>NC_083351.1:171957075-172321450 GCF_030254825.1 Meriones unguiculatus
TTTCTTTCTTGTACTAAATTTTGATAAAAATGCTGTTCAACTTCACTTCTGTACTCTATGTAGGACAGGCAGAAAGTTGAAGGAGAAAAAAAAAGTTCAAAGACAACCTGGATTACCTAACAAGACCCTTCTTTGGGGTTAGTTTATTTCATCTATGTATCTAGTACTTTACATATACAGATGCAAACAAGGAAACTGTTACCTAATCTTCAGATCTGCTCATATCAATATCCTTATTACCAAAAATATTTTGCAACTCTGAAAAAAAAAAACCCAATGGCCAAGTCCACTTAATGTGTAATCACACACTACTAATTGTGACACAAACTAAATCAAAACTCTACATACCTCACCAAAACCACCAAAGTATTCTCTTATTTTCTCTTCAGGTGTATCTGGAGAAAGGCCACCAACAAAAATTTTTTTGACAGGCTCTTTTGTTTTCATGGCTTTGGCCCTTTTAGGATCAATGACTTTCCCATTCAATTTATGTTCTTTCTGATCCATGACCTAAGGAAATTAAGTTTTTCACTTTAACATGTAAAGCTTAACCAATGTTCAGAAATAAATTACTTAAAAATAATTACATGATGTACCTAATGCCAACATTATGTCAACTGGCTTAAGATTAACTGCCAAGTCATGGGGTAATGACTTCAGCTAACAGACTAGTGCCCAAGTCTAAAAGTCACTAATAAAAGTGATGGAGGGGAAGTACCACACCAACTGAACTGATCACTAGGTAACCATTAGCTTTAACTTAAAACAAAGTAAACAATGGTTGCTACTTCCCCTCAGTCCAGAGCCAAAATAACAATTTAAAAGTTTTGATCATCATATGGACATGTTTGTCTACTCTATGCTGAGAAGCAGGGATAAAAGAGAAAAACGGCTTGTCTTAACAGAACCGTAAAATGCACTTTCTGCTAACTTGACTTACTGTACCTTTTTAACTAGACTTTTAAAATGCCCCTCTACCCTCTGAGGAGAGTCTGCTAGGACTGAACATAGACCATACACAGACCATATACATAAGCAGGAGAGTTTTCCCCAGTCAACTCTCAGATTTCTTAAAGCTACTTTTAACTTAGAAAGGCCAGCACATGGACAGTACTCAGTAACTAATTCCTAAACCTACCTCTCCCTTCAAAAAACATAAGGCAAGAACAGGGTGTGTTAGTACAGCCCTGCTGTCTCAGCACATGAAAGGTAGAAGCCAAAGGTTCAAGGCGATCCTCGGCTACGTATGCAGCTTGAGGCCAGCCTAAGCTACATGGAACCTGTTTCACATAACAAAAAAAAGTATGGAAGAAATTCATCTCTTCTTTCTTATGGAAGGGAACCCACAAGTAACATAAGTTTACTGGATCAAACTCTCCAAGTTTCATTAATCAGAATATGTAACACACTACCTTATCTACACTCTCCGACTCTTTAAATAGCACAAAGCCAAAACCCCTTGATCGCCCTGTGATAGGATCTAACTTCAGAGTGCAGTCTACAACTTCACCAAATTTGGAAAAGTAGTCCTTCAGATCTTTCTTTGTAGTGTCCCAGCTAAGGCCTCCTATAAACATTTTCCTGTAAAGACAAAAAGCAGTATTAAAATGCTAAAAATATTAAACTTTACCTTACATTTATTCACATCAGTAACACACCTTTTTCAATCTTCATTATTTAGTACAATAAAATGTTATTCTTACACAAACATATACCAAAATCCTACTGTTCCACTTAGCACTGCTCCTGTTCAAGTACAATACTGAGCAAGAAGCAATTTACTCATAAATATTTGCATGCCAAATAAAAGTATTAGTTTACAGATAAAATCTTAGCTTCTAGAGTCTACCAAATCTTCATTACACCCTCCAGCATCCTGTCTATGCTGAGACTTTTCTACTTTTAATAGTTCTCCCATTTGCAGAACTCTTAGCACATAAAATGGAAAAAAAGTTCTCCAGGCTGTGACCTAGCCTTTTTCATGTACAGGAGTCTTTAAGGACCAAAGTAATCAAGTAAACAGCATGGCAAACAAACAAAAAGGGGGGTGGGGGGAGAAAAAAAAAAGTCTGACTGAATCACATCTAATTTAGAGGATTTACTTACAGTAGAAATTCAGTTAACAAATAATAAATGTTAGGACTGTAAAATGTAAGTCGAAAACACCAAAGAAAAGACCAAATATACAAAATTAAGTCTCAACATACAGCAAAATGCCAAAAAGCAGTTTCTGGCAGTTGTGATCCTTTCTATATCTGCTTGTTTTATCAATAAGTTAATAGTAGCAGTAATAGAAGCAAACCTGTACCTTTTACCCTTTAAAAAAGTCAAACTGAAATCTTAGTAGCAAATTGTTAAAATTAGTCCTACGCGGGCTAAATTTTTCACTACAGAGATAACATTACGCTTGCTCAGGATTTTCTCATCTTCGTAACTGGGGAGTGGTTCATGAAAAAAGATGGGGAAGATAAGGCAGCAGCATTCAGCTCTGAAAAGAGACTGAAACAAGCCTTTCACACAAGGCATCTCCATTCCACAGGCTTTTGACAAACTGCTACGACAGCCCATTTGGCAATAAGATGCTCATTATTGTCTCTAAGGAGGCTGTTGAACTGGAGTGTTACTGAGCATTCTTACCACAAAGTTTATCTTAATGCTAGTAACAAAGCTAACTTTTAGTATAAAGAAATCTTACTTTAGGTGGCACACTGTACATTCCATTTAAAGTTAGACTTTCAATCTAAACATATTATACAGCAGACCCCAATTTTTAAAACTTCCTCAGAGTCTAGACCTAAAGTAAGATTTATACCCATTTAGTAATGTTATATTACTAAATTATATTCAAATGAATATAACCAAAACCTATTATGTACACTTTAAATGTCTGCCTATTGCCAACTCTACGAAAAACTTAAGACTTCTCAATACACATTTCTTTCAACTGAATAATGCAACTAAAATAAACCATTATTTAAATAACCACTGTTATAAACACATTTTTTTTTAACCTACAGGTCAAAAATGCTCCTTTAATAAATGAAAACTCATTACCAACATTCACCCTTTCAGGTAAGGCAGATTCTAGCTTTTTAAAGATGAAGACACTGAAGTTACATACAAAGCAATGGCCTCTTGCTTAGATATCCATTATCAAGTTCTAGAATAGAAAAAGATCCATCTGAGATTTAACTACCTAGTAACCATCTTTGTGATTACAGAAATTTTCCATGAATAAATGAATAATTTAGATTTAATCTAAAATTTGAGTCTATAAACTAAAGCTATAATAAAAAACACTGCAGAAAGGTCAACCTGAACAAGAAAATTCTGTCTAGTCAACCAAGTATCAAGACAGAATTCAGTTTTACTTCATAAAAGCAATGTATAAGGGAAATGTCAATTTAAAACTATTTTTATATATACCTCCTTATAAAAATAAAAACAATAGCAACATAACACATAAAATGAGGCATCTATTTTCAAGCCATGTAACTGTTTAGAAAGGAATTTTCTGAAATATTAGATACGCATACCAATTCATAACTGACCAAATGAAGTGCTCTATAAACAATCAAAAATTTTCCCACCCTTAGCAGAACTAAAACTATTCACTGTAAACACTCTTCTGTTTAACAAATGCCCTTTATCCAGAATAGTAAGTGTTCTGATCAACTTTTACATATTACATAGTACTACACTTCTCTTCAAGTACTCCTTGCCTTCCTGATCTGCAACTACTTGGAAGGAAATGTTTTCAGACAGTTTCTGGCAGGGTCTTACATATAGCTCTAGATAGCCTCAATTTGGTGGCAATTCTCCAGTCTCCACCTCCAGTGGAGCTGCCACAACTGGCTTCAAGGAATGCTATATTCTACAACCACACCCCTGCCTTCAGTACAACAGTCATGCTTTAACAGCCTATGGATTTGTCATCTCTAGTGAGCTACTTCAGTATGTTCATCCTCTCTGAAAGTAACTTAACTTGGACATCAGGTGCATCTCAGTAGCTTAGCTTATAAATAACATTATCTTTAGGTTTTGCCAGCAATTCAATTTGCCCACAAGCAACTACTTTTTACTTGTACATAAGGAGCCTGGTGTCAGGTTTTCCAAATCTTGTGTGAAGTATAACAGCTTCTAAGCTACAGCCTATGACAAATGTATCAGTATTTTGGCAGCACAAAAGCACTCTGGATTTTTCTTCTGCTTTAAGAAAAGCCAGAGATAACCAGAAAACCCAATATATTACAAAAAAACCACTGTATTCTATCTTTACTCAACAGGAACTATGAAATCAACCCCATTTTTATTCTTTAAGCACAGCAAGGTTTAACTATGTAGTATACAGCCTAGTGGGAGAATGTCTGTTAACATTTATGAAAAATGGGCACTACTGGAAGCTCTTTAGAACACTAGCAGGAACTTCCTCATTCTGAGATCACTTAAGATTTAACACTAACTTGAATCCAAGTTACTTTATACAGCTGTATTTTGTGTAAAGCAAAGTACCTACTCTCTGTCCAATAGGGAGCCTTAAACAAGAAGTTTATTTTCAAGTTGCTATTCACTCCTGCAGAGATGTAAACACGTTTTAGTGAGTCAAAAGAACTTTGAAATTCCTAAGCAACTAATTTAAAACTATCAAGGAAATTGTTCAAATAGAAACAAAATGATTCCTAATGCTGCGATATAAATTTAAATGTGATCCTTAAACCAATAATCCCAATTCAAGAACTTAACCTACAAAGGCCATCTGCCCCCACTATTCCATTTTTTGAATCCTCATATAAATAAATAATCCTGCCTGGCCTCAAATTTGTAGCACTCTTCTGCCTTAGCCTCCCCACTGCTGAGTACTGAAGGGGATACATGCGCATCACCATGCTTGGCTGACAGTATAATTTCATTTTTTCTTGGAGGGGTGGTGTGGTTGAGACAGGGTTTCTCTGTGTAGCCCTGGCTGTCTCAGAACTCACTGTAGACCAGGCTGACCTCAAATTCATACAGATTCACCTGCCTTTGACTAAAGTTTAACTTCTTAATCATACTTATTAACCATACAAATATAAGCAAAGTATTTCAATGACCCAAAGAATCTATACAAGTCTATTTAAAACAGCTACTCACAGCTACTAATATGAAAGCCAATGTCAACCATAGTTACAGCACTCAGGATAGATGATTATACAAATGCTTTCAGCTCTGCAGGGTCACTCAAATAAGACTCCTTTGTAGAACATTTTAGAGACGATAAACCAACTGCCTGGTTTTATAAGCTAGTTCTACAACCTACTAACTGTAAAGCCCTAAAGGGGATAGAGCAATAATGTTTAAACTGTTAAGGTTATCAGCAGCCAGTAATAAAAATTCCCTTAACATAATTTAAAGGAAAGATTTAATAAGTTAATTTATTTTTAGAGGCAAACAGTCTAAACTAACTTAAAATTTTATCAACCTGCTTTCATTTTCAAATGCAGACTTCATAAATTCAAACATGAGAAAAATCCTAAGTTTTTACATAAAATCATGTATGTTCCATGCCCAAGTTTTAAAATACCCTATAGAACATTTAGACACCACAGGTTAAAAACACAGCCTGAAAGCACCATCACTTCTCTTTTACAAAGAGTGTGTGCAGTTGTTTACGCACATGTTCCACGAGGGTTGTGTGCATGTGCTGCAGGTGTACCTAGAGCTGCAGTTATAGCAGTGACATGCATGCCAGCAGCTAATAAGCAGTGATGGTTGACAGAAACTGACAGGTGGTGGTGGCACATACCTTTAATCCAAGCAGAGGCAGAGACAGGTGGATCTCTGTAAATTCCAGGCCAGCCTGGTCTAACAGTGATTCCAGGACAGCCAATGCCACACACAGAGAAAACCCGTCTTAAAAAAAAAAAAGAAAGAAAGAAAAAAAAGAAAAAGAAAACTAAAGAAAATGTCTGAATAAATCTTAATTAGCAGAGTATGGTGGTCCATGACTATTAATACTAGCACTTAGGAAACTGAAGCAGGCTGTCTGACTCTATCTAAAAAATAAAATAAACATCCTCCTCTTCTCCCCAGTACATAAAGCTAATTTTCTCTGGACAATGGTGATCACTAGATTTTACACTCCAAACTCAGTAACTATTGTATTTAAAGCTGCTTTTCCTACCAAGTCTTTACTCTTACTCCCAATTTTGAGATAAAACAATGTTTAAAAACAATGTTTAAACTCTTCAACAAAACATTACAAGTGTTAAGTGCCTATTCACTGGCACCCTTTATAGTAATGTTATTCAAGCACACTTAATTATTTACATAATTCTGGTACTATATATTATTAAAGCTCAACTTTTATGCTACAATAATAAACTAATAAAATCTCACTGGCATGCATTAATGAGCATTTTCTTTAGAAATTAGTGTTTATTTTAAATGTAATCACCAGTTACTTCTAAGAATGAAGCTATTACTTTTTAACACTGGAGAACTAGTGAGTAACTTTACAAGGTATATAAAAACTAACCTTGGAAATAACCTGACAAACCTTTGACAGTAACAAGACATTATCTGATGTGGTTTATGGCACTTAAAACCATTTTTTAACTATTTTAAACTGTATTAAACTTTAATCAGTGAAAATCTACATCCCAATACTATCTGCCATTAAACAGGTAATTCCTTCTCTTAAGTTTCCTGTATTAGGCCTTTTAAAGCTAAGTGTGAAAAGAATCTTTTTATTCAAGACTAACATATAAAAAGAGCAAACATTTCAAAGCAAGCTTTTCAATTCTTTTACACTAAATCTCAGTCCTTCAAAAGGAACCCAAGTCAAGTACCATAAAAACATGACTAGATTGAAAACATCTTCCCTGCACTCAGGAGGCAGAAGCAGGCAGATCTATGGGTGTCTGAGGCCAGTTGGTCTACAGAGTAAGTTCCAGGACAGTCAAGTCCTGTGTTAAGATCCTGTGTCAAAAATATTAAAAAGGAAAAGGCAGGCATAACGTCTAGCAAATTAAACGTGACAGCTTTTAAAAATAAACCTTACATGCTTAACCCAGTATTCCCAACATACATACTTTTAACTTTTAAGTAAACTCCAACTCTATAAAGTAACCTTCCACTTACCTAGAGGTTAAAGACTAGTGTTTCCTTAATCCAGAGCTTAAGGTTCGGGTAACTGAGATCACTACCTACTCACAATCTTGGAAGTCGTCTATCCGGTTATCAATTTAGATGTCAATAATGAAACCAAAAATAGATGTTTACCTTACTTTCTTTGTTTTTAGAGACAGGGTTTCACTGTGTAGCTTTGGGTGTCCTAGAACTCACTCTGTTTGAGGCTGGCCTCAAACTCAGAGAGATCCAGCTGCCTCTCCCTTCCGAGTGATGGGATTAGACGTGTGCCACCAATGCTCATGGATGTTCACCTTTCTCAAACCAAGAATCTAAGTGTTCCACCACCAAGACAAATCCCCAACCCCCACCATCTGTCAATGCTTTAAAATCACAGTACTTTTTAATGTAACAAAAATCTGAAGATCATTTCCAAGACATTTATTAGTTGCTTTTTCAGTTTATCTGCTGATACTTTCTTGCCTCTTAAAGACTAAAATGGAGATACAGGATGGATTTTCTGACCCACTCATTCATGTATGCATTCATGCATGTGTGTGTATGTGTGTGTACACATATACATATATATGCATATAATGTTTGGTCAAGTGTAGATAAGTATTTCAGTATATTCAGTAAAACTCAATATTTACAGCTATCACTGACTACTGGACAGTTACGCCAGTATGATGTTCTCTTCCCCTCTAAAATGCTCTCAAGTACACAGCATGAACACACTGGTCCAACACTCCAGAAACTAAAACATGCTTGCCTTTACTCCACAGGAGTAAAGCACTGACAGTAACTGCCACGGCACTGGATATAAATACACAGAGATGAAAGCAGACCGTGTAGTAAGCATTGTTTCCAGCAAACAGATCAGAAAACCAAGCAAAAATGTGTTCTATTACCTGAGAGCGCCCTTGTGGAAGTAACAGAAACAAATCCCAGGCTTCCTACATCCAGTTTAGTGTCCTATCTACTACAACTATGGTCAAATCAAGCTAGCCAGTTTTTATCACTCCATTTCTTAGCTTGCACATTCGAAGCAAACAGCCCTAAGTGAAATGCCAAAGTCATTCTGTTTTTTATGTTCACAGACATGACTTCTAACAGTACCTAAAGGCTAATTAGTTATCTTTCCTAATGGCCTTCAACCACAGAAAAGTGAACTGTGACGTACACACATACGTATCTGACAATCTAACTATAGCTATGGACGTCTTACATTCCTCAGACTACCCAGGCTAAATTACTAAGATTACATATGCATTTATTATATACAAGGTATCACTTAAGGTCAAGGAAAATGTGTCCAAGTTTAAGGTGCTGTTTCGCTTCCCACCTGTAATCTCAGATCTCATCAGGCTAAGTATGAGGATTCCTGTGATTTTTAGACCAGCCTGGGCTAAAAAGTGAGACCTTGTCTTGAAAAACAATAGTACTGACATTTTAAAGGATACTCCATGTCTCTCTACAGATGACTCCTACTTGGGGATACAGCTCAAGAACAGAACACTGCCTACACATGTGAGGCCTTGGATCCCATCTCCATTATGAACAGGAAAAACACTTGACTGTTCCCCTAAATCTGGGGCTTCTAAAATTTACCAAAGGTAGACCCATCTACGTAGTCTTGGCCTGTAAACTCAATCTTACTAAATCAAAAGGCCAGTAAATCTGACATTAAGATTACTTTAAAAGTACTATTTTTCAAAGCAATGTTCAAACTGTCCCAGAAACATTGGGATTTCTATTATACTCTCCCATATGTTCAACAAAAACAAGTTTGAGACCCTTTTCAAACAAGAAAGAACAATTTCTAAAAAGAATCACACTTGGGCTTACACATGAATGGTTACAGGACCAACTATGATACTGCCCCACAGTCTCATATTCTGACAACTCAATGAAACTGTTGCTTCCTACTCAACCACATTCTGGAGGTGGGGTTAGGGTGGGGGATGAGTCATAGTATCTAATCTGGTAAAACAGTTTATAAAACTGACATAGTATTCTAGGTTTCCAATGTTCTTTAAACTTCTGAAGTTTCCCCACAACATGGCATACACATTTCACCAGAAACTACCTTCCCCCAAACAATTGGAACACTGCAGACTACACTGCAAAGCAAAATAAACTCCAACACAATTTATTATATACAAAAAGTAACAGGAATCTTAAAAGTTATAGATATTAAACTAAGCGGCCAGTAAAATGACTCAACAGGTAAAGGAACTTGCTGCCTTGCCTTAAAGAGTTCAATCCCCAGGACCCACATTACAGAAATGAGAACAGACTCTCACCAGTTTCCTCTGACCTCCACAGAAGCACTGATACACAAATAAACCTAACATCAAAAACAATTTTAAAGGTGAACTCAGAAAGCCAATTTACTACGGTAATGAGCCACTGTTGCCAAAACCATTAATCCTAAAACAAGGTGCTCTTCTAAAAAGAACTGTTCATTTTCATATTAAAAAAAAAAGTGTCAAATAACAAATTCATCTTTAAAAATATTTTAGCAGGAACAGTGGCAAATACCTACAGTCCAACACTTGGGGTGAAGATAGGAATATCAGGTCAACGCCAGCCTAGGCTCGTTCAAGACCTTGTCTCAAAAACAGTACTTCAGGATGCAACCTCTTTTTAACAGAACTGCACACAGAAGTGTTTAAGAAATCAACTCTACGTGATTTTTACTAACCAGTCTCATCTTCACTACGGAGACTATGTTATTAAACTGGTGTGGAAGACAGAGACACACAGGGTATACACACAAGGACACCAAAAAAGTATGCTTAATGATCTTCAATGATCTGTTCATAAAGTTTAGCATCTGCAACAAAATGGAGTTGGGTAAACAGACAATTATCAAATCAAGTTAGAAAAGGAGGAGAGGAGAAGAGGGCAGAGGAGACTGTGACATAGTGACAACACACCTGTAGTCCAAGAGACTTTGAGCTAGAGTGAGCCTCCCAAGCCTGGGCAACATAGGGAGGGTCCCCAAAACAAGTGTAGGAGGGTGAGGGTGCCTTCTAAGTGCAAAACTGCTTGTGTAAAACCTACCACTTCAAAAGATCTGCCAGGGGAGAACTGCTCCATAACAGTTAAGTTATCAAGCGTTCTCCAAAAGCTCACCCCAGAAAGCTCGGCAGTATTCCCTGCTGAACAAAGGGGCAAACGATAACTCTTAACAGTAAAAACAATGACCTTCAAATCTAAAACATGGTCAATTCAACTTACTACAACTAAGGTTCAAATAAATGTCAACGTCAGTTTAATTTTAACTTGCCATTATTATACTCTCAACTGTGCCCAGCAGGCGCCAAATAGAATATTCATCTATACATTATTTACAATGTCACACTCAGACCCCAGTCTTATTTTTTTCTTTTTATCTCTATCTACTTTGCCTCCAACTTAAAACTGGACAAACATCAATAAATGAGAATAGAAAATAAACCCTATATAAAATTTATACATCCAAAATAATTTAATAAAATTAGTTTTGTACAGACATAGACAATGTACTGGCTTCCTAACCTCCAATGGGGAAAGACACAGTCCCAGGAGAATTAAAATACAATGCTAATAGCAGAGACTGACATTTCAGGAGGAAGAAGTGGGATAAAAGAATACTCGACCTACCAGCCTCCAAAGGAAGTCATGCAAATGTGAACACATGTCAACCAACTGTAATTAACATTCCAGCCAAATCACACTGAAAATAAAAAATCTGATAAGAGCTGCAGTGGGAAGCCACATTTAGCCCATCTATGAACATCACATACACAATGCTTAAAGTATTTATACTGTCGGTGAAGACATAGGACTTTGTGTAAAGCACAGTAATATTTAAGGAACTGTCTACTTGACACACTACTTCATAACATGCAAGACATTTTCAACACACAATGTTATCAAGTAACCTTTATATTTAGCATTAAGCTTAGAATTTAAACAAAAATATTTCAACCTAATAAAAACTAAATGAAAGTACAGTAACTTTTCTGTTTGCCCATATTTAAAAGAAAAATTACTAATTACATTTAGTTTCGGTTGGCCAAATTGTCAATACGTCATGCATTACCACAAACAACATACCACGCAATGGCTTCAATTTGCCCACGATCTTAGTAGCTCTAGAAAGGCTTTACATCCCAGGCACAAGACTCAGCCTACCGTATTAATGTCTAGAATCTCCTGGGACTCAATGGGCAACTAAATTACAGAGCCTCTGCATGTTATGACTACTGAAATCTTTATAAGACAGAAATAAAAGTTAAAAGTTTTACCATTCTTCCCGCTGTGCCGTCGCTGCTTCAGTGTGTCGTGGGGAGGAGTTTGAATGGCTAGGGAATTAACAACCGGTACAGCAACCAATCAAAATTCTAGTTTTAGTTTTTGACATTGTTAGGGTTAAAAACTAATTCATTTATACTTCAGTTCAACAAAAAATAACTACAAAGACAGCTACTCTCTAACTTCAAAACTCAGGGTAATAGAAAGCCTGCCCCAGTTACACAATTAACCATTTTGGTGCCTCTGTCCAAAGAACAGAATTCAGAAAGCAAAACCCAAAATGTTAAAAAACTTAATTCTTCAAATATTTAACACGTATTCCTTTCTCAAATTAAGCCACATAGCATTCAAGATTAGTTCCATTTAATTAAATTCACTTCCCCTCCCACCCCCAACTCCCCACTAAAGCCAGTACAACCAGTAGCAGACTGAGGAGAGTCAGCCTGAACTGAGATTGTTTTTAAAAATTATACTCCAAGTACTTCTCTGCTGCTCCAACATCCCTGCAAGTCTTATACTCTTAATCACTAATGGAAATCACGTTTTCTAATACCAGATTAATGACACCTTTTTTTAAACTTCCCACCAAAACTTTCTCTTTATAATAAAATAAAAAAATTTGCATACGCACAGCCCCATTATAAAAAGTATCGAAACCGTAACTCAAGATCAGCAATCTGCAATGGGAACAAGAAAATCTAAGGACCCCGATCAAGCCCACTTCTAATGTCCTGTACGATACTCAGCTCCCAAAGGCTACATTTTTTAACATATTAAAAGCAGCTTTTGGTGGCAATATAAAGGTTACTTCAATTAGAGGAAGCAAGTTAGCATTGAAAAATCCTGGAAAAAAAAAACAATTCACTGAACAACACAGGATTTATTGAATTTTAAAGGGTGAGTGGGCTTCTTTCAACAAAAGTGAGAGGGCGAGACTGAGAAGAAACCAAAACAGGCTCCTGGGCACTGAAAAGGCGGGAAAGATGTAAAAAAATGAAGTTGCACAGAGTAAGTAAGGAAAGGCTGCAATCTGTACAAACAGCCAACCCATTATCAGAGGGCGCGAAAAGGGTGCACAGGGAGAGTAACTTAGCAGAATGGGGGAAGGGCAACCGCAGGCAAGAGATAGAAGAGCCCCAGTCAAGTGCAGGCCCCATCGACCAGGAAGGGCTTAAATGGAGCCCGCGGAGCCAGACCAACGCGCCAGCAGACCGGGGGCATCGGCAGGCCCAGTCTGTCTATAGCACAAATGCGGGGCCTGTACGAGCGTGCCTTGGTGACAGCGTAAAGTGGACAGAACGAACGAGTCCTAAGGCAGAACTTATTTAAAATGCTAAAAAACCACTGGCCTGAAGCTGACGCGGGAGAAAAGAGAGGTGGACAGCCTACAGCTTCCCCAAAGCAAGAGCGTATAAATAATCGCAGCGGTCTCGGGGTGGTGGTGAAGCACCCACCAAACCTCGGTAGCCCTGGGGAAAAAAAAAGCTTTCTGTGCGTTTGCATTTTTAAGCCTAAGGGGTTAGAAATCCGGGATCGATGGGGAAGGAGGGGGTGAGCTCCGTCAGGGCGGGAAAAAAAATCCTGGCGGCTAAGTCGGTGGGAGGAGACCCATGGCGAGGGAGGAAAGAGGGCGGGCCGCGGAGCAGCATGGTGACGGCTAAAGGTGGAAACGTGTGATGGGGGAGGGGGCGAGCAGGCAGGGAAGGAGGAAATGCAGGCCCCGGGGAGCCCGAGGTAGAAGAGGGGCGGCCGAGCAGGCGACTGCACTCGGGCCTGCGGGCGAGCGGGCGGGCAGGCGCGGGAGCGAGGCCTAGTGGCGGGGAGGGGGAGGGGGCCTGGCGAGCGGCTGCCCGGGGCCGCCCCTTACTCACCCTTCATCCTCCTCGTTCTTACTGGCGTCGATCTTCGCCCCCTCCGCCTCGGCGCTGCCTCCTTCGGTGCCTCCGGCCGCAGAGCCGCCGCCGCTCCCGCTTCCCGCCGCCGCCGCCGCTGCCCCCTGCGCCGCCGCCACCATGGCTCCCTCCTGCTCGCCCGCCGAGCCGCCCGCCGCCGCCGTTGCCGCCGCCGCCGCCCCGTCCCCTCCGAACTGCTCCTCCGACATAGTGCTACGACTGCCTCCGCCGCCGCCGAGACGACACCCGCCGCTGCCGCGAACCGAAACTAGCAGCAAAGTGATCCCCGCCGCCGCCGCGCGCCCGCTCTACCTCGCGAGGCACACAAGACAAGGCGCGCGCGTGGCTGCAAGGGCTCCTGCGCCTCTCCCCGGCCTGCCCCCCTCGCCTCCCACTCTCGCGCGGCGCGCACTCTCGCTCTCCCCGGCTGCACTGAAAAAGAATTAAGTAGCAGCGGCGGCCACTCTCGCCTCCTCCTCGCTTTAATGGCGCCGCCGCGGACCACCTAAAATGGCCGACGGAAGAACGGCGCGTCCCGGTCACGTGACTCCGGAGCGCGCCCTTTGCGCCTCCTCCGCCCCTTCCACCGCTAGTCCCCACCCCCCGCCCCCCACGGTCCCGCCCTCTCGTTCCCTTTTATGCTCGGTCTCACGCTCCTCCGGCGCGCGGCGCGGGCCTTTAAAGGGAACCGGAAGTGGCGTGCCCAGGAGGGTCGCGCGGGTACCATCGAGAACAAGGAGCGCCGGTTCGAGGCGGCGGCTAGAGGAGCCCGCTTCCGTGGCCCCGCCCTGCCGCGGGTTCCTGGGGGCGCTCGCGGCGCGTCCGCGGCGCCCGGCGGGAGCGGCCTCCTCGGAGGGGTGTGGCTCGGCCTGCCCCGCGGCGGCTCGGCCGAGGCTGCCCTCCCGAGCCCCGGCCCCGGCTCCCGTGGCCTGCGCGGGGCGGCGGGCCGCGGCTGTGCGCGGGCGGCGCTGCCCCGGCCCCGCCGGCGCCGGGGGACGTGGAGGCGCCGCCGCGGCCCCGGCTGCCGCTGGCCTCAGGCCGATGACGGCGGAGGCTGCCTGTTCTTAGAGGCGCTCTCCGACTCGCAACGCGTTGCTTCCGTTATTCGAAGAGCCCAAAGCCGGCCACGATGCTTTGAAGTTACTAGGGGCTGGGAAGTGTGTGCAAGTCGACGCCAGCGTTCGTCTCTTTAATGAGTTCCAGTCCTTGTATTAAATAGGATATATAAGTGTCATGAATCATCTTTACGACGTTTCTGGGTTTGTGGTGTTGAGGTGGCGATTTTATAAAAAGAAAAACGACACACCGTTAAGCGTGTGATAGAGATTTAAAAGTTTCTCGTTAAGAAACCTACTGGAATTTCAACTCAGGAGTTGGACTTCGCAGCTTCCTGTAGGACTCTATAGAAGAAAATGGAATTCCTATATACTTTTCCGTCGTTAACCATCTGACTGCTTAGTAAATATCCAGTTTCCAAACTGGGTTTGGAAAAGACAGAAGACAGACCCCGGAGAGGTCAGCCCTGCTGACTGCTATGCACACGTAATCCCTGAATTTAGGAGGAAGGAAGACAGGACTGAGTCCATCCTGCCATTAACTGTTCACAAAACACATCAAAAATGTATAAATAAATGCTTTCCATGGTGTCCTTAAGTGAATTTATAGTAATTGTGCATAATCCGAAAATTCCAAAGATTAAAACATTTATCACCAGTGTTTGTATTAACAATCCTTCAAATGAAATAATATGCATCAAATTGTGAAAATGTCTTTAAAATACAATCGTATAAAACTGTATTAAGCAAATCACAGGCAATTGATGTCAGGGCAGTTAAGTAATAGAACTTTATTCCACATTTGTCTCCACCTTCCAAACTACTTAAATATTATAGATTGGCAATTAGGATGAATTCAGGTATTTATTTATCCTTTAGACGCAAATGATAAGCCTACCTTTCAGAAACACTGATTGTGGTGGCTTAAATGAGCATGGCCTCCATAGGCTCACGTATTTGAATGTCCCCATGGCATGGAACTGTTTGGGAAGAACTGGGAGGTGTGGCCTTGTTGGAAGAGGTGTATCCTTGAGAGTTTGATGTTTCAAAAGGCAGTACCAGGCTCAGTGTCTCTTGATGTCTATGGATCAGGATGTAAAGCTCTCAGCTACTGTTGCGTTGCCATGCCCACCATGTGCCAGAGCCTGCCGGTAGAATAGAACAGTACCTGAGTGGAGAGTGAGGACTGAAATAAATAAAGCAAGTCACTCTACATATGGGATCAGCTCAAGAGGGCTTGTCAGGAAAACTGCAGCCATGAGTTTATTCCACAATTCCTTTTCATAGGCAAAACAAAAACAAGTCACATCATTACAAGAAAGAAGTTCATGGACCTGCCAAACTTGTTTTCTTTAACTACTTCCCTGTAGCATATATGATCCAAGGTCACACAAACAAGTTTTAAGGAACTTGGTGAAACATCCTCTCTGTCTCAAGGTGAAGGCCAGAGTGAAAACATGTTTTTCACTCAATACTCAATAACAAAGCAGCTTGACAAACAAGCTGCTCTTCACAGGTCTCCCTTTTTATATTTTAAAAGACCATAGCTTAAGAGCTATGGAGCAGAAGATTGTGCCTGTGTTAGGCTGTCTCATTGGTACATGACTCCATCATTCATGCCCTGTCTTAGGTTGAATATTCCTCAGCGAGATAGTAACAATCCTTGACAACCAACCTCCGCTAGGGTAGATGCTGGAAGGTCTTGATGAAGGTTTTAATTATCACTGGTAGGAGACATGCTCCTAATAAGAGTAATAAGCCAAGTCCTGTAATACTCCATAAAAGTGACAAAAAAAGATGTCCAGGAGGGCCATAATATCTGCAATAATTAACCCAACCATTCTTTTAGGTCTGCTTCTAGCACTTGTAATCCCTTATCAGAATTCTAAGCCTGAGAAACATTCACAGGAACCATAACAAAAAAAAGGCTGTTGAACAACCAGAACCTATTGTCCATTTGAAAGCTTAGAAATACAGTTTGTTAGTTTACATTGATGGCAAGAAATATTAAAGTTTGAATCTTGCATAAAAATGTTAACCATTCCAAACAACAAAGCATAAGGAGGATTTACACAGGCAGTTACAGGGCCTCCCGAGAGTTCAGCAGCAAGCTTCCAAATACAGGTCTGCTGAAAACCAGAAGTACCATAGTCAGTCCTCTTTCCCATTCTTCCCAATTTTATTGAGAATCATCCTGATTACCAGACCAATCAAGTCCAGTCACATTGTATCTAAAAGGTTTCTCTGCACAACATCTTCTCTCAGGAGCAGAATGTAGCAAAGGTGAGCCAGGAGCATAAGCCCAATACAGCTTTCCGTTCATCATCAGGACAAAATTCATCATCCTCCTTCCAGGGAACATCTCCTGCAAATCGCACCAACCTTTCTGGGATCCAACAGGCTCCTTGAGCATCCTGCGGAAAAACACAAACATGCCCTCTTCCCCATATTGATACAGGGTCGGGGCCCTGCCATATTCCAGAAATCAGATCTTTCTATTTCACTTGGGCATAATTATCTTTGGTATTAGGGTGCCACAGTTGATCAGTCGCAGAATGGCCTTGTATATCCATATTTGAAAACTTTAAAATAGAGCATGATTGAGATAATTCTGTAGTGTTTGAGGATCTAACTCCCCCCTTTTATTTTTTACAATTGGTTCTTAAGAGATCCATGGGCACGCTCAACAACTCCTTGGCCTTGAGGGTTATATGGAATACCTGTTTTATGACTTATATTCATTTGAGCACAAAAACACTGAAAAGCTTGACTCTTATATCCAGTCCCATTATCAGTCTTTATAATGGAAGGAATACCAATTGTAACAAAACATTTTAAGCAATGACTTACGTTTGTTGGTTTCTCCTCCTAAGGGAGTTGCCATGATAAATCCTGAAAAAAGTATCAATTGTTATATGAACATATTTTAGTTTTTTGTCCATTTATTGTTTAAAATGATTCCAACTCTAGGTTCTAAGTTTAAGTTGACTTTACATTACAGATTTTAAACATACCCAATGACCCATAATCTATAACCAAGACATGGTAAACTTATACATTCAAAATAGACAGACAAAACACCTTGCTATTTGTTGAATCCAATTTTTTTATGACCACAGAGTCTTTGTAGCAGAATTAACTATTAGCTTTCTTACAAGAAAAGGTGAGAAGCTGGTTCTTTTTGGTTTTGCTTTTGTTTTTGTTTTCTCAAATTATTTTAGCTGTAGCAAGACACTGCTCAGCAAATTCTGACTTCTATAACAAATGATCTCCTTTTGATAAACATGCTCTAGCTAATTTCTTCCAGTCCCCTGGGCAGCAGGGCTCGCAGACAAGGACTCTAACAGAGCTTGGTGCTGTAGGACCATATTGAGCACATGTGGTTTTCAATTCTTTTAATGTTTAAAAGGTGTAGGAGCATGGACTCTCACCATATTACCCTGTCCATCACGTTGCTCTATAACTAGAAAACCATGAAACTCAGTTATATCTTCTACTTTCTGCCTAGCTTGTTGTAAGGAAGCTTGTAAAGGGGATACAGTTGCTCCGGCAGTTAACAAAGGAAAAGGCCCACTCATCTTTTGAGTATAGCAACTGTAGCCATCCCAGAAAGAGGGTCCAAGCCTGTAATCAATGAAGGAGTTGGAGTGGGGCGTTTAGCCTCATTTAATTTTCCAATTTTTCTGTTTATTTCCTCCAAGCTCCATTCCAACTTTTTTGTTTCTGTTTGCCAACGCTCAAGTTTTTTTAACATTCATAGCCAGAATTGGAGGATATCTCGCAGAAGCCTCCAGCTCTGCAACCTCATTAGGATGTAAGTTATCTTCAAAGTCTTCTCCTAACAATGAATTATTGTCATCAGGAGGTACATAGACCTCTTCTGGAGGAGCCGATAGTTTAGGCTTATTTTGTCCTGAAGCCTCCTGTTTGTCTTTCCTCTTTCTCTCTAACCCTGAAAGATTCACTTTCTTTGTCTCATACCACAGAAACAGGCTATCTCTAATTAAAGACGATACAAAAAACATGACACTACTGCCTTGTCCCATTTTTACTCACCATGCCCCTTTCTCTTTAGTTTATGGTCCAAGCTCACCAACACTGTGGTATCCTTCACTGCTTCTCTATACCTCAGGTTTCTGGTGCCAAACTGCCAGAGCCTGCCAGCAGAGTCGAACAGTACCTGAGTGGGAACTGAGGACTGAAATAATGAAAGCAAGTCACTCTACACATGGAATCATCTCAAGAGGACTTGTCAGGAAGACTGCAGCCATAAGTATATTCCACAATTCCCTTTTATAGGCAAAGCAAAAACAAGTCACATCAATACAAGAAAGTTCATGGAACTGCCAAACTTGTTTTCTTTAACTACTTCCCTGTAGCAGATATGGTCCAAAGTTACACAAACAAGTTTTAAGGAACTTGGGGAAACATTCTCTTCTCTCTGTCTCAAGGTACAGGCCAGGGTGAAAACATGTTTTTCACTCAATACTCAGTAACAAAGCAGCTTGATAAACAAGCAGCTCTCCACAACCATGATGATAACAGACTAACCATCTAAAATTGTAAGCAAAGTCCCAATTAAATGCTTTTCCCTTACACATTGCCTTGGTCATGGTGTCTCCTCACAGCCATAGAGCAGTAACTAAGACACTGAATTTCCCCCAAAATTCCATTTTCAGTCACAGGCAGCCCTGTAACTTCTAGAATTTGAGTGTTACTCAGTTCTCCATACTATGGCCCAAGTGTCTGTTTTATTTTCTTTTTTGAGAAGGGGTCTCTAACCCAGGCTGTCCAGGAGCTCAATGTATAGCCTAGGGTGGCCTCATACTCTGGAAAGTATTCCTGTGTCAGCCTCAGGAAAGCTGGGATGATAGGGATGAGCCACTGTTTCCAGTCTATGGCATTAGATTCTACATCCTGTAACATCTCCTCCAATCTGAACTTCTTCTCCAACTGTGTAACTTCAGCCTGGTATGCATCCTTCAAAAATCGCAATCAACTGTTATTGTATCTGTGACACTGGCATTTTTACAGAGACCTCAAGGCTGAATTAATCATTCCTTCACATAGCCCATTATCCTTCTTTATCTCTGCTATTCTTAAATATTGCAGTCTACACACCATTAGTTTATGGAGAAAAAAAAACAATATTACTATATATCCTAGTTTTTTTCACAGATATATAGAAATAGATACTGTACAAAAATGGAAATTATGTAACAAATACTGTATTGACACAGTAATTGCCTGTTGAATTTTTTTTTCCTGTTGAATTTTTAAGTGATTAAAATAACAAGGTACATCCAATTGGCTAGATTTGAGTTCTTTCAGACACACTAGGTTTTTCTTATGTAGGAATTTCAAACTGCCCTCTCCTCATCATTAGCATAAATATACCTGGGAATTTCTTGATGCATAACTTTCTTAAGGAGAATAAAAAAGGTTTTTTTTTTTAAGCTTTATTGCCCATTCATATGTGCAAATGTAATGCTCAAGGGGCTGGGATGCTATATTTGACTTTCCCCCTGGAAAGGAAGCAGTATCACTTCTCAATGTCCAGGTCATCAAAACCTCATTGTTTCAGAGGCTGCAGAATGTGTTTCAGGCAACACTGGGCTGCTGTTAACATACTGGAGGCCCTGGGGTCAGTCAACCTCCAGCACTACCAAAAATCAAAAATGATTTGATGCTCTGACTGAGGTCAATTTCCCCAGAAGATAGCCCAGTGTCAAGGGAAGAGTTTTAATCTTCTTGATCCAATCTACAGATGGTGTCGGACAAACCCTTTGCTCAGATTTTCAGTGATGAATAGGATGAAACAGCAGGAAGAACCCATTGCTATGCAAGACACACAGGCTCAGCACCTCTAACCACAATACCTGGCATGTGACCACAATGGGCCTATTAATTCATCTGAGGAATCTCCTCAGCAGGATGACAGCATGTCGTTAAGAGTTGGCTTTGGAGCTGCAGAGGACCTGGCTTCGGTTCCTAGTATTCACAAGATAGCTCACAGCCTTCTGTAACTCCAGTCCCAGGGGATCTGACACCCCATTTTGGCCTGTGCTGGCATCAGGCACACAGATGGTACACAGATGTACATGCAGAGAGAACACCCCTAGTGATAAAAGTACAGAAATGCTGAGATCAGGAGAAATAGGCTTCCTCAGGGAAGAACACACAAATTGCTGACCTAATACCAGGTGCTCAGCCCTGAAAACACACACATACAAGTAACATTATACAGACTGAGCAGGTTGTATTTATGTACTTAGAAATATGCACGCATACACACACACAGACATATATGTGTGTAACAACAACTAAAGAAGAAAGAGGCCACAAATTTAAAAGAGAGCAATGGAGGGAGTATGTGGGAAGATGTGGACTGAGGAAAGGAAAGGTGGAAATGATATAATTGTATTATAACCCCAAACCATAAAAAAAAATTTTTTTTTTAGTTAGTTTTATGATACTAGGTGAGGTAACCCATTTCTCAGACAGTAAACTTTCTATATCAGTCTTAGTAACCAAGAAGTGCTCACTAGCTGGGCAGTGATGGCACATGCTTGTGATCCCAGCACTTGGAAGGCAGAAGCAGATGGATCTCTGTGAGTTTGAGGCCAGTCTGGTCTACAGAATGAGTTCTAGAACAGCCAAGGCTAAAAAAAAAAGTGCCCACTCTATTCTATATAATATAGAGAGAGGTTTATCAACTATGAACAGTCAGGTTCTATTTTAGCAATGAAATCTGCCCAATATAATCAATCCTACCTATTTAACTAAACTATCAGAAGGGTGCCTTTAGACGAAACTGAAGAGGTACCACTCAAAAGGGAACCAAATGATGAGAAAATGTCGCCAAAATTCACTACAAAACTACACTGCTAACTATCTATGTAATGCGTCCACCTTGAGAACCAGACACTTGTTGAGTTTCAGATGTCCAAAACTGCCCACAAATCTGCTTCTTTCATCTCCCTTACATCACCACCCACTCCTGCCCGCCTGACAAAAAATCCCGTCATTTTAATTTCACCTCACCCATCCAATCAAGCATTAACTCCTTCTTTCAAAATTGAGCCAGAGGCAGGTGGATCTCTGAGAGTTGGAGACCCGGTCTACAAATAGAGATCCACACAGAGAAACACCCTGTCTCAAAACAACAAAAACAAAAAAACAAACAAACAAACAAAAGAACAAAAAGCATCTGGATTCATTTTCTAGGAAGCTGGATATGTGGATGAGTCCTTGTCATCTCCAGCATTGAGGCACTGAGAGGCTGTGGCAGAAGGCCAGCCTGGACTTGGAGGCCGCCTGGGCTGCACAGTAATATCTTGCCTCAAAACAAGTAAATGTTTCTTAAATACTGAAGGAGTTTCTAGTTGATTTCCTCACGTCAGCCGCGCAAGATGCGGCACGATTGCATTTCCGGTGTTGGGAACGTAAGCGTCTGAAACAGGTCGTCTCTAGCCACGTGGGCCTGACATTCTAGTGGGCAAGACAGCTGACAAATCGATGGCGCAATTTCAGGTAGTGACAAGAACATAAGACGCCACGGGGGCTGGAGAGATGACTCATCAATTAACACTTGTTGCTCTCGCACAGGCGCGGGGTTTGTTTCCCAGCACTCACACAGCAGCTCCCAGCTGCCTGTAACTCCAGTTCCAGAAGATCTGACACCCCCCCCACACACACACTGGCCTCCAAGAGGACCAGGCATTTATGTGACACATGTGCATATATGCAGTTAGCACATGTATGATAAATCTTTTTTTTAACCTGCTGAAAATAAAACACATGGTAGGATGTAGTCAGAACGTCCAAGGAGACAGCCAATAGCCCCTAGAGCAGCGCTTCTCAACCTTCCTGATGCTGCGACCCTTTAACCTTCCTGATGCTGCGATCCTCATGCTGTGGTGACCCCCAACCATAACATTATTTTTGTTGCTACTTCATAACTGTAATTTTGCTTCTGTTATGAAATGTAATATATAAATATTTGTGTTTCCGATGTTCTTAGGAAGCCCGTGAAAAGGTTATTCGACCCTCCAAAGGGGTCTTGACCCACAGGTTGAGAACCACTGCCCTAAAACCAAGTGGGGAGAACACACTACACAAAGCTTGGGAAAATTTTTACAAAGCAAAAGGGTACATCGAGGCAGGAGTGTGTTTAATGCTTACATGAACAGTGGCAGCCAGTGTGGCTGAAGAGAGGAAGGAAAGAAGGTGTCATGAATCATACCTGAGAGAGATCCAGAAAGGAGGTCACCCAGAGTCTTATAAGCTCTGCTTTTATCTTTAAAGTTATGAGAAAAGTAAAGGATTTTGAACAGGTTAAAGGCATCAACTTCCTTAAGCTTTTAAATGGGTCATTTTGGATGCTTTGTAGATTGTGTACTGTGGGAAAGGCATCAGGGAGATGAATTAAAGGGCTACAGTCTTAGGTTGACTATTTTAGCTCTTGGATGATTTCTTCTTTCAATAGACAAATCTACAAAAAATGTTATTATTTACATGTGACTTTTAATTTTTCCAAATGCTATTATCTGTACAGAAAAGCATGATTTAATATTATAAATAAGGCTTAAGCTAGGTCTGGTGGCATGGATGCCTTTAAGCCCAGTACTTGTAAGTCAGAGATGCAGGCAGATCTCTGTGAATTCAAGGCCGCCCTGATCTACAAAGTGAGTTCCAGACAAGCTAGGGCCACTTAGTGACACCCTGTTTAGGAGAATAAGAACAACCAGGTACACTAGCGCACTCCTGTGATCCCGGCACTCGGGGAGGCAGATCTCTGCAAACTTGAGGCTAGCCTGGTCTACAAAGCAAGTCAAGTACAACCAAGGCTACACAGAGAAACCCTGACTAAGAAAAATAAACAAACAAAAGAATAATAATAGGAATAAGAAGGAGGAGGAGGAGAAGAAAGAGGAGGAGGATGAGAAAAGAAAAAGAGAGGAGGAAGAGGAAGAAGAAGAAGAAGAAGAAGAAGAAGAAGAGGAAAGCGGCAGCAGTGGTCATGACTTAAAGGGCCAGGGATGTGGCTCAGCTGGCAAAGTGCTTGTCTAGCATGCATGAAGTCTGGTGCTTTCTAAGCCCTATCTCAAATAAATGAATAAATAGATAATAAACGATTACTTGCACCTAGTATGAAGAAGACTGTTTGCAATCCTAGCAGCTCTGGGTGCTGAGGCAGGAGGCGCACTTGAATTCATGAATTTGAGACTAATCACTAGAGGGTATAACAACATCTTATCTTGAAAAAAAAAATCCTAAAACTGGACATAATAATGTGACTGGAAGACCTGCATAAGACTGCCTCCATTAAAATTTCCTCATGGGTAATAACTCAAGGGTAAAATTTCCTCAAGGAGCGTCATTAACCCCTTCCCCTCCCTGATCTATAAGCAGTTAATGGTTACTGGAGAAGAGAAAGTCATTTTCTTCAGTAGTGTAGCCACTGCTAAGTTGCTCTTGTTTGGATAAATAACCCTCCACCCATGTTCATGCAGGTGATCTGAAAAATGCAGTAGGACACACACTACTCACTCACCAAAGGACAAAGGAAAGAAGGAGGGGGATTTGTTGAAAGGTAGAAGAGTTTCAATGGGAGGGAAAAGTGGATAAGAAGGATAATGGGAGAAATATGACAAAACAGAACTATGTGTGTGCTGAGTATGTATATAACACACATATATATATATATTAGATATACAGATATTTAAAACAATATTAAGGTAAGATGGCTCAGCAGATAAGGGTGCCTGTTACCTATGTAAAGGTAGAAGAAGTAATGCCAGGAAGCTGACCTCTGACCCTCAGGTTGTGTACCCACGTGCAGACATCATGCATACAACACATACACACATACAATAATCATTTCCAGCAAAGCTATATTAGTTACTTTTCTACTGCTATGCCAAAACATCATAATTAGGGCGATTTATAAAAAAGAAGGGTTCATGCGAGCTTTCAGTTCCAAAGGGATAGGAGCCTGATGTAAAAAAAGAGTGAAGGAGAGAGCCAACAGACTCCACCTCAACTGGCTGGGACTGTTTATTGGAACAATGAGGAGCCATAATGTCGGAATGGAAGTTGAACTCATTTCGAAGGCTGAGGGACACACATACACACAGAACCATCAGGAAGTAACAGCTATTTTTTTTTTTTTTTTTGAGGGGAGCAGGGTGAGGTGTTTTCTTCCCTCAGGAATATTGTTTTTGCAGGCAGAGCAGAAAGTTGTGGTGGTTAAGCAACTCTTCATGGCCTACAGCTAACGCCCGGTACAGCCTGACTCAATTCTTCATGGCCTGAGGCTATTCATTACTCAATATACCCTGGCTGTGGAATGGTAAAAGGAAAAAGGAGAGGAGTCTCAGTTTGGGGAAGGCTGCTTCCTGCAAGGGCGGGGCTCCCTCTCAAAGGCAGCGTGGGGCATTTGAGCAGGCTTCCAAGTTGCATAAAGTCTGGTGGCCTTCAGCCATAAAGAACTCAGTGATCCTTTGGGTGCTGAAAGCTTGTAGTCTTTGTTGGAGGAACTTGGTGAGACAACTGAAAGGGAAGGGACCAAAGAAGAAAGTTAGAACCATCATAATGATTGATCCCGCCGGCGGCCAATCCGTGGTCCCCACTGTCCTTCCAGAAAATATTGTCTATACTTTCTCTGGTTTGGATTCCTTCTAAAAATTGCCTTGTGTATTCCTGCACTAGGCTGGATGGTTTTCCTAGAAGGAGCATTCTTCCTCTAGGAAGCACAGACGCCTCCCCTTTTGACAATCATTAATGCTGGTCCTCCGCGGTTTTGGAGGACCACTGCGCCAGCGACTCTACCCGATGGTGACTATGCTTGGCTGTTCCACCAGGGCCAGGTCTTCCCCAATCCGTGTACAGCTGGCTGTGCTATACTCATGAGATGCCTATCACTGTCGCATCAGTACTGGGTGCCAACTGCTAGGGTGCCTTCCAGGAGTTTGGGGAGTAGCTAAGGGCTTCTCTTTCTCCTGCTATGACAGACAAGGTATTGATAGATTACCTGACTCAGGAGATCACCCAAGTCTACAGTGAGGAAGACTATGGCATATTTCCCTACAGGGTAGAGAGTGTAAGAGCCATCTTGGCATGCCAATTAAGTCCTATTTCTTGGCCGGGGAGCCAAGTGGGCACAATTTGTTTCCTGTCTATCTTAGGTCGTGTCCTATTGTTGTGTCCTATTGCTGGCCCATAAGCTTGGAGCTAAATCAAAATGCAAAACTGTATCTAGCTCAACTTGGAAAATCTGCACTGTCTTCCAGGCTCCTACTAGTGTGACCCATTGAGCCCTGTGTGAAGTGCTCAAGTGCTTTCCTAATCCAAAGTCCCAGAGTCTACATGGTCAGGCCTGCCACAGAAGTACCTGCTCACTGGCACCAACCTTTATTTTTGTCAGTGCTGGTCAAGAGACATCAGGACCAGTGCAACTCTTACAAAGAAAAGCATTTAACTGGGGCTTAATTACAGTACAGTCCACTGTGATCATGGCGGGGATGCAGGAAGCCAGGGTGCTGGAAGAGTAACTGAGAGTTTGAAATCTTGCTCCATAGGCAGCAGGAAGAAAGCCACTGAGCCTGGCCTGGGCATTTGAAACATCAAAGCTCATCCCAGGGACACATTTCTTCCAATAAGACCTAGTCCAACAAAGCCATACTCCTAGTCTCTCTCAAGTAGTGTCACTCCATGCTGACCAAGCATTACCATCTTTGTGGGGGGGCATTCTTAATCAATCCACTCCACTGTCCTATGCAGCTGGCCTCTCTGAGTGTCTGAACTGGGGGTCTGGCTAAGCATGGCTCATCTGTTGACTGCTTGGTTTGTACTAGGTTGGATATAACTTCCCCAGGACATGTATGCCATTTGGCTGGCCCTCTGGGTCAGCCATGGACAGCAAGGCATGGCTGGGATTTGCAAGCTGTAGCATTTTTAGGAGAGGAGTGTGGAGACTAAAGAAGAGATGACTGCCACTATCATGGTGTGCCCTATCCTGGGGATAATTCATGGGCTAGGGAGGCCCAGGGGTCTAGGTTTTTTTGAGCTCACAGAAACAGAAATCATTTTTGCTTTTAGAGACAACTGTGAAGTTTGGAAGGGTCATTTGCTGTTTGGAGAAATTGGTTATGGAGTCATATGAGTCCCCCTCCCCTTTTTGGCAAGTATTTCGAGGGCTTGTAGTGGGATTTTAATCCAGCAACATGGCTATTCTGGCTGGAATACAGACTTGCTCTTAGAACACACCTTTAATCCCTAACAATGAAGGTAAAGTTAGTTTGTAGAAGAAAGCACCAATGTTTGGGTACTTTGAAAGTGACTTCTGATGGAGAGACAGACAAAGTGACAAATAGAGAAAAATTTGACAGAATGGGATATTCACAACTCTCACTAGGAGAGAGAGGAAAGAGAGATGACTTAAGAGCAGCATGGAGAGAAAGAGGAGGCAGTTTTACAAGGACAGGTTGAAGAGAGAACAAGCTAGACACAGGTGAAAACAGAATGAGCTAGAGAATGAGATGGAGCCAGATTAGAACATATTGCTAAAGTTAGTATGAGGCCAAGCAGAGCAATTCAGTAAGAGACCAAGAGAAAAGCCAGTTTGAATCAGTCATCTTGGAGAGGAGTTTTGAGCCAGGACAGTTGAGTTGAACCAGTCAGTTGGAGTTCAGAAAAAAGGGTGATCTTATTCAGCAGCGAGTCTCAGAGGCTGAAAACATTCTAGGCCTAGGTTAGATTGTATGGAGGCTAGAAGCTTCCTGGATTAGGCCTAGGTTAGCAAACAAAGTCAGCAAGCCTCCGAGATGATAATTACATCTGGAGAGTAAAAGTCACTTTTACAAGGGCTTGTCCTTGTGTAACATGGAAGAAGAGAGTGTGTGTAGGTCTGAAAGTGCTAGCACAGAGGCACAAGAGAGAGTGGAGTTGAGTAGGTTTATAGGAGAAGGGAGGGATTGGTGGGATAAGACTGACTCTTCCAGGGACCCCTTAGTGGCTTCATGAAGAGGCTGAGAAGTGACAAAGAAGTTGAGAATCCCTACGCTAAAGAAACTAAAGAGGCCCAATAATGCAAGCAGTTCACATTTGGGTTGTAGGATGGGTAGGGGAGGAGTTCCTTTCTTGGCCCACATCACAGTTCTCCCTTCTCGAGGCTGAGATGCCTGGATAGGTTACCTGGTTGGAGAACCTAGAACCCCAAGCTGCCAGAGACTTGAGAGTTGTGGAGCGTTGGAGACTGGTCCTTGGGGAAGAATTCATTAAAGCTCATCTACATACTGGAGAAGGAAACCAGAGTACAAATCTAGATTAGTGAGGTCCTTTTGTAAAGAAAAGCCAAAAGTAATGAAGTCTGGCTCAGAATCCCTGGGACAAATGGTCCAGATGAGTTGCTGAACCAAAAGGGTGTCTGGGTCCTCCCAGGTGAAGGCAAGAATGGTTGGAATGACAGGTGTAAGGGAGGTAAAGAAGGCATCTTTAAGATCAGAGACAAAATAAAGGAGGGGATGGAAGAGAGGAGTGTGTATGGGTTAGTGACCACGGGGACAGTGGGAACAGTGGCCTGGTTGATTTCTGGATGTCCCAGACCAGGTGATGATATGTACCCTTGGGTTTTCTGATGCCTGGGAGGAAAATGTGTGTGTGTGTGTGTGTGTGTGTGCGCGCGCGCGCGCGCGCACGCACGTACACGCGTGTGTGCTAACAACCTTCTGCTACACTCATAGATCAAGAGACTTACTCAGTCATCACCAGAGAAGCCTTCTTCGGCAGCAGATGGGAACAAATACAGAGATCCACAAGCAGACAATATGCTAAATGGGAAGTCTCCATCAAATCCCTCCCCTGAGGGCTCAGGGAACCCTGCAGAAGAGGAGGTGGAAAGAGTGTAAGAGCCAGAGGGATGGAGGATACAAGGAAATAAGGCCTTCTAACCATAGCAGGACTGACTAAACATATGAACTCACAGAGACTTAGGCAGCATGCATAGGGCCCGCACGAGTCTGCACCAGATGGAGCTCTTGGGCTGAGAGGAAAAGTGAAAAGCCACCAAAAGCAACTCTTACAAAGTAAAACAGATGGGCTGGAGAGATGGCTCAGTGGTTAAGAGCCCTGCCTGCTCTTCCAAAGACCTAGGTTCAATTCCCAGCACCTACATGGCAGCTCACAACTGTCTGTAACCCCAATTCCAAAGGATTTGACATGTTCACACTAATGCACATAAAATAAAAAATACATAAAAAAAAAAAAACCCAAGGTAAAACAGTTAATATGGACTGGCTTATGAGCTCAGGTTTAGTCCATTATCATCACAATGGGAAGCATGGAAGCATGCAGGGTGACATGGTGCTAGAGAAGGAGCTGAGAGTTCTACATCTGGATCTCTGGATCAGCAGGCAGAGGGGGGAGAGAGAGAGGGAGTGGGGGAGAGAGAAAGAAGGGGTTGCCAGGGAGAGAGAGGAAGGGATGGAGGGAGGGAGAGAGGGAAGGAGGGGGAAAGGAGAAAAAGAGGAGAGAGAGAGGAGATGGGAGAGAGAGGAAGGGATGGAAGGAAGGAGAGAGAGAGAGAGAGAGAGAGAGAGAGAGAGATCAGAGTCTTGGCTTGGCCTTTTGAAGCCTCAAAGCCCAGTGATACACCTCCTCCATCAAGGTCACTCCCTGGTGACCAAGCATTCAAATCTATGAGCCTACAGGGGTCATTCAAACTACTACAATAACCTCTCTCAAATAAAAAAAAATATATTTTTTTTTTCAGTGGAGTCTCACTGTGGAAATAAACCACTCTTGAGGGCAGGCCTCATGACCAGCAGTAGATGGACAACACAAAATAAATTCAATGGCATCTTTGGAGAGTCTTTGTCTCTAATGTCAAACCAGGACAGATAGATATATATTTTACACATCCCTTCAGTACATACTATGGATTCTGGTTTTGTGTTTTTATAGGATTATTGTGTGTATGTATCTCTGTGTCTATGTGTGAGTTTTTTTGTTTTGTTTTGTTTTGTTTTGTTTTGGCTTGGTTTTAGTTTTGGTTTTTCAAGACAGGGTTTCTTTGTGTAGCCTTGGCTGTCCTGAACCAACTTGGTAGACCAGGCTGGCTTCAAACTCACAGAGATCTGCCTGCCTCTGCCTCCTGAGTGCTGGGGTTACAGGTGTGTGCCACCACGCCCTGCTACTACTACTAATATTTTGATGCCTGATTATTTTCTTTGTTTTTGTTACTTTACTTTATTTACATTGGCGTTCTGACTTCATGTATGTCTGTGTGAGGGTGTCAGAGCCGCTGAAACTGGAGTTACAGACAGTAGTGAACTACCAAATGGGTGCTGGGATTTGAACATGGGTCCTTTGCAAGAATAACCACCGAGTCATCCCTCCAGCCCCCGCCTGTTTATTTTCTAGGGAGAGACAGAAAGGATATGGATTCAGATAGGCAGGGGAGGATCTGGGAAGAGTTAGGGGAGGGCAAACCATAATCAGAATATATTGTATTTTGGTGGTTTCAATGAAAATGACCCCCATAGGCAAAGGAGTGGCACTATTAGGAGGTGTGGCTTGTTGGGGTAAGTGCAGCCTTGTTGGAGGAAGTATGTCACTGGGAGCAGGCTTTGAGGATTCAGATGCTCAAGCCAGGCCCAGCGTCCTGTTGCCTTCAGATCCAGATGTAGAACTCTCAGCTCCTTCTCCAACACCATGTCTGCCTGCACACTGCCACGCTTTTCACCATGATAATGGACTAAACTGCCAAACTGTAAACCAGCTCCAATTAAGTGTTTTCTTTTATAAGAGTTGCGATGGTCCTGGTTGTCTCTTCACAGCAATGGAAACCCTAAGACGTGTATGAAAACAAAACAAAACAAAACTATTTTCAGTTAAAAAAAAAAAAAAGAGAGAGAGAGTGCGTGTGAGAGAGAAATAAAAGGCTCTAGGTGGAAGTTTGGTTTCGGATGGGGATGCCACCCAAGTCCAAGCTAATGAGAAAAATGGTAGACAGTCTCAAGGAAGAAAAGTACAAGGAAGCCTGAAGTGTAGGAGGAGATGGAGGCCTAGCAGTAAGAGTGAGCAGTGAGGCATTAGGATAAAGAGTGGGTCAAACAGGCAGACCAAGTCAGGGATACAGCGTGTATTATGGGGAGTGCCTGAGACTCTGGCTCCTGGATTATGTCCTAGTGACTGTGCTGTGAAGAGACACCATGACCAAGGCAGCTCTTCTGAGAGACAGCATTGAACTGGGCCTTGATTACAGTTTCAAGAGGTTTAGTCCGTCACTGTCATGGAGGGAACCACACACCTGTAGGCACTGAGGGAGACTCTGAGAGCTACATCCTGATCTGTAGGCAGAGAGAGAGAGAGAGAGACTGGGCCTAGCCTGGGCTGTGAACCTCAAAGCTGACCCCAGTGATCCACCTCTTCAACAAGGCCACACCTTTTAATCCTTCCAAGCAGCTCACCAACTGGAGACCAAGAATGCACATATATGAGCCTCCCGGGGCTAATCTCATTCAAACCACCACAAGATGGTGGTTTGGGTTGGATCATGTCATTTCAGTGAGTGAGAAGAAAGAGGCCCTTGTATCTAATATGAAAGAAATCTTTCTTCCAGCCACTGTACCGTCCATGCTGAGTTCTGCCGAGGTAAGCTGGGGCTCTCTCAGGAGGCCCAGAACTCAGGACCCCTTCACTGGACCAAGACATTGGTTGAGGAATGTCAGCGGAGGTCAGAGGGTGGAGCACTGGTGCAACCCAACAGTCAGCCTTCCAGTGGCCGCACTGTCCTCATCTGGGACAATCACTGGAAGGTGGCCATGGATCGCAACACTCCTTAATCCAATAGCCAGTCTGATTGCACAGAAGGATGGTGAGGAACTGACCCCACCTCCCTGGGACAGTGGGTGACAAGTTGGGCTGGGTTTTGCTAGGTCAGGAATGTACATTCCTTGAACTGGAAGCTGACTCGGTATTTTTTTAACCATCATTTTGTTATCTTTCCTTTTCCTTTTCAGCTTCCTCTTCTCTTGTTGAAAACCTTTAAGGCCATATCTAGAAGTTCATTCTGAGATGCAAGAGTCCCTTTTGTAGTCTTTGGAACTGTCTCTACACTAAGGTCTGGGGTAGAGTTATGGTGACATTGATTGGTACTTTATTTCCTCAGTGAAGTAGGGTGAGAAAAGAGCAGAGTTTTCATTGGGGCCCTGAGTGACTTCTTTCAGTTTGTCAAATTTAACTCTCGACTGGGCATTTTGTCACATGTCCTCAGCTAAATAAGCTGGCATTAACAGCAGGAGTTTTGTCCTGATGCCTGTGTGCTGGTAATTCTAATTTGGGTACCTTAAAAGGATTATCCTCCTTTTAGGAGAAGCTATCATTTTGTTAATAGATTTTATCAGCATGGTTCACTGGCTGCCTTCCATATACAGTCCTTTTCATCTTGAGTGAGGGTAGAGGTCATGGTAGAATATATATATTATAACTGGGTGTGGTGGCATACACCTTTAATCCCAGAACTCGGCAGGCTGGGTTGGGTGTGTGTGTGTGTGTGTGTGTGTGTGTGTGTGTGTGTGTGTGTGAATCATGCCAGGTGAGGGCAAAGATTTGAATTATCTAGGTGAATTGTTTTCTAAGTGGAGTGGGTTTTCAGAGAACAACACAAGATTTTGTTCTATTCAAGTGTTTATCCATTTTCGGCAAACACAAGGGCATGAGGAGGACTAGGCTGGGGCCATCCCTTCCTGTCACCTCAGGTAGAGGGCCCAAGGCTGCCCTGAACTGGGTGTGGACAGGGGAGGGTAAAGGTGAAGGGGGTTGGGAGGAACTGTCTACAGGGGCTGAAGGACTGGATGTTGGAATGGCTGACAGGGAGCAAGAATTGAGAAGCAAGGGGCTGGGGTCACAGTTGGAGGAGGGACAGCCACGATGATGAGGGTAGGGCAGTGCAGGGTGAGGTCCTCTTTCTGAAAGGGGGCTCACAGAGAGAAGTCTCATCAGAAGAGGAACTGGAGGTAGGTTGGGTTTGCCTTCAGGCCTTTGGAGACAAAGGAGGACCTAGGACTTGCAGAAAGAAGGCCAGAAGTGAAGAGTGGGAAAAGCCTTGGGTGCCTCAGACCGCTTGTTTCATTTGAGAAACTTGTTGAGGTCTGCAAGAATATCAAACTTGAAAGTTCTGAATTGGGGCTAGTTTGAGTAGATAATAGAATGAGTTTGGTGGGCTGAAGCTTGCTAAGATGGAGCTTTTAAAGGTTACCTTGGAGACAGCCCAAAGGAGAGTATTTGGGGATAGATAATTTCAATCCCATTTTGTAAAATTTAGTTTAAATTTAAAATGACTGATAGGGCTGGTGGAGAGTAATCCACTTCCTGAGGTGCCCTTTGGGTTCAAATGGGAGAAGGTGAAGATGAAGAAAGACTTTAGGGGATGTCCCCACAATTGTAAGACTCAGGGAAGTCACAGAGTTAAAGCTGGGAGGTCCCCAGAACCTTCAAGCGTGAAGGAAGGAATGATAACCTCCTGGGGTTTCTAGGGTCTGCTCAGGCGGCCTCTAAGTCCAGCCCAGGAACTTACCTTGTCCTGAAGAATTTGGGTACATGGCTTCTCAGACTCTCTGAGAGTCTGGGAGGAAGATGTCCTCCCAGAGGTGATGGAGAGGGGAGGACCAGAGGAGAGCAGGGATTAGAGTCAGGCTGGGTTTCTACAGAACCCTAATATGGTGATTGCACCGTTCTTGGAGGCAGCAGCCATAAAGACCAGCAGTCCCAAAAGGCAACTGGGGGCTGTTTATTTAGTCTGTGTGGTGAGCTCAGAGGGTGCTCATGATCCTAGTAGGGAGGAAGGATTTCCTGCACTAAGGACCCTAAACCGGCAGGTCCCATGTTTTGGCACCCTGTGTAAGAAAAGTGACACAGGATAGAGTCTACCAACGGGCTGAGTTTGTTTATTGGAACATCTTTAGATACAGTCTCACCATGTAGCCCTGGCTAGCCCAGGGTTTGGTAGACCAGGTTGGATTTGAACTCAGAGATCTTCCTGCCTCTGCCTCCCAATTAAAGGTGTGTGCCACCACAGCTGGCCACGATATACTTTTAATTTTATAGTTCCAACACTTACTTTGCAGGAGCTAGAGTTCAGGGCAATTACTACAGAAGGATCATAATAGAAAAGTCACCATTTGCAGATTAAAGCTCAAGTCCCTGTTAAATAGGTACCTCAGTTAGCCATTTGTCCCGGGTTTGAGACCTAACATCATCAAGTATTGACAGCCTCAGGAAAGAGTCAGGAAAAGCTCTCTGTCCTGTGGCTGTTTGGAACCCCTCTCTCTGTTGCAGTGGCTGAGTTATTTGACATTCCTCATCCTTTTCCAGCTACATCGGAATAATCACCTTTATACCTGTGCTGAGAGTTCTTGGGATTTTAAACTCAAATGCTCAAGGAGACATGGTTTCCTGTAGCAGGCTGCCCTGGAACTCCTGGTCTTCCTGCCTCCACCTTCAGAGTTCTGGGATCACGGGCAGGCATCACCACACCACTACTTGATGGTAAGGCTCTCTGCATGCATGCCGGGCAAGTAGGTACCCTGCCAACAGCTACACCCCAGGCCCGACTGCTTCTCTGAGTCTCACCCTGTAGCCCAGGCTGTCTCTGCGGTGCTCAGGAGGTCTCTGCCTTGAGAAGTTATTCTTGGGGCTGGGTACCTCCCTCTGGACTTAGTCAGAATCCTTGAATCCTTGGGCGGGGGTGGCAGGCAGTTAGGGAGGGGAAAGGATTAAAGAAAAGTATAATAACTCATGTGTGATGTCTATTACTTTCTCTCTCTCTCTCTCTCTCTCTCTCTCTCTTATTACTTTCTCTTTTAACTTAAAAAAATAGAATCGGTAAGTCGAGCGAAATGGCTCAGCAGGTAAAAGTGCTTGTCGCGAAAGCCGGACAAACTGATACCGGAACCCATGTAAAGGCGGAGAGAGAGAACCAGCACTACAGAGTTATCTTCTGGTCTTCGCACATAGACTGTGGGGTAAAGGTGCCCACATACACGCCTCACATGAACACACTAAAATTTTAAAGTGTTTAGCTAACCCCAAGTCCTCATACTAAAGCCGACCCTTAACTGCTTAAGCCAGTTTGACTTCCCAGTTTCTCTAAATCGGAAGTGTCTTAATTGAGCTGATTTGTTCGTTGTCAACTTTTCATCACCGCTGCCCACTTGTGACACCTCTGTGCGGAGGAGGAGGAGAAGCCAGGAACATTTCCCACATCGCCTTCCCTTTATGGTACTGAGTTCGAAGTTTGCCAGGTGAGGTACATCACAGTCCTTTCAGAAATCTATAGTGAAGTACTGTGGCACAGGCTGGGGGCTTGTCCATGATAGAAACTGATTTCCCTCCTTTGTAAAGACTGGGAAGCCCACCAGAAAGTGCTGGCAGGTCTGTCTGGTGAGGGGCCACATAAGTTAACAGAAAACACCTCCTTGTGGAAGACACAAGACACAAGCCAGCTCTCTGGGCCTCTGTGCTGAGTTCCACCCCCTGATAGAATCACCTAGGGGGCGGGATTTCAGCATTCATTTGGGGGAAGACCACAGGAGGTACAGCAGGTTGGGAAGACAGAAAGAAAGCTTTTCTCCTGAAGCTATCGTGACAGATTCCAGCTTCTCAACCACTCCCCAGCTCCTCAGTTTTGCAACTGGAGCATTCCAGACACAATAGATTTTCAGGTTTTACACAGTCTTCTGTGCCGAGGCCACAGCGGCCACAAACGGAAGCTTCTCAGTCTCCTCCATAGCTCTGGCTTATTGGACTCCTCTGTGAGTTCTCCATCTGCAGCACACTTCAGGCCCATGTCTGCAGAGAAAGCTCTTCAGCACTTAGCAGTAGCTGCAGAGGTCACCCTGTCAGCTTCCTCTACATCTAGAGCCCTGGTATCTACAGCAAATCTATGCCACCACACTGCCTGGGCTTTTCCCTACAACATCTTACATTGTATCCAAGGCTGGCCCCAAACTTGTCACAATCTCCCTGCTTCAATTTCTTGTACGAGTCACCAGTGTCTGACTGCTTCCCAATACTTGCAATCGATTTTATTTCCTCCTTGCACCTGCCTACTGTGCTACAAGTGCTTCCCTGGAGGCTTAGAATGTGCAAAGCGGGACTCAGTTCTCTGATTTCATGACTCAGGTGAATGGACAATCACACTGCCAATGATGGCAGCATCACTGGTCCAGGCATGCAGTGACAAATGCTTACTATTATCTTGGATAACCATGAAGTTGCCACAGTGTGATAATAATGTAGAATTAAAGAGTACTGGCAATGCCTTAGCTAACTGAAAATACCCTTAGAGGGGATGGAGAGACGGCACGGTGGTCCTGAGGTAAGTCCCAGCAACCACACAGTGGCTCACAACCATCCACAGTGGGATCTGAGGATCTGATGCCCTCTTCCGGCATGCAGGTGTGCATGTGGATAGAGCATTCATATACATAAATAAGTATTTTTTTCAAAAAGAAAGAAAATACCTTGGGGGGGCTAGAGCAACGGCTCAGCAGTTCTTCTTGCAAAAGAGGAGGATATGCTTTCCATCACCCAGGTCAGGAGGCTTACTAGTGCCTGTAGCTCCATTCTGGAGAATCCAATACTGTCTTCTGGCCTCCAAGGGCACCAGCCATGCAAGTGGTATGAATATAAACATGCAGATGAAACACTCATACACATAAAATAAAGTCTTTTTTTTTTTTTTGACAAGGTTTTTCTACTTGGCCCTGGCTTCCTAGAATTTACTAGGTAGACCAGGCTGGCCTCACATTCACAGAGATCAGTCTCCCAAGTGCTTCGATTAAAGACGAGTGCTACTTCTTGGCTCATAAATAAAATATTTTTAAAAATATTTTTTAGGGGTTGGATAGTTGGCCCAGTGTTTAGTAGCTCTTGTTGCTGTCGGACCCAGGTTCAATTCCCAGCTCTCACATGGAGGCTTACAGCCATTCATAACCCTAGTTCCAGGGGATCTGACAACCTCTTCTGACTTCCCCCGGCACCAGGCACACATGTGGAACACACACATACATGCAGGCAAAACAGTCATGCACATAAAATGATGAGACGATTAAATCTAAAATAAGAAAAAAAATCAAAGAAAATAAACTAGTAAGCTTAGATAATTATAAGCTCAAAGTATTAAATTCTCACTTTCAGGCCTAGAAAAGGAATAAAGGATGTTCATATCTATCTGAGAAAAAAAAAATTCTTGTTTAATGTGGTCATAGATTGGAGATTTTTGAAAAATCAAACCCAAAATGGGTCATGCAGATGACAAAATTAAAAAAGAAGTTGAGCCAGATGTAGTGGCACATGCCTGTAATCTCAGCACTCAGGGAGGCAGAGGCAGGTGGATATCTGTGAGCCTGGTCTACAAAGCAAGTCTAGGACAGTCAAGGCTACACAGAGAAAACCTGTCTCAAAAAAATAAAAAAAAAAAAAGAAAAAGAAAAAAGAAAGAAAAAGGCTTGATCTCTTTTTCAAAAATTATTTATTTATTTTTATTTTATGTACACTATTGTTTTGCTTGTGTTACAGGTTCAGGAATAGCTGCACATGCACGCCAACCACTTGGGAGCCAGACTATGAGACCGGTCTGTTTCTAAGGCAGGTTTTTTTATACAAAAAACTGTAACCAGGTAACCAGATGTAGGAAGTGGTGGGGGCAGTATTACATCATTTTGACCAGCTAAACATAATCAATTTTATTCCAAGTGTACTTTCTTTGTCTAGGTACCTAGACAAAGCACTTTAAGCTGATTGGCTGGGATTTAGGGTAGGAGGGCTTTCCAGCTTTCTGGGAGTAAGGAACGTAGCAGGATGTTGCGACCTTTAACACAAGCAGAATATGCATTTGTCATCTATTTTTTTTTATTCTAAGCAGCAAGTATGAACTATTGAATTGTATCTTGGTTTCAGGCACGTAGGGCCTGAGAACTTGCTCTTAATTTCACCTTAAAATCAAAATGGAGACTTCGTGGCAAAATGGCTTCTGATATGCTAGAACCACAGTTATGCTGAGAACTAAAGTAGGTCTCAACAGAGGGGCTACAGAGTTTAAGCAGGTTACAACAGCCTTCGTGTATGTCTGTGTGAGATCCCCTGGTACAGGAGTTTCCAGGAGTTGTGAGTGCTGGGAATTGAATGTGGGTCCTCTGGGAAAGCAGCCATGTTCTTTACTGCTGAGCCTTCTCTCCAGCCTCACATGACTTCTTAATATTAAAAAAGATACTGAACAGGAAAGAGTGGGGCTCTGAAAGGAAGAGTTTGGCAGCAGGAGGCAGAGTTTTACAAATCTCAAAATTCTGTCATGCCTTTCTTGTGAGCAAAATCTTTACAGTGATAAGTGGGACAATGACACCCTCCCAAATATCCACATCCTATTTCCCAAAGCTTTTATGTGACAAGAAGGACGATGCAGATATGATTAAGGCTCTTCTCCCAACCCCTCCCCGAGACAGGGTTTCTCTGTGCAGCCTTGGCTGTCCTGGACCAGGCTGGCCTCAAACTCAAAGAGCTCCCCTGCCTCTGCCTCCTGGTTGGCTGGGATTACAGGCATGTGCCACCACACCAGGCTGATCAAAGCTCCTGAGATGGGAAGATGAGCCTGTCCTCACCTAACATGGGAAAATCAAGGACCTTATAGAGAAAGATTTGAAGGCACTACACTGCTGATTTTAAATACAAAGGGGGGAGGTGTCAAGGAACCCAGGCGGCCTTGGAAACTGGACAGATCAAGGAAAAGAACTGTTCTCTAAAGCCTCTAAAAGGAACAAAATCCTGCTGATAACTTTTTAACCTCAGAACGGTAAAATAATAAATCTTCATCATTATAAGCCACCGTATGTAACTTGTTTCAACAACAGTGGGTTTTCAGCCGATATAACAGCAGTCACATTCCCAATGTTCCTTGCTGCATAGTCTTCACAAATAAAATTGGAATGTCAACTAACATTCTCTTGAATACGTTATAAAAAAGGAACACTTTGGTGGTTAGCCCTTCTCAGTTTAAAATTCCAGAGAGAGGATATAGCAGCTATTTCTGCTACTGGAGAAGTTCTCTTTGAGGTTAGAAAGTGTTGACCAGACTTTGGCATGTCCTTCAATATTCTCTCTCTCTCACTCTTGTTTCACTCATTACTTAATAATTCAACAATCTATCGTGCTCATTTGAGAATAATGACAACCATACTATTCAGGGCACTGGGGGGAAAAAGCCTTTCCTATAACTGCACAAAGGGGTTGGAGAGATGGCTCAGGGGTCAAGAGTACTGGTTGCTCTTCTAGAGTTTCCAGGCTCAGTCTCTAGCACCCACCTGGTGGGTCACAATGATCTGTAACTCTAGTTCTGGTGGTCCCAGCACCCTCTGTTGTATGCTTAGATTTTTCAACAACCTGCTTTATTTTAGGGTTCTTAAACACCTCTACCTGCCTTCCAAAGACCCCACTACCACCACCACCACCAGTTAGGAGATAAAGCCAGTTAGTAGGGACAAGGGGTGCAGACCTCTCTAGCTTCTTCCTCCTGGTTAGGGTCATCGGGTTCTTTAGGGCAATACCAATCTCAGTCGTCCAGGTTTTCCAGAAGTCCAGTCAAACAGCAAACAGCAAAGAGTAGCAGCAACCTTGAAATGTTCTCTGGAGCCTTTCTTTCTAGGAGCATCTCAAAGGAAAGCGAAGCCAAGTGATGCCAAGCAATGCCAAGCAACGCAAAACAATCTCTCTCTGTCTGTTGGCTCTTATTTATACCTTCTCAGAGCCCAAACAACGATGTTTTCCAGCTAGCCAAAACCACGCCCCTGGCATGAGGCAGTTTCCAGCTGGAAAACATCTCTTGTAGTTTTTAAGCTGACAAAGATCACGCCCCCGCAAGAGTCTGTTTTCAGCGGTGGATAAAGCATTTCCACATCTCACACTTTGGACCAAATTAAAAAAAAAAATCACATTCTCATAACACAATCGAGTTCTTAAAGAAACCAAAACTTCCACTTTACCTTGTTCTGCAGGTACCAGGTACATATGCAGTGCACACACATACATGTAGACACAGCACACACACTCTTCTCTCTCTTTCTGTATGTACATATATATATATATATATGTATTTATATAATATCGAACAGCTTGAGCACCACATCTTGGCCTGTGATCACCAAGTAGCGAGCACCAGGAATGGTTTAGCAACCTTAACTCTTCTAACAAAGCACATGGCAACCTGAGGCCCTCTCCTGCCTGCACTATGCAATCACTCCTCTCTTTCCGGACAAGCACTTGTTAACCTGTTGCAACACAGGCCCTGCACCTGCAGGACATTCTCTGAGCAATGGAGTAATTCCTACTCTCTTTAATGACACCAAACTTGAAACAGTTTCGATTCACATTTATTTCCAATACAGTAAGTATGAAGGTAGGAGGGCTGATTTACCCCGGCTTAGTTTTCTATGTGTCTCTAGGGTGAACTTTTCGGGAGAATCACCAGTTTTCCATCTTGTACTTATGAGCAATTGGGCCTGCATATGATTAAAATCAGGTGCATTATGGGAAATTATTTCTACATATTCACCATGGAGAAATGGTTATAACTTACACTAGAACTATATAACTTACTCTGCCAATCAACAAATCTGCTGAAACTATGCCCTTTAGCAAGCAGCCCCTCCTTCCTTTAGGTCCCATAAAAAGAAGCATTAATTTGATACAACTGGAGAACCTCGCTCATGTGGGCAGCTATCACTCTTAACTAAGGCTCCTCTCTAGTCTGTTGGTTTTCACTGAATAAAGTATCCTTGTGAGCTTTTATTTTATTCTTGAATAATAGAACAAGAACCTGCAAACACCAAGCCTAGACCTTGACCACCAGTCATAGCAGGAGTGTCATGACACTGACTGCGACAGGCCTCAGTGGAAACCAACAGAGGAGGGCAAACAACCGCTGAGTCACCGAGAAGAGGCTGGGGCGAGCACACCCAGTCACGTCTTCCGGTGCTGCCTTCTGTCCACAACTTCATCTACTCATATATTTCACCACTATCTGGGGTTTCCTACTCCAACAACTAACTGAGAGCTGTCTTTGCCAACTTTCTGGCAGATTTCTGAGGAGGGAGAAAAACTGTTTTTACCCAGTCCTTCAGGCCCTACTTCAAAATTGCTTATTCTGCACCCTGGGTCTCTTCAACAAGGGGTGGATGATCTTAAAAAAAAAAAAAAAAAAAAAAAGCTGAGCATGACTGTCCAGTCTGATAACACAACAGACGCTTCATCATTTTCCAGCGTGACATCTCAGGAAGAGGCTATTCCGTGCCGCAGGCCACATGATAGGCCTCTGCTCTTCCGTAGCATGTTGCCAAATGCTCTGTGTGCAGGCAGTTCATCATGATCTCTGGTGTGGAACACGTAGGCTAAGCATGGAAGGCCTAACGCTATCCAACAGCTGTTTCTTCTTCCTGGGTTTACTAGCCAGTATCCCTTCACTCCACCACGGTGAGGATATTTTGTACTGGCCTCTTATTCTTAATTTGATTTGAAAGAATCCCAGTACCATGTGAATAGTTTCACTCTTAAACTCCAGACAGATCCAGGTATGGCAGCTCACACCTGTAATTCCAGCACTCGGGAGGCTGAGGCAGTAAGATGTTGGACTATAGGCCAACCAGAGGCATATAGCAAGACTCTGCCTCCAATTAAAAAAACAAGGGGCTAGAGAGATGGCTCAGCGGTTAAGAGCACTGTCTGTTCTTCCAGAGGTCCTGGGTTCAACTCCCAGCACTGACGCGGCAGCTCACAACTGACTGTACCTCCACTTCCAGATGGCCTAGCACCCTCACACCAATGCGCATAAATAAAATTAAATCATTTAAAAAATAAAAAACAAACCAGAAACTCGGAACAGAATTTCTCTGGAGCCTCAGCACTCCAGCTCACCTGCACGCAGCTTCAGAAGAAGGAAGTTCAGCGCTCTCGTAGCAGTTGAGAATTAGGCTAAGATCCTCCCTTGATCTGTCTTTCAACTATTTTCTCACCAGGATTTTGCCCTTTGTTCTTTTTGTTTTACTACACATTCCCTTTTTGAGTGTCTTAGTTTGGTTTTATTGCTGTGAAGAAACACCATAACCAAGGCAACATTAATAAAGAACAAATTTTAATTGGGGCTGGCTTACAGTTTCAGAGGTTTAGTCCATTATCATGGCGGAGCACATGGCCATGTTCAGGCAGACACGGTGCTGGAGGAGCCGAGAGCTCTACGTTTTCATCTGCAAGAAGCAGAAGGACACTGCGTGCCACACTGAATGTAGCTTGAGCATAGGAGACCTCAAAGCCTGCCCTCATAGTGTCACACTTCCTCCAACAAGGTCACCCCTACTCCAACAAGGCCACACCCCCTAAAAGTGCCACTCCCTAGGGGCCAAGACTATGGGGGTCACACCTATTCAAACCACCACACTGAGTGATAGACTCAGTGGTTTTCCTCCTTCCTGGGTGGTGGTGTGCCCCCAGCCCACAAAGACAGGAGGGGCAGAAGATGAGGTACAGAGCTTGAAAGGCCAGCGAGCATGGCAGAGAACAGAGACTCCAGGAACCACTTCAGGGAGCTAGTTCAACTTTAATTCCAGAGAACAGAGGCTATATACCCCCTTGGGGAGTGGGTAGGGGGCTCCCAGGATAGGTGTACAGAACTGGTTAAAACTAGGCACTTCAGCGATGCTTGATTTGCATTAAACAGCACCTCCTATCATATGAAAGGGAACAGAGTACCTAATTATCAAATAGGCGGAGGGAGAGGAGAGCTAGCGGGGAGCTGTGTCAGAGGCCATGTATCAAATGTGGCAAAAGAAGTCAGGCAGAGAGCAGGAGGCCCTGCTGGGGAGAGGGAGTCCTGCACTTTAACTCCCAGCTCACACTGGCTGTCCAGACTGGAAGGACTGCAACCTCAAACAGCGGGGTCCTTCCAACACTGCCTCACATTGACGACTTCTTAAAACACACTCATTTGCTACATAAACACTTGGCATATAGTGTATGATCGGTGGTTGCCAAACTATTGGTCCCTAAACGCAAACGATCCAAACTGACCATAAAGAAATCATTAGGACTGGAGATTCAGCTCAGAGACTGAGCACTCGCCTCTTCTGTATAAGGCTCTGGGTTTGATCCCCATCACGAATGCAAACACACACACACACACACACACACACACCAACAGCTAACATTGGTTTTAATTTTTGAAAATTCCCCCACCTCTATCTTCTTCAGTCTTAACCTCAACTCCCTCCCTTCACCCCAGGCAGCTGTGGGTTTTGTTTGTTTGGGTTTGTGCACGCTAGGCAAATGTTCTCCCACTGGGCTTCCTTCTCTGGAGACTCATCCAGGTTGCTAAATCAGTAATTTGTCCCTTCTTAATGTTGTTTGCGTGGGTGTAAATTTTCATTTCTTTAGGGTAAATGTCCAGGAGTACAGTTTATGTGCTGTATCATTGTTGTGTGTTTTGATTTTCGGGACCTGCCAGGCTCTTCCAGAGTGGCTCTGCTACCTTGCCTTTCCACCAGCAACAAATGAGGATGGCTCAGAATGTTCAGATCCGTGTTTAAAAAGCAGGTGATGCATGCAAGGTGTGATGGCACATGCCTTGATCCCAGCAAGGAGGCAGAGACAGGCAAATCACCTCGACTGTTTTTTGTTTGTTTGTTTTTTGAGACAGGGTTTCTCTGTGTAGTCTTGGTTTGTCCTGGACTCACTTTTTAGCTTAGGCTTGCCTCGAACTCATAGAGATCTGCCTCCCTCTGCCTTCCTGAGTGCTAGGGATTACAGGTGAGCGCCACCACATGTGGCAGGCTCCGGGACGGTGAGAGACCCTGCCTTAAAGGACAGGGCAAATGACACCCATATGTGCATGTGACCCCACCCCCATACACTCATTCAACCCGAGTCTCCAGTGACCTGCTTTTTCCATTGAGGCCCTACCTCCTACAGTCTCCGTTACTTCCCTGGATAATGTCACCAGCGGAGGACCAGATGAACAGATGAACAGATGGGTCTGTGGGGGATGGTGGGTATTGAGATCATAAGGCCTGAGAGCGTAGCAGCGCTCGTGATGCTGTTTACGACTCTGCCCGAGCTCTCCCTGCTTGTGTAGTTGTGCGGCTTTTCCTGGAGAGATGGGACACAAATGTCTATTGCAGTGGTTCTCAGCCTGTGGGTCGTGACCCCTTCGGGAGTCAAGGTAACCTGCATATCAGATATTTACATTACAATTCATAACAGTAGCAAAAATTATCGTTATGAAGTAGCAACAAAAAATAATTTTAAGGTTGGGGGTCCACAACGTGAGAAACTGTTGCAGCGCCAGGAAGGTTGAGAACCAATTTGTTCTCTCTAGACAGGATCTTGCCTCCCTTCTCCCCTGGTGGACTTGGAACTCTCTATGTAGACTGTGCTGGCCCCTAACTCACAGAGATCCTCCTGCCTCTGTTTCCCCAGTGTATACACATTAAATAAATATATCTCAACTATGCTTGGGTACACCAGTTAGGAAACCAATAACGGATCAGATCACAGTAACATTTCACCAAAACCCAACTTGGTGAAGTAGTTAGGTTATTGGGCTCCTTTACAGGGGTGTGGGTTACTTACGGGAGTGGGAACCACTCGAGAGCAGCTGAGTCCCGGAAACACCTGCCCAGTGCAGTGAGCAATCGTCAGCTGGAACTCAGGAGCTCTTGGCAAGGCCTGCAGGCAACTCAGCCCTCTGGAGATCCTCCAGCTCACCTGCCCCAAGCTCCAGCCCTCACGCGCAGCTTGGCCTACGGCCTCAGAGACCGGCCTTGTGAATCTTACAAGCTTCTGTTTTCCCAGACAGAAGTTTACTTCCCGAGTCAACATTCCGGGATGGAATGTTTCAGCTCAGAAGAAATGGATACAGAATCCAGTGAGCTCAGAGAAAGTCCCAGAGAGCTGCTAGTGTCCTCTGCTGTTTTCTGGACATGTGTATGGCTCCCTCCCCCCCACGTGACCCCAGGGTTCCAGGCCTCTCTATTAAAGCTTTTTAAAGCCCTCATGGGTTCATTTATTCTTCCTTGTTTGACAGCCTATGATTATCCCCATGCTTTTGCCCTGTTACTGCAGCTCTGTGTGTGTGAGAAGTGACCTCAGGGTATGTGTTTGTAAAGAGCAAGCTCCAGTCAGGTGAAATGATGACAAAGGAGGACAGAGCTGTGTTCCGGGTGACAGAGCTGCAGGCAAGGGAAGCCGAGAAAGCTCTTGCTGGCTCCTAACCACCTTCTTTGTACAGCACTGTGCTGAGATTCTGGGGTCTCCAGGCAGGCCCACAAAGGGCTTGCGAAGGGAGACCAGGACAATATAAATTAAAAGGGTTACAAGACTCATGTTTCCCACTGAATAAAATTTTTGAAGAAAAAAAAAAAAAAAAGCAAGTCCTTTTCAGATTGTAAGACTTTCCAGGCTTCTGAAAACTCCTAGCTTGGGTGTTTTCTCTGCTTGTTCCCTGTCCTTCTGTGGATCCAACTTTTGGATTCATGCTCCTGTTCTCACAAACATACTCTTTTGGGTTTTTAATTGCTGTATGAAGCTCCTCTGGAGTTGGAGTTATAAGATGTGTGCTTCCTGACACGGGTGCTGCCCTTAACCACTGAGCCATCTCTCCAGCCCCTGGAAATGCTTCTGATTTATATGTTTTTTGCATTTTCATTTTTCATTTCCCTGTTATTTATTTGTTGGAGTTAAGAATGAGTTTCATGGGGGCTTGAGAGATGGCTCAGAGGTTCTTCCAGAGGTCCTGCATTCAATTCCCAGCAACCACATGGTGGCTCACAACCATTGATGAGATCTGGTGCCCTCTTCTGGTGTGAAAGCATACATGCAGGCAGAACATCGTATATATAATAAATAAATAAAATTAAAAAATTGAAGTTTGATTTAAAAAAAAAAAAGATAGCACATGCCTTTAATCTCAGCACTTGAGAGGCGGAGGCAGGTGGATCTTCGTGAGTTCAAGGCCAGTCTGCTCTACAAAGTGATTGAAGGACAGTTAGGGCTCAGCCAGGTCTACACACAGAGAAACTCTGTCTCAAAAAACCAAACAACAACAAAAAGAATTTCATGAAACAGCTATGATTTAGGTGGATCTGTGAGAGCAGCAGGAATGCTGTCACAGTGACCATGACAGTCCAGGGATATCACTGGATTTGTAGAACACTTGCTTGTTAACATTCAGTCCCTAGCAGGGCATAAACTGGCCCTGGTGGCATATATCTGTAGGCCCAGCACTTAGAAGGTGGATCAGGTAGAGGTCAGGGTCACCCTTGGCTACACTTGACTTCAGGAGCAGCCTGACAAATCTGGGGGCTGGAGCTTTTAGACTACACGGGCAACCATAATCCCGGGCACTCTGAGTTTGCAGCTGCTTATCTTTCAGGAAGTCTCTGGGCACCGCCTACCCACTGGCTTCTGTCAGCTAGCTGCTACGCTCTGGGCACTGTGGGCTATTAGTGACCACTTTCATAGCTGCAAGAATGCCACCTGAGAGGTCCAGAGTCACAAAGGGCTTTGCTCCTGACACCTTAGAACCATTCCATCCTGGAGGGGCTTCTCCTGTTTCCATTAAAGACAGGCTTATTTCAAAAGGAGAGGAAAGGAAGGAGGAAGCGAAGGAGGGAGGAAGTGAGAGGGAAAGAGAGAGAAAGAGAGGAAGAAGAGGGGAGAGAGTGAGGAAGAGAGAACCACAGACTATTTTGTTATCTCAGACTTTCAAAAAGGGTTGGGAAACCATACCTCGTCACTGTCATGCAGGAACTATTTCCAAAATCACACAATACTGGCTCCATACAGATGCCAGTCTTTACTGTGGCTGCTGATCATGCTACACAAAGGTAGCAGTGCTTTCAGCATTGCCATTGTCAAGTCTGAACACTGGGTGTCATTATAAAAGCTCCTGTCCTGTCTGAACAGTGGTTGCCGCCATGACTGATACCTGTCCCAGCGCTGATTCTGCAGAATTCCTTTCTTCATCTCACTATCACTTTGCTCGAGGCCTGGTCTGAGAGATTTCTGGTGGAGCTGGCATCACACATCTGTGTTCTGGTGTAAAGGAGTCTCGGAAGGTGACTCTTACCTCTCTGTGTTGTGTGATACACTGTTTATCACTAAGCCTCCAAAGTGAAAACTCTCCCTTTCCCGTAACACATGTATGATGTTCATCAATGTCATAACGAAGGGCTCATGTGGGCTGGAGAAGTTCAGTGGCTAAAAAGACACCCTACAGGTCTCCTGCCCTCAACGTCGCACCCTGAGGACTAAGTTTCCAGTACAGGAGTTCTCAGAGAACATGCTCATACCGTATTCAAACTGCAGCAATACTTGCTAGGACTAAACGCTTATGTGAGGAGCGATCTTGACTGTCAGCCTCGCTGGACTGAAAATGACCATGGAAACACACTTCTGGGTGTGATGAGGGTGCTTCTGGAAAGGCTGCACTTCAAGAGATAAGGACCCATCTGTTGTTGAAAAATAAATGCTATTGGAATAAAAATAAATGGTATGTTTAGTATTAGCCCTATAGTTATTACTGTGTATTATTTAACCTGCTATCACTAGATGACATAGACACCTGTTAGATTTTATAATTGCCTTATTTACCTTGGGCTGGGCAGATATTTCACCTACGCTGTCTCAATATCCTCACCATCCAATGCTATTCGCCTTAACCATTCTTATCTGGGCCACCTTCCACCCATAATTTTATAAATACTTGTTTATCCTTCATCTGGACCTTTCCACGCCACTTTCAGAGTCCTTCCTCCCGGCCCACATTGTTTCTTTTCCATGCTAACCTATCATAGCTTCCTCCTCTTTCCTCTCTTTCCATTCTCTCTTTCCCATGATTCCCTGTCCCTAAGAGCCCAGGAACCTTAGCCACGCCTTCCTCCTAATGCTCCGCCCAGATACAGGACTTTTGTATTAGCCAATCAGAAAAAAATGTCTTAGGCAGGTTTATACAACAAGGATAGGGCAGTAATAGCATCAAAGTACAAGCATCAGACCAACCCCCAAACCCACCCAAAATGTAGGCGGCATTACCCATGGCCTGGAGTCCTAGGCTGAATAAAGAAGGAAAAACAGCTGAGAAACAACTTTCATCTCTACTTCCTGCCTGCTAATGCTGCTTTATATCCCTCTGCTGTGACTTCCCTGCCACGATGGACTGGAGCCTCAAACTCCTTTTTCTTTTCTTTCTTTCTTTCTTTCTTTCTTTCTTTCTTTCTTTCTTTCTTTCTTTCTTTCTTTCTTTCTTTCTTTAATAATTTTATTCTCTGTGCATTGGTATGAAGGTAGAAACTGGTGTTACAGACAGGTGTGAGCTGCCATGTGGGTGCTGGGAATTGAACCCAGGTCCTTTGGAAGAGCAGACAGTGCTCTTAACCACTGAGCCATCTCTCCAGCCCCCTTCCTTTTTCTTTTTTAGTGGTGTACACATTCAGAAGGCAGAGAGGCAGGCGGATCTCTGTAAGTTTGAGGTCAGTTTGGTCTACACATAGAGTTCCAGGATAGCCAGAGCTAGATTGAGAGACCCTATCTCAAATTTAAAAAAAAAAAAAAAGTGTAGGAGTTCATGTCTGCATGTATGTTTGTGCAGCATATTTGTGTGCAGTGCTAATGGCGACCAGAAGAGAGTGTCAGATGCCCTGCAACTGGAATTATACTTGTGAACCATCATGTGGGTGCTGGGAACCAAACTCAGATCCTCTGTAACAGTGGCAAGTGCTCTCAACTACTGACATTCTACTGACATTCTCCCTTCTTTTATTCTTATTCCTCTTCCCCCCTCCTCCCCCCAAGACAGGGTTTCTCTCCGTAGCCCTGGCTATCCTGAACTTGCTTTGTAGACCAGGCTGGCCTTAAACTCGCAGAGGTCCGCCCACTTCTGCCTCCCCGAGTGCTGGAATACAAGGGTGTACCACTTTGCACCCTTAAGAAATTGACCATTTCTTAAGCTGCTTTTGCCAGGTATTTTGGCACACACTGAGAACAGTAAAACACAGAAAATTGGTATCAAGAATGGAATAAATCTGTGACAAAAATGACCACTAGTTTACAGAAAGAATGTCAAAGTATTTAGAACTTTGGGCAAGAAAAGCTCTAGAGTGTTGTCAAAAGAACTTAACAGGTTATTCTGCCAGGAGTTTGGGAGACCAGAATGTCAACAGAAACGCCTCAGAGGCTGGTTTCCGGGCTCAACAAGGGCTCTGTGTACCCAGCTGGAGGCCATTCACATTACACTGTGACAGAGTTTGCTGGCTCCTGTACATATCCTGGGAACCTGAGTGGAGCTGGATTCAAGGGTAAAGAACTAACTTCTTTGGCAGAGGAAATGTTGAGGCTTCGGTTCACTCGTCTTTTTTACTTGTGGCAGGTCTTCCTAAGTTCCGCATCCTGGCCTGAACCTACACATCTACGTCAGCTGTCCGTACAGTGAGACAGCAGGAGTACATCTCTGTGCCTACCCCCAGGCTTGCCACCGGAGTCCCAGGATCTGGTCAGTTCTCCAGTACTGGCAGTTTGTTGTTGTTGTTTTGTTTTTAATATCTCATTCTCAGCTGGGCGTGGTGGCACACACTTGCCATCCCAGCACTCAGGGAGGCAGAGGCAGGTGGATTACTGTGAGTTTGAGGCCAGTCTAGTCTACAAAGTGAGTCCAGGACAGCCAAGGCTACACAGAGAAACCCTGTCTCAAAAAAAAAAAAAAATCTCATTCTGTTTGCAAAGAGTTGAACGACCTAGACCACAGCTTCTAGACACAAAAGCATGTATATTCATTCTCTTGAAAAAACAAAACAACAAATATCTAATCATATGAAGACATGTGTATACATATACCTACATATATACCCTTAATGGTATATAATGGTACATGTGATCTTAGCCAAAAGGACAAGTAGCAACATCACTGGAAAAAAAACAAAAACAAAACTGTCATGAAATCCTTTTTTTGTGTCACAGCGCATTAATAATTTTGGCCAGGCAGTGGTGATGGTCACCTTTAATCCTAGCACTCAGGAGGCAGAGGCAGGGGGATTTCTGAGTTCGAGGTCAGCCTGGTCTACAGAGCAAGTTCCAGGAAGCCAGGGCTACAGAGAAACCTTGTCTCAAAAAACCAAACCACACCACACCACGCCAATAATCCCCATCTCCAGCAGAGAATGGGAAGTAGAATGAATCATTTGAATTTTAAGATATAATATACATATACATTATACACACATATATATATGTATATATATATATATTTTTTTCCCCCCTTTGAGACAAGGTCTTACTTTGTAGCTCTGCCTAGGCTAGAACTTCATTTATAGCCCAGGTTGGCCTTGCATTCATAGAGATCCACCTGGCTTTGCTTCCTGAGTGCTAGGATTAAAGTTGTGTGCCACCAAGGCAAGCTAATTTTAATTTTTAAGTAATGTCTGTGTGTGTGAATGCAAGGTTTGTGAATGTGATTGCTGTGTTTGGAGAAGCAGAGAACCACACTTCTCTCCAAGTACATGTGTGTATGGGTGATTTGCCTGCTTGTACATCTATGCAGCACATGCATGCAGTGTCTGCAGTGAGGGCACTGGATGGATCTGCTGGAACTAAAGTCATACATGGTTGTAAATTACAGTGTGGGGACTGGGATTCGAAACTAGGTTCTCTGGAAGAGTGGCCAGTGCTCTTAACCACTGAGCCATCTCTGCAGCTCTGAAACATTTGAATGAGTCACTCTCAAATAAGTGGGAAAATTTAAAAAGAAACCCCCCCCTTTTTTTTTTTTGCTGATGTCTGTATCTTGGGACCCTGAAAGACGGGCGAATAGCAATGACATAATTTTAATTAACATTTTAAAAATTAAATAACTAGGTCAGAACAGTTACACATTTGATGGATGCCAGGGCTTTTGTGGACATACATTAACTACTAAAAAAGACATTATACGAAATTGGGTGTGTGTGTGTCTCTATTTCCAAAGCCATTTAAATGCTAACTTTAAAAACTTTTTAAGTATGCACAGCCTCTAGTGCTTTAAAGTTATTAGGCTTCCTGAGCACCCCCTTTGTCTTTAGCCCCTGTGATGGGCTAAGCGTGCTTCTAAAGTCTGAATAATATTTCTTAGGCTTATTTTCAGTATTCTAGCATGTCAGAAATCAATTGAAGTATCTGTACAACATGACACAAACTTTTTATCTAATCTTAATTGCCATGATGCCCATTACCTCACAAAATTCTGACAGCTACCTACCTTTAACAAAAATGCCATAGCACAATGAAAGTCAACCCCCCACCACACACATACCCTATTTTTACAAGTCAGCCCAGAGTGTCTTGCATACTTTTCACCAGCATTAAGGAGACTGAGGCAGGCGGAACTCAAGTTCATAAGCTACATGGGGAAATTGGGCTCAAACAAAAACCAATATATGGGAAGAGAAAAACTAAGTGTTCTGGTGATGAAAATTTTGGCAACCATACCACTCAAACTTCCTTCACTAAGCTTCTAAGACAACCCTACATAGACCTACAGAGACCTACACTGAGGCATGGCTTCTGGGTTGCGCATGAAGATGGCTGAGCCTTTAGGAGCACTTGCTACCGCATAGGACCTTGGTTCAGTTCCCTGGCTCCTGAGAAGGCTTACAACTGTTTCTATCTTTAATTTCAGGGTTTCTGACACCCTCTTCTGGCCTGCATGGGCACCACCCATAGGTAGTGTACACACACACACATGAAGGCAACACCACACACACTGGTATGCATACATACACGAATATATCTAAGGACCTCATGGTCCAAGGACAATCAGAATCACTGTCAATGTCCAAAGACCCGTCTTTTATAGGCCCAGATAACTGTTCTAGATTTCTTGGGTGTTTAGAAAAATGAGTCCATTGTAACCAATTTGACCTTCCTTCAAGAGATCCTAGCACTCACAGCCATGGGTATTAAAGAACCTCCCTCACCAGTCTAGGTGCCCAAGCAGTTCTCAAGCGACAATTCATCTGAAAAGCTAGGCCTCGGGTGTTAACTGCCCAGAAATATCCCCCTCCCCAACGTGTTTGTGAGTGTATGTGTGTGCATACTCCCAAGGACGCGAGCCATTGGAACTCTTGGAGTTCCTGGCCAATTGTAAACTGCCTGACGTGGGTGCTGAACTCAGGTCCTTTGCAAGCGCAGCACTTGCCCTTAACCATTAAGTCCATTCTCAGGTCCCCAATTTCAAGACTTGAATTTAACTTGTAGTCTTTGGCAAAATCAAAGCCAGAGGTCAAGTTCACATTCAAGAAACACAAGAACTCTTCACTGGTCAGCATTACTCTGTCTCAAACCACCACACAGGAGTCACTGTATCCTTACCTTTTATAAACCCAAATCCTACTAAAATTCAATCTCCAATTTGGCCATTTTGAACAACAGCAACAAAAACAACAGTAAAACCCCAACCATTTGAAATGAGTAATCCCCATTTTTATAGGAATACTTTCAAACTATTGCAAAAAAAAAAAAAAAAAGCAAGAGGTTGTGTTATAAAGGTTGAGACCACAGGTGACACCTAGCAGGCCAAGGTGTTCTCCTGAATTAACATTTTAACTGCTCAACACTGGTGAGTCCATATGGTACATATACACAGGTGATTTCTGTGTGGCTGAAGTGGTAATGTTGGGCTGAGGCTGTTGTCAAAGTGTGGTTGATAGCTCTCCACCCGAAAAAATTTCCTGTGTGGAGTCTGCTCTTGCCATGGGCTCCAGCTGAAGTCAGGTTGTGCTTTGTGGGGAAACCAGTGCCTTTCAGGGCAGAGCCACCTTACCAGACTGTCCACTTCTGCTTTTTGAGACAATCTCATTATTCGTCTCATCACCATTATTAAGATTCACAGCTGCTGATAAAAACAAGTCCTGGTAATGACTTGAAATGTGCTATATTCTTATTAACAGTTTCCTATCACCATTTTATAAGTAAAATGCACTTAACAGTAAGAGGCTCTGCTTACTCATGTTAGTAGCACAACGACGACACAAAGTCCTCATCTTACAAAAGTAGCCAAGATATTGTCAAAATAAACCAGTAGCATGTATGGATTGATTCCTGTATCACAGGAACTTCAGAATTCTCACATCACTCCAATCTTCACTCAGGTTAGTTCTTAGATGACACTAAGAACTGTTCATCCAACTTAGAAATGTTCAGATTATTTAACCATGGCAGTTTTTCATTCCTGTGTTGACCAACACTAAAAAAAAAATCTCCCCACTTCAATGACCAGTACATTTTCACCCTTCAATTCTTAGCATATCATCTCAATAATTACATTTTCTTAAAGTCATACATAAAGACTTAATTGAGATTTTATTTTAAAAAGACTTTATTCATTTTCATCAGGGGAAACGACAATCTCAACTTGTCACCTTATTGTAAGCTTGAACTCACAAATTTTTCTTATTCTGGATATTTTACCTACTAACATAATGCGACACCATCTCCCTTCCATCTACTGGCTGCAAGTTGAAACAGTTCTTTGTAATTGCCAACACCGGTACTTGGCCCGAGTAAAACAAGGCCAAGGCATGGCAACCGGACAGCCTAGCAAGTACAAATATCATTGGAACAAAGTTGTAGGCATTTAAAAAAGTTATCAGTATAAAAACACTGGTCTAAGACCAAGTACTCTAAACACAAATCTCAAACCCAGAAGCTTCTGTGGAACCATGGAGACACTTTTTCTAAGTCCAAGCACTCAGTGGAAAACTCAAAAGCCTGTATTACCCTTCAATCCTGAAGTTTTTAATGTGCTGAAGATAAACCACGTGACTTTTTCACTGCTCCCTTCCTGCCTGAGCACTGAACAGCTTAAATTTATTTAGCTCACGAACCATGGTAGAACGGACTCACCAATATTAACTTTCCTAAACTCTCACCCCACTGTAAACCTTAGTGGGTAATCCTCCCAGACATCTGATGAAACCCTCACTACCAGTCTGACAGCTCACATTAATTTACCTATAGTATTTACTTGAAACCCAACAGCCATGGTGAACATGAGTTTTTTTTTAGCGGACAAGCCATTGACTCTTAAAGTCACTTGTAAATTAGACATGGTTTGTCAGGCACAAAGCAAAGATAGGCAATTAACAAACTTTGTGCCAGTAAGTTCATCTTCTGTATGGATGGGAGAGAAAACAGGGCATCATTTATGCTTAGGCAAAGAGCACTGCCAGGCAGACAGTCATAGGCCAAGGTGCTTTCCTTTGAACTAGTCTAAAAGCGCACCGGGTGCTAAGAAAGCTTCATAACAGACAGGAGTGCCAGTCTCCAGATTCCCAGAGGGGGAAAAAAACAAAAAACACCAAAACATTATTCAAAGAATGTGGAAGGATCTCACTCAGAGAAACGAAGAATTAGACTTTAAGCACAGTAAAACTCACAAAAAACCAGGAACAAGGGGATATCAGGACCAGTTTCTTCCTGTGGCCCAATACCCCCTACAAAATAAACTGCGCCTTAATTATTGCTTCTTTATAAAATTACATTTCCACAGAACTACGTAGTACCTGACACAGAAAAACAATCACATAAGGAAGCATTTATTTGAGGTTTAACATAAAAATCATACAAATAAAAATTTGTATAAACACAAATCCACATTGAGTCATAACACAGATAGCAAAGGACAAAGTAAAAACAAAGGAACTAATTGGCAGCTATATACAGTGGGACACAATTGTGTCACATACACTACAGTCTTTTACAAAATAATCATCTTAGGTCAACAGAAGACCAAGCAATCTTCAATGTCGTCCTGTAAGATGGTTTCTTTACACCTCCTAAAACAAAAACAAAACAACCATTAGATATGTGTAGTCCTCACACGCTTGCAAAGGTCCACTTTCATGAATTGTTTTAAGTCCTCACTTTATTCTTTTCTTCAATTAAAGATCACATGCATATTCATTAGCAAAATAGTACAGTTTGGGTGATGAAACTCACTGTGGAGTGCCCAAATGACATATTAAATGGATTTAATTTAGAACATGGGAAAGCAATCTTCCCAGTTATAGGTCTAGCAGATGAAGGCCAACTAGAAGCACCTCTAGTAAGCCAAGAAGAATGCTATCACAAACAGGCAGGTTTGTAATATTGACAATAAATTGACAATAAATTGCTGTGTGCATATGATCTTTAACTTATATCCCAGATTTAAAAGTTCTTGTTTTGGTTTGTAGATTTCACTATTAGCTATAAAAAGAAAAAGCAAGCATTAAATCTTAAAGAATGAACACTTAAAATGAGGCTCCACAATTGAAATACAACACTAAACAGAAGACCAAAATGATTAAGCTGTAAAAAGGCATTTATGTACTTTAACTCCTGTAAAAAACCATTTAAGTTAAGTTTAGACACTTAATCTCCAAAAAGATTAAAAAAGAAGCCAAAGTCTGAAGTTTTCCACTTTAATCTTTACGCTGGTACATGAAGTTGGAAGAGACCATACCACAGGACAGCGTTTTCTGGTGTATGCCTTGCGCTCTGCCCGCAACGTGCGACCCCCAGAGATAGACGTGGTCAGGGTGACACACGGCCTGCAATGAAGTTCCCGCTGGCGGGTACAAACAAGGTATAATGTCAGAGTTAGAAGACAACATTCTTGTTTTCCTTAAGTTGTACCCATTTCAGTACTTTACCTGTTAATAGTTCTAAAAAAGTTTAATTATTCCTCTACACCTCCTGGTACACAAAGCAAACAGAAAAACTCTTAAGTTTTTCTGTAATTCTAAAAAAGGTGAGGTAAGACTTTAAAGTTAAAGATCTATAGACACTTTAGGCAAAACAGGCTCATAAAGCAATTAAAAATTAACAATTTAGTAAAGACTACACAGCATATTGTTTACTCATTTTTCATTTGTCTATTGATCTTTAAATTAAATTACACACTGCTGATGTTTTCTTGTAATCTCACACACACCTGCTTTCCTCCATCGTCCTCTTTTAGTAGGGCTGGTAATTATTCTGGTGATTGCCACCCCCTCGGGATGCCTTGCCATAAGTGCTCTGTTGACCTATTTTGAAAGGATAGAAGTTTTACTAAGACAGTTTCCTATAAAATTGATTTTAAATATAAAAATATCTATCCCACGTGTAAAAACCTATGCATGCTGAACATTAAAAAACATCAAACAATCTTAATACCCAGTAATTGTCAACAGTTGTAAATTATATTTTAAACCACTGTTACTTTCCCATAACTATACATGACTAAACCCCAAACATCTTAGCAAAAACTCTCTCTCACACACACAAACTTCAGGATGGGAAAGTACTTCAAAACTGAATTTTAATAGCACTGGTTTATAGAGTTAAGTGAAGTGTTCTTACCGCTGTAGTCCGCATAGCCCTGTCCATATCCATAGTTCCCATAGTTATACCCAGTATAATCATAGCCGCCATAGCCACTATAGTTTTGATCACCACCATAGGCACTATTATAATTTCCATATCCTTGATCATAATAGTTATTAAATCCTTGGTTCCAGTTTTGGCCCTGACCTGAAACAATGCACAATCATGTTAGAAAACAACTCTGTCCCAATCCTAACACAATCCATGCATTCTTGTCCCCTACGCTGCAGCTAGCTACACCTCCCCACAAACCAGCTGGGAATCATTAAGTTTCAATCCAGCTGTGTTTTCTTATGGACCACTTAGCTAAAAGTCACCATTCTCCCCAAATTGTCTCACCTCTTCCACGCCCCCTAGCACCACCTCTTCCACCAGCTGCAGCACCTCTTCCACCTTTCTGTTGTTGTTGTTGCTGCCTGTATACCTCTTTGGGTTGTGCAACTTTGATTTCACACTAAAAACAAACAGAATCTTTGCTAAGTTCTGAACACAAAACCAATCTTCTTTTCAAATAGGTTTCTCTCTCTCACTCACACACACACCTCTCAATGTGGTTAAATTGATTTACCTTCCCAGAACCTATTTGATGGTATCTGCTTTCTAACAATTTCTTTACTGGCTCTTCATCTGTGTATGTGATAAAACAGAACCCTCTTCTTTCATTTGTTTTTGTATCCATGGGAAGCTCAATATTTTCTATCTGAAAGCAGGTGAACAATCAAAACAAAACCACCAGTTAATGGAAGAGCACAGAACACCACAAGCTCTTTACAAACACCACAGACACATTCTACTGGCCAACACTTTCTAAAAAGTTGTGCTGTATCCTTTCATAGCATCTTATACCCCAGAGAAGCCCAGTTGGTAAAACACCCATCTCTTTAAGCCCTTGGGCTTCAGCTAAAAGGGATTAGAGACTGGTTTCCACTACAGCATAGAAAGCAGCAGTAAGATGTAAGTAAAAGGCACCTGAGCATGAGATATTACACAAACATGACCCGTGCAAGAGTATAAACAGGCACACACACACACAAACACAGCCCACCTCTCCAAAGGCTCCAAAGTATTCTTTAATTTGTTCTTCTGAAGTATCTGGACTCAGTCCACCCACAAAAACCTTTTTAGGGGGCTCTTTCCCCTTTAAAGCTTTGGCCCTTTTGGGGTCTATCAATTTGCCATCCAGTTTGTGTTCTTTCAGTTCCAAGACCTAGAAGACAAATTAGTTTTGACAGGAACTTAAAAGCCTAGAACAATTTGGAATCAACTCAACAGGCACAAAGCACAACACAGCCCTACCTTATCCACACTAGCCGCATCTTTGAAAAGCACAAATCCAAATCCTCTTGATCTTCCAGTGACTGGATCTGTTTTAATTGTGCAGTCTACAACTTCCCCAAATCGAGACAAATATTCAGTCAGATCTTTCTTGCTTGTATCCCAGCTCAAGCCTCCAATAAACATTTTACTAGAAACAAAATTATTAAAAAAAAAAAAAAGGCTTAACAGTAAACTCAGTTGTACAGGGTAACTACTTAGTCACCAAATGCAAACACTGTTTTGTTTACAAACACTAACAACAGGCCACAAAAATCGTAAGAACACTTGCTTCAAACCAGTTGCTTTCTACTGTGCAAACACAAAAGCTTAAAAGGAACCGACATAAAACGCGGTAGAGGTCCCGCTCCGATTACTTTGGGTCGCCAAGCACAACCTCGACACCGAATCCGCCGCAACTTGCGTAGACTTTCGTCCACAGCCCTAAGGCCAGCTTAGGCTTAGCCAGCTTGCCGCCTAAAGAACTTTCTCCAACAGCAGACCTCTACTGGCGCCCAAACCAAAGTTCCCCAAACCTCCCGGAGGGAGAGTTGCCCGAGCGGCACCAACACACAAAGAGGAGGCGGCGGCGGCAGCTGCACCAAGCGGCACACGGAGCCCGGCCCCTCCCCCCCGGCGCCTGCGCACTCGGGACACCGACGGCGCCGCCCTCCTCCCCCAACCCCTCCTCCCTTCCCCCACCCTCGGCGGGCCTCTCGAGTCACCCCGTCTTACTTTCCGCTGGTGGGGAAGCTACTGGGGTCCAGCGGGCACGCGGAGAACCGACTCGGGGGAGGACTGGGGGCAGCGCGCGCGGCTCCGGAGGGACGAAGGGCGCGCGCGGGGCTCTGGGGGAGGGGAGGAGCGGAGCGTGCGGTACCCGTCATCCTGCTGGTTCTTGCTCGCGTTGATCTTGGATCCCTCTGCGAACTCCTCTATGTTGCTGTACTCATTCATGTCCTCCATGGTGGCGGAGCCGTCGGCGAGGGGGTGCTGGCGCGCAGTCCTGGTCCCGGCGGCGGCGGCGGCGGAGCGTTGTATGGAGCCGGATTTAAAATGGCGGCGGAAGAGGTCCGGCCGCCGCCTGCGCCCTCCCTTTATAGCCGCCCCGCCCGCCAATCGGGAGGGCTGCTGGGCGGTGACGTGGCGCGGGCTCCGGCGCGCCCCCTGGCGGGAGCCGCTGGAGGCGAGCGAAGGGAGGAGCGGGGCGAGCTGCCGGGGAGCCCGCGGCCGCCAATGGGAGAGGCTGCGGGAGGCTAAAGGAGCGGGAGCGGAGGGGAACAATGGCGGCGGCACATGGGAGAGCCGGGGCGGGACCTCCATCGCGGGGCTCCGGGTGAGGAGCGCGGTCGCCCCGGGGGGCCGGGCCGGGAGGACGAGCCGCGCGAGCCGCGCGGGCGGAGAGTCCCGAGCAGCGCCGCCGCAGGGCCACGGCCCCTCTTGCCTGCCTGGCGAGCCTTTTGTGTCGCGCGCGGCGTCCGGTCCGGCGCACCGCCTGGCCGCGCCCTCCGAGTCCCCCTGCCCCGGTGCGGAGCGGCGGCCGCTGTCACCGCCCGGTGGAGGCGCGGCGTGCACCCGGCGCCGCTCGCTGAAGCCGCAGCGCGCCCGCCCGGCGCCCGCCTCTTCTGTCCTCGCGCGGGCTGCGAGCAGCCGAGCAGACAGCGGGCGCGCGACGGCCTCCCCGCTGCGTCCAGGCGGGGACGGCCTTCCCGCCGACGCTTCGCGGGCTCGGGGGGCCTCGGCTGCAGGATCTCCGCAGCCCGGGTCCGTGCGGCCTCCCAGGCTGGCTGTGGCCGCGGCGGAGGGCGGGGCCTGCTCGGACGGCTGGAGAGGCGCCCTAGCGCGCGCGGCGGGCGGGGAAGGGGTCGGGTGCCGGAGACGGCAAGGGGCACTCACGTCCCGGGCGCGCCGGGCCGGGGGGCTCCCGTCCGCACGTGCCCCGGGCCTCCCGCGCCGGCTCCACCAGGCTGCGGAGGGGCTTGCGCCCACGCTGGGGGCTCCGGGCTCCGGGCTCGGGTGTTCGCTTCTTTGTTCCCGCCCACGCGAAGCCCATTTTGACGGATCGCGTTCGCCGCCCGCCGGCGGCCAATCGGCGCGCGCTCCCTGCCTTCCCCCGCCCCCTCGGAACTCGGGGCCCCGCCCCTCCCGCCGCCCCACGTGGTCTGGGCCTGCGCCGCTCGCCTGCTCTCCGGGTGCCGTGGGCTTGGGCTGCTCGGTCTGCAATCGCGGGAGCGCGGAGCGCGGCCCGTCCTCCCCGCCTCCCGTCGCTCACTGGGGCCCGCGCCCCGATTGTTGCTGGGCCCTCGGGACCCCGAGACGTCCTGGGGCGCAGGCGGTGCTGCCCCCCTTCCCAGCAAGGCCGAGCCCGTGCTAGCATCCGGCAGGGAAATGGTCGTGGTTTCGGTGCCCGCCGAAGTCACCGTAATCCTGTTAGATATCGAAGGTACCACAACCCCGATTGCTTTCGTGAAGGTGAGGGGCGGAAGGGAGCGGGGAAGCTATCTGTGCCTAAAAGCATCTAAAAAAAAGAAATCTTAAGTGTTGCGGATTTTGCCTTTTAGAGACCCGAGGCTCGGGAGAGGTGGTGTGGCTCTGCGACTCTGGAAGGAGGTGGAGGGAGGCTGCGGCGGTTTGCGGGGGTGCTTTTCCTCGCGCCACCATCTTCTCCCTCCCCCCGTCCTTGCTTTTTGCTTTGGTGGGGAAGGGTAGGAAGAAGTGAAGGTGCTCTCAACCACGGCTTGGGGAGGGGCCGGTCAGCTGGGTGGAGTTGGGGTGACAGGAGCGCCCACGGCCTGGCAGGTAGGTGTGTACCTTGTCGCCCGGGGGTTGAGTGACCACCACGTGCTCAAGGTTGCGGCCTGATTTAGTGGTCCTTGAGCTTTAGGCCTTCCCAGTGCAAGAAGAGGAGTTTCCCAATTCGTGTGAAAGCAGTTTTCAAGTGGCTCTGGTACCTTGGGCGACAGCAATTGGTTTTCGCACGGTCTCACTTGGCGCTGGATACGAGGCAATCAGAACACACCTAAATTTCATCCATTTTCCTTAGGAAGATCTTGAAGCTTTTAAGTATTTGGCTCGTTAACATTGTTTTACAGGCGTAGGACTTTTGCTTTCTTCTATGGATTCAATTTAAGCACCCGTATTAACTACAGATATTTATATAGAATAGTTGAGATAGTATAGGGAAAAAAAGGTTGGAAAACACACCAACCATCCAGTAAATTGTGCAGGCCATTGTTATGTTCTATTTTGATTATTTTTTACAATTGCCTGATTTTCTAGGTGTAGGTCATAATGTTTGTACACAATTTTGGGTCTCCAAATGTAACAGCTACTTTGTTTTTATTTATTTATTAAGACAGGGTCTCTCTACTTCTGTGTATAACCCAGGTTGGCCTTGAACACCCAGCAATCCTACCTCAACCTCCAAAGAAGAATTATGGTTCTTTGGACACATAGCAGAGGTCCTGAAAAAGTCTAGTTGGCTATCTCCCCAATATTTTAATTTCAGTGGCAAATTTTAAGACTGCCTAAATGCTGATAATTGTGTCCACTTTCTTTTTCTTGTTACATAATTAACTGCTTTGTGTGTGTGTTGGGGGGTGGTGGTGGTGACAGTTCACTAGCTCTATTCTCTTTCTGTCTGTTGTCCACCACTAATGAAAGCAGAGGTCATAGTGGTTAACATTTTTGGAAAGTTGATTTGTTGAATAAGAAAATCTCATACAAGCCAGCTTAGAAACAGTAAAACCTTCCCCCTGTAAAAAGTAAAACTTTTTTTTTTCCTTCCTGCCTTCCATTAGATGACTGTATGCCAGTTCTTAATCCTTAGGCAGTCTTACTCTGAAATCTTGTTATAAAAATGCTCTAGTGGCCTAAAAACAGCCCAATACTAGAATATGTATACATTCAAGGCCAGCTACAAAATAATGATTTGGTAATCTCAATTAAAGGATAGCTTTTAGCAATCAAGCGTGGTGCTGCCTGGGAGGCTGGGGCAGGGGGATTGCTGGTTTGAAGTCAGCCAGGGTAACACAGTGTGACCTCATTTCAAAAATGATAACTAAAGCTAGGGCCTGCAGATGTGGCTCAGCAGTTAAGCACTAGGTGCTTTTCAGAGTATCAGGTTCAATCCCCAGCACCCACATGGTGGCTCACAACAGTCTGTAATTCAAGTTCCAGGGGATCAGGTACCCTGTTTTGGTTTCAGTAGACCTCAGTCCTGCATGATGCAGAGCCATATATGCAGGCAAAACACTCATAACATAAAAATAAAGATGTTTTTTGTTTTTTTAAATTAAGGGCTGGGCATGGTAACACATGCCTTTAATCCCGGCACTGGGAGGCAGAAGCAAGTGGCTCTCCGTAAATTTGAGGCCAGCCTGTTCTGCATAGTGAGTTCCAGGACAGCCATGGCCATTTAGAGACACACTCTCAAAAAAACACAAAACAGAAAGTTTAACAGTCAATATAAGTAAGTTTCATGGGTCATGTCTTATAATGTTTGCTGTTATTTTACATGAGTTTAATCAACATCAGTATTTCTAAAAGTATATTCAGAAGAATGAGTTAAATTCAGAAGAATTCGAGTTCTTGGGGTGTTTACAGTAACCTCACAGAGGAATTCCATTAGACACGTTTGGAAGCTGCTGTCTGAACGAGTTTAGCCAGCTTTCCAGCGTGGCTTCTCAGAGCCGCTGCACTCTCATACCCAGGAATATGATGTCCTCTTCCCTCCTCCATGCTTTTTTGCGTCCGCAGCAGGGTGGCACTTGGAGTCTCTGAAGACTACTTGAACAATCACGGAATGACCGACTCATAGCTGTCTCCCGCCTTCTAGCATGGGGCTGGCAGTTTGAAGGTGCTCGGCTTTGAGCATTATTGTTAGTCAAGTAGGCATGTGAACTTGTAGTTTTATTTCCTGGGAATGATGGAAACATTGAGAGCTCTTTACATATGAGATATTGAACTCTTCAATATCTTCAGAAACTGTGAAGATGTACACACTCTGAATTTAATAAGGCTCCAAAGAGTTGTATTAAGTGTCCGTGATTTTAACCCAAACTGTTATGATCAAAACCTCTTGCTCTTGGCTGGGATGTGGCTCAGTGACTGGGAGCTTACCCAGCACGGGTAAAACCAAGCCTAGTGCCAGGTCCATTGTGAAGGGTGTAGACACAGCAGAATCAGATTTTTAAGGTCATCTTTGGCTACAGAACAAATTTGAGGCCAGCCTGTGCTGCATGAGACTATCTCTTAAAGAAAACAACAAAGAAAAAGAAAAAAAAAACCCACTTTCATTATTTCTGTTGCTGAACCTAACATTTGAAAAAAGTATATTTCCTCTCTGAAAAATTTTTAATTAGCTGTATTTATGTGCAAGAGTGTGTTTGTGTGTGTAGTATGTGCTTGCTGTGCCAATGGAGGCCAGACGAGGATGTCAGACACGGAACTGGCGATGGGCGTGGTTGAAGGGAACTGAACCTGGGCCCTCTGCTAAAGCAGCAAGTACTTCCTTGACCTCTATCCAGTCTTTTTTGAGTGGTTATTATACTCATTAAATGCTAACAGTTGATATGAGAACACTTTAGTTACTGTGAAATACCATAAAAGTATATGGTAAAAAATAATTCAGTTTATATTGCTCTTTGATGATGTGAATCCTTGGACCAGAATGAGTAGTCTGTATTTGTATAGTTGGTTCTTTGGTTAGTGTGGACTGAGAAAGTGGAGTTTGTCAATACTCTTTGGAAAGACTCATTTTCCTTTTTTTTTAAGTTGTGTTGTTTTGAGGCAAGGTCTCTCTGTGTAGTCCTGGCTGTCCTTGAACTCCTGTGTGTAAACCAGGCTGGTCTCAATCTCATTATCTTGCCTCTGCCTCTCTAGTGCTTGGATAAAGGCGTGAGCCACCACACCCAGTCTCATTTTCCATTTCTCAAATGCATCCAGTTGTTTAAGGTCGAAGCACAGCCCTGCTTCCCTCCTTGCATCAGGTAGAGATGCCGTTTGGAAGTTTAGGTGATAACCATGTGATTTTGGCCCCACACTGAGCCACACTGTAAGAGAACACGGGGGACTGTGATTGGCTTTGGGAACTGAGCACCCTCACCAAGTGGAATAGCAAACGGATTGCTGGCACTATCGGATTTTTTTGTTTGTTTGTTTTTCCTCCTCCTCGTTGTATATGACATCTTGTAAAATACATACACGGTGTCAGCAGTCTTGGATATGTGGTTCCACAATCCTGGTTTGGGAAGTGGTATTTATCTCTTGCTGTATCTCTGTTTCTTCTGCCCTGAGATTACAGGCAGCATCATGGAGCGCTTTTACTTACCAGCTCTTCTGTCTGATTTGATGAGTCAGAAATAGATCTGGAACAGGGCGGGCTCCTGGCCAGAATGGCTTGGTAATGTTGGAGTGGCCTGATAATTTCTAGGAGACATGGGCCCTAGAAAGCAGTCCTGGGTAAGGACCATCACAGATGGCTGGGCGTCCCACAGCTGTAGCCCCTAGATTCCCTTTCCTGTTCCCAGTGCTCCTTTGCCCTGAATGCCACCAGCTCTGCCCCCTGTGCCTCTGGAGCTTGTGTCAGTTCAGCTACTGGACTGACCTTTGCTGATCGGTCAACATTTTTGGTCAGGTACATCAGCAGACTTGGAGCAGGCATTGCCAGTACAGAATCTATCCGCACATTTCAGGACTACTAAGTTTTAAAAGAGTAATTTAATGTAGTTGAATTAACTGATAATGAATGGTTTGTATAAATGGTTGCATAAATACGTCCTGTTGGCGTATTTTGTGAATGTTAAGGCACACACATACTATGGTACAACCCCTTGGTCTGTTTTTGTCTGCGGTGATGTAATGAGCACTTTCTTGCGCACTGTGTTTTAGCCTGTGAACACAACCTGCAGCAGTCAGCAGTCCTCGTGGTTATCTTACTTGAGAAACCAGCTTTCACTTCTGAGCTTGGGGAAGATTCTCTCATTTGTCAAAATGCTTGCTCTTTCATGTTTTCTCTTTTGTTGCGTGTTGTAATAGTTTCCTTCTGTATGGCAGCTCTGAGCCACATCGGTGAGTACTGGACATTGCCCCTAGAGCAGAACACTGCGCACCAAGGTGTTATCTTTATCAACAATCAATGCACAGACTCATTTTATGTGCTTCCATTTTCCTTATTTAATACATATATATTAGTACACTATATATATATATATATATATATATATATATGTGTGTGTGTGTTCATTAATATTGCAGTGCAGCTGTTTGTGTTTTGTCCACAAGGTACGTCATAGCTGCCCTGAATTGAGGAAGTGCTAACCAGCACTTGAGAACTCACTGCAGGACTGTTTTGAAAGCAGAGCCACCAACAAAATGCGGAAAGGCTAATTGTTTACTGTGTGGGAGCTTCAGTAGACATCCTTTGTTTATCCCTGAGTGGGATGTGAGCATCTTGTCCTTGGAACAAACTTTAAACAGAATTTTTGTTTGTTTGTTTTGTTTGCTAGACTTGATGACAAGCCTGTAATGTACAAGCAGTGGACAGACTGAGGCAGGAGGATTTTGAGTCCTAGGTCAGGCTAGGCTGTATTAGAGAGACTTTTTCTGTAAAGGGAAGAAGTTGCTATCTGTGTAATGCAATAATTTGAAGAAATCTTGTGGTTCAAGATCACAGTTTAGTTCTTGGCTGTACTGCGGTTAGATTTCACGGTGAGTCAGTTAAAAATATTTTATGATATTGACTCTGATCTATAATCTTTTTAAAAGATTTTTTTTTTTACATTTACTTTGTGTATGTGTGTGGGTATGCATGTGTCACAGTGTGTCTGAAGGTCAGAGGGCAACTTTCAGGAGTAGGTCATGCCCATGGCGGACAAGCACCTCTCCCACTGCACCTGGCTGGGACGAGCACCTCTCCCACTGCACCTGGCTGGCCCAGGTTTTGCTTTAGAAAGGATTGTGATGGGGAAGACACTGAAGACAGTGCTTCTGGCTGGAATCTTAACTTTGAAAATTAGATACTTGTTGGCTTTGAAGAAAAAAGGGAAAATGCTACTCCTACCATGGGAAAATTACTGTTAATATGGCTATAGTTACAACTGTCAAATAAACCACAATCTCAGATTTTCAGCTCAGGCTCTCTCACAGCTGGGAGATGGCTTAGTCAGCAAAGTTGTTGGTGGCATGAGCACCAGGACCTGAGTTCTGGTCCCTAGAATGCATGTAAAAGGTACAAAGTGAAACAACATAGACCAACAATGGAACAAATCAGCAGTGCCAAAGACCCAGCACTGTGGCTTCGTAGACCAGTAGACCCTAGGGGTTTGCCGGCCAGCCTGTCTGATCGTAACAGCTAGCTCCTCCAGATGTAGTGAGAGATGCTACCTCTGAGGTGGATAAGTGACTATCATTGACTTCTTGTCTCCTAAGTTTCTTGGGGGGTGTGAAATGTTGCTGTCAATTTTCAAGTGGAATATATCAGAATCCAGGGAATTGGTGATAGTGAGCTCTGCCCCTTGAAGACACCATCCGAGGCCTGGATGACCTCACCTGGGTGTTGGGATTTGGGAAGCTTGTAATTGAGTTCTGGATATACCTTGGGCCAACACCAAAGCCTTTGGGAAACTCAGCTTCTTCAGCTCCTAAAAAGAATTTGTTTCCTTGGAATCAATGTGAGTTCTTTTCCCACTAGGAACCTGTTCCGGTGGCTTTCCAGAACTCACCAAGGAGCTGACGTTCTATCTTCTGAGTTTCCTTTAAAACCTTGTTCCAGTCCCAGGCTGCTTGTAATAATAACCCTCCCTTGTTCGTTGTGATTCATTGTACTTAATTAGATTAGAATTTACCTTCTTTTAGTTACAGTTAACCTCCTTAGCGGGATTTACAAGATGAGCACATTTCTTGGTTTATTGGTGCAGATAGCATTTTTCAAAAGGAACACCTATTGTTTGGGTTCTGCCTCACTCACCTCATGGAGATGGGAACAGAGGGACAATTTGAGAGCCTTTTGCCCCCCCCCCCCCCCCGAGCACGGAAGCACTCAGACTTGTTAGTTTCCGGTCTTGTTCTCAGTTATAGTCTTCGCTGAAAGGCGCTGGCAGATGGAATGGGCCCTTCTAAGAAGTGATTCCCATTGATACATGTGTCCAAACAGTGCTTTGGAGGCTGCTTGAGAGGTGTAGCCTGGTGTGGTGTCCTATCCCTGTTCTCTGGAGGCTGAAGATCGTGAGCTTGAGGACAGTGCATTAGTTCCTACTTTTAGAAAATTCCAATAATAAAAGCAAAAGTCACAGTAAAAGTCAAGCTCCTTCTGCCGCTGAGCCACACTGCCTTGGTCCAGTAAAGTGCCCAGCAGAATAGGTGATGGCGCCTCACTCCTCACTGAGTAGAGCGAGCCTCCATCATTTCCACAGACGTTGGTGTTCAGGGGCACGTGTCCATATTGCAGAGATGAGGCTGCGTGGTCCTTCAGGAGCCAGAGAATACAGAGACATAAACTGTCTGATGTAAGCCTTCCAGCCACTGTGGGGTGAATGTTCTCAGTGAATCAGGTGAGGCGCAGAGGCCTGGGTTGAACTGAAGCTCTCCATTTTCCTTCTTTCTTCTCCGGGGGATGAAACTGTGTAGGCATGTTAAATAGACACATTCCACCTGCCCTTGAGCTAGGCCCTCAGCCCACAGAACTGTCCCTGAAGGGAGCAAGGGCAACATTAGAATTTACATATACGAACAAGATAAGTTGTTTTGCCAGGGATGGGTAGCTTTCTGTCATGGCACAGGAATCCCTTTATCCTCTCTGACACTGCCCTGTGCTCTTGCCTGCTTGTTTGGGCAACCTCGTTCAGAAGCTTGTCCTTTCGCCAGTATGCAGCTCTGTCTAAACACATTTATTCTGCTTGCCTTGAGCCAAGTGAATGGTTTTCTTAGTAAAATTTTTATTATGAAACTTTAATCAAGAAGTGTTAGCCTCACTGTTCTGACAGGATTATTTAACCGCCAAGGCTTGTCAGCTCATCCTTTTTCCCTTCTGCTGACTGGGCAGAGTGGGAAGCGTCACAGTGGTTCATAATGAAATGGTCCTGGAGAAGAAGGGTGGGGTTTCCTCGTGCCCAGGAAGTCTCTGTCCTCAGTAAACACAGTGTGCAGACACATGAGATTCTCCAGGGTGACTGGGTGATGTTGCCCTCTTGTCCGGCTAGAGAAACCAGTCTGGTCTAGAGCCAGGAGTGCCAGAAACAAAAAGAATGGAAATGGCTCCCAAAGTTCATATTATCATGCAGTTCCTGAAAGAAAACATGTCTAAATTAAAAACAAGCTTTGTTAAGTTCTCCTATGCTGCCACAATAGTGACTCTCCACTGTCACATATCACAGGCGAAGGCTGGTCTGTCTGAATCACAGAAGGTGCTGGGAAAGGGCCTGTCTGTTAGCACAAATGAGTCTTGAGGTTCTCTGTAGCAGTGGTTCACTGCCTGTGCTGATAATGGCTTTGTTCTTTTGAGTCTGCAGTCGGACCATTTTGAACTCTTTAGCCATAGTTCTGTATGATAAGCTACTCTTGCCCATTGCATTTATTTTCTCCTAATTTCATTCAGGGCAAATGGCTTCTAGTTGTTTTTATACTGGGTAGCAAGCCCAGTGTGGTGGCGCGTGCCTGTGATGCCAGCACTCAGCTTGAGGCGTGAGGTTCTTGAGTTTCAGGCCAACCTGGGCTAAGTGGTAAGAGTCAGTCTCACACCTTGAAATCTGATTTTGCGCTGACGCTGACGCAGGGTCTCACATATCTCAGGCTGGCCTCAAGCTTTCTACGTAGCCAAGGATGACCTTAAACGCCTGATTCGTTTGTCTTCACGCGAGTGCTGGGATTATAGGCATGTCGCTGTCACACCTGGATTGACATTTTTTTTTTTAAACTAAAATTTTACCAATTTTGTGCTGGTTTATAATTATATGTTTTTGGGATGGTGAGGTGGTACCCTGGGTAAAGGCGCTTGCTGCCAAGCCTCATGAGGAAAGAACTGACTGTGGAACACACACACACACACACACACACACACACTCACACACACTCACACTCACACACACACACACACTCACACACACACTCTCTCTGTGTCTCTGTCTCTTTAAAAGATTATGTATTTTCATGGCAGAAAGTAGAGTGTGGTATGGTGGCTCAGCTTGTGCCTCCAGCACTATAGAGACCAAGTTAGGAAGACAAAGGACAGTAACTGGGCAGCGTGCATTCCATGTCGGCCTGAGCTGGAGTGAGACCTTCGCCTGCGAAGATAGAAGGACGAAGGTATATCTTTCTAGAGTTTTTTAGTAGAATATATTGATATTATTAAATAATGGGCTTTCGTGTGACAGTGGGTAGTGTGTTTTGATCCTATGTGCTCCCCAAAGCCCTTTCTTGTCACCTCCCTGTGCTGTCAATCCCCATCCATTGTCATGTCTTTCTTTTCTGGTGACCCAAGAGTTTAATTAAGGTTGCTACACCACTGAGGAAAATGCCTCCTCTCCCCAGCACCCGTTAACTTAGAGCCTTATGAAAGTTGGAGTGAAAGTATTGCTGCTTCCAGTGTGGCCAGCCCAGCGAGAATCTCATTAGAGCCATGTTCTCCATTTCCTTCTACATTGTATGTCGCTCACGACAGGGTTTTACGTTGCAAGCTATTTAATATTGAGTTTTATTTCTTGCTTTAAAATTGATTTATTTTTAAGAGCCATGAAGCCATTTAATTTTCCTTTTTTCTTCTGAGGTTAGTGAAATAGTAACCTCTCGGTATTGCCTCTGTATTATTTTATTTTCTGGGTAAAAAATTTTTAAGGTTTCAGTTACTATCACTTGTACTCTGTGGTTTTTCTGAAAGACTTTAAAGTACTTTAAGTAGCTAAACTCTGTTCCTAGGAGGGATTTTTCATCCCCATTTTCTTCAAGGGAACTTACGTAAATATTGCAGCCATTCTTTTATTTTTATTGATTCTGTGACTTTCTCATTAAAACACTACAGCCACGAGCACATCCATATTTTTACTTGTAAACATTCATGAGGCACCTTCTACATTGTGGGAAACGTCTCAGTGGCCTCTCTCTGCAAGCCGTCATGGAGCTGCGTGGAGTAATAGAAAGTGCTGCTTTCACAGTATCCCCGTCAGCACTCGGTGGAGTATGATCACAGTTCCCTGAGAAGTAAGCACTCTCATTTACTTTTCTAGCTTCCCCATCCCCAGAGATTAATTCTAGGCCCCTGCACATGCCAGGCAAGCACTCTGCAACTCCTCTGTAGCTCTGCATACAACCTTTTGCTCTATATACTGCTAAGTCTAAACCCCTTCCAGGTTTGGTGCACTAAAAAGATTCATAGGTTTATTTGTGGACTCCAGGGTTAATAGCAATATGGTTTTCATACTAGACTACTTTGAAATTACCAGTAAATGGATTATAACTGAAGTTAAAAGTAAAGATTATTTCTGGAATTACTTTTTAAGCCTAAAAATATCGCTGGATTGTATACATTCAACACTAGCTTTTTCATTTTCTTTTGAGATAAGGTCTCTCCATGTAGACCAGTCTGGCCTTCAACTGGATCTGGATGCGCACCCCTCCATTTTTATTACATGTATGTACTTGTGTGTGAACACACATATGTGTGTGTGTTTTAGAGGATAACTTGTGGAGTCAGTTCCCTCCTTCCACCATGTGGGTCTCAGGGTGTTCGACTTGGTGACAAGTGCCACCCAATGAAGCCAATCATCCAGCCCCCCTCTTTCTTTCATCTATTTTTAACAGTGTGTGAGAGGGTGTGAATGTGTGTGTCCATCGCGTCCAGAGGCGTCAGGTCTGCAACTGTAGTTACAGGTGTTCAGCAGCCTGACGTGGGTTCTGGGACTTGAGTCCTCTGGAAAGAACAGTCTATACTGTTAACCACTGAGCCATTTTCAGCCCCATGCATACACACATACGCACTTTTAATTGAGCTGAGAATGGCACCTAGGACCTCTTACACTGTAGCACTGTGCGTCCCCACTCCCGCTGCTAACTTAAAATGGTGTGTTCTAGAGCGTTTGTGTGCCAGGCTGTGAGATAATTATTGGCTGCTTTTGTAAGGAAATTAAAGGCATTTTGTGTTACGTAGAAACTCTGATTACGTGTTTAAAGAACGGGCACCCGTTTTTCTGCTGTGCAGTGCTACTTTCTTACCCAGGTAGGACAGTTAGCTAACACTGTCACCAGATGATGCGAGTGTTCTGGGTGTTTTTCTCTGACACTACATCCTAGCTTTGTGTGTATCCAGGGCGTGGGCTTTATAGGTGAGATGGGATATGATGGATGATGAGCAGTTTTAAACAATCTCCTGCTTTTTAAGCTTTCTCCAAAAGTTTAGAATTGTTTCACATTTGGCACCTCATTTCTGGGAGTTCTTTGAGAAGAGTGCTGCCGTTGGTTACGCCTCCATTATTGTCCTGTAATAAATGTGGCATGGATGAGGTTCTTGTGGTTTGGTTAAACGTTCCCTCACAAGCTCACGGGTTTAAGGCTAGGTCCTCAGCTAGTGTCTTAGTTACTGTTCTCTGAGAAGATAGCACAGCCAAAGCAACTTATGGAAGAAAGCATTTAATTGAGGCAGGCTTGTAGTTTAAGAGGCCGAGTCCATGACCTTGGCAGCAAGCCAGACAGGCACAGTGCTGGAGCAGTAACTTAAGAGCTTCCTTACATCCCTTGGGGCTGGAGAGAGATGGCGAATAGCTGGATAGCACATTTGTGCTTATGATTTAGATTTACCCTCTGAGAACTTCCCCACTGTTGGCACAAATCTGAGCCAGAGATGATCCTTATATAGTTTACATGTCCGTGCTGGAGAATTACAGTGATGATTAAGGTACATGGTGCTTTCTGTAAACTACCTTGATCACTGCCATGACTGTGCCTCATGTTATCATATGACCACTGAAGAAACTAAGGCTCGTTGGGATAAATTCCACAGCTAGGAGAAGGCAGAAGTTCATCTCCAGCCTGACATGCTACCCGGATCTACTTCTTCCCTCCTTCAGATGTCAGAAACCTGGGCATTTTGGAATCATAGATTCTTCATGTGTGTACATGTCAGGAGTTGTTCTTGGTACCAATAAAGCGAGCAATATGAAATTGGACTTTGGAACATTGCATCATCTTATCACTTTTCAGTTTCTGGGAATCTAACCAGTATTGTTCCCTAGGAGGGCTTCTGGGTGTTGGAAACTAGGGAATGATAGAAGCAAGGTCTTGGAGGAAGGTGGCTATGTAAGAAAAAGCAGGTGTGAGCAATCATAAGTCAGCTTGCTTGTTAGTAATTGTGGAATACTTTTCAGAGGTTAAAATAAAGGCTGTTGTAACCATGTCAGTTCTCCTACCACAGAGATTGACAAGCCATGTTGGTTAGATCTTAGTTTAAAGAAACACCACACATTTAGCTGAGCTCCTAAGTACATCTTGTTTTGTATTCATGTTAATAAGTGTAACTTTTTCACACTTAACTTCTAACTGCTGTGCAGTGTTTCCTTTTTTTTTTTTTAATTTTGAGACAGGGTTGTAAGTAACACAGGCTGCAGAAAACTCAGTGTGTAGCTGAGGGGGCCTCCTTGGACTCCTGGTCCTTCCTTGGTCTCGCCTCCAGCTCCTGAGCACTGGGATTCGCGCACCCACCACCTAGGCTGTCACGTAGTGTGGTTTGCTGATGTTTTATAGTTGCTAAAGGTTTGGGCTCTTCCAGGCCCTCCGCTGTTAGGACAGTGCTGCAGTCAACATTGCTTTAGCATTCTTGATCACTGCCAGCAGAGGAGCGGCTGCATGCAGCATCTTGGCTTCCACAGAGCTTGTGCGGGGATAGGGGTGGGTATAGTGAGCAGGGGGAAAGAAGGGAGAGTGAGAGGCACGATGTGGAGGTAGTGAAAAAGTTACATACTCAAAATTGGAAGAGTCTCGGTATAAAAGGAACTTGGATCTGCGGTGCTGCTCAGTTTTTAAACACATTTTTAAAGTTCTCAGGCTTGGATGTTCCTTCTAGTGGAGTGCTTTCCTAGCATGTACAAGACCCTGGGTTCACACACACACCAGCCTGGATTTCTGATTATATACCCAGACCACTGAGAAGACGTTTTTGTTCATATTGATCTATTAGCTATTAGATATCCTAACCTTACTCCACTGGTGACAATTTTCCGCACTGCCCCCAGTGGATTTGTGTTGTGACTCTGTGTGTGTGAGTCTGCTGGTACAGTGGCTTTGGAGCAGAGCCCGCAGTGTTGCCTGGCAAACACTGGGTGGAAGCTGGCCCTGGAGATGGGGATCTGAAGAGGTCTGAGTTTGGGTTGCCACCCAAGATGCTAGCATTCCCTGGTGTTTCATGACTTGGAGTAATTACGCTAATCACACAACAGGTAGTGAGCCCACCTTGCCAGGAACAGGGCTGTGTTTCTTCAGGGCCTCCTGCCCACTCCGGAGTGGTGCGGAGACGTTTGAAAACCTGTAATTTTTACACTCAGTGAAGTTACACCTGGTCTCAGGCAGTCCTGTCTGCTTGAGAGCCTTTCTACCCACGCTGTATCAGTGTAGAAACTGCTCTGGATCAATCTTGTTTCCCTCTAGTCCTCTTTATGTATTTATCATATTGGGCATTAAGACTGAGTAGTAGAGAATTTTTCATCATTATTATTACTTTGTGTTGTTTTGAGACAAGGTCTCACTGTGTAGCTCTGGCTGGCCTAGAACTCATACAGGGCCATGCTCCAGCACACCCGCCTAAGGCCTTCATTTTAATCAGGAGCAGTAAACCTCAGTACGTTGTTAACTTGAATATCAGCATGAAGTGTGCTTATTTGGGTTAACATACTAGAAGAGTGCATTTTTAAACACTATTCTACCTGTTAACACACATACACAATTTTCGTCATTTCCACCCTGACCTGGACCAGCAGGCCATTCCTCAGTGACAAGGTTCTAATGAGGAGGTTCTGGGGATGAGAAAGACAGAGGTGATAGGGTCTGGAGGTCTGGCACAGCTTTGTCTCAGGCCAGGCAAGTTTCTTAAGCATCATACACACTCTTCACAAGGAGAAAATGGCTCAGCTCAGCAGAGAGCCAAAGCAGACAGTGTTGGTAAAGAGGGCACAGGACACTTCAGACTCGGCTGCCTCAGGACTAGTAGCTCAGCCCAGAGGGAAGAGTCCAACCTTGGCTCCCCCAGTCCAGCCCTGGACTGGCCTTGCCAAGTCCACTCCTGGACAAGGACACAGAACTAAAGTTCTCTTTGTCTTTTCATCAGGGCATCTGGGAAAGTCTTGGCTTGGCTCCCCACGCCACCTACCATTTCTCCTCCTCAGCTCCTCCAGACTCTACTCCCCCAACATTTGCTCTTCCCAACTTCCTCTCCTCTTTCTCATTTAAAAGTAGATAGGCTGAGGTCAGTTGGTAGGGGAGGAGGGCTCCCCCTTTCTGAGAACTAGGGGAGGGAGAAAGGGGAAGACGTGGGAGGGGGACAGGGATGAGATGAGGGAGGGGGCTACAATCGGAATGTAAAGTGGATAAATTAAAATATATATATATATAACAAAAATAATATCTCTTGGGTCCACTTAGTGCTGCCCTGTGTGCATGGTCCCTGGGTGTGGGGCCAGCCTCTGGAGCATAGGTGTCCTGAAGGCATATTTTAATCTGTTTTACTGGGTTTGTATACCTCTACCTCCCTTTCAACCCTTATTCCACCCTAATCCCTTAATGTGTTACTGTTTAATTTAATTAAAGACACATGAGGTGTAAACTGAGGTAGAAACCTGCACTTTGGTACCATCCCTTGCATGTCTACTATTGAAGATACCTAGACTCTTTAATTTTTACTTTCTTCTGTGTATGGGTGTTTTGCCTGCATGTCTATATGTGTACGGTATGCATATAGTACCAACAGAGTTCGGAAGAGGGCGTTGTATCCCTGGAATTGGAGTTAGAGATGATTGTGAACCGCCATGTAAGAGCTCGGAATGGAACCCGGGTCCCCTCCAAGAGCAGCCAGAGCTCTCTACTTCCCCAGACCCTATGTCTGCATTCTTATAAAGTCTGTATTTGGTCTTAATGATGCATGGCCTGTGGAAAACCCCATTGCCTGGTCTCACTTCGAAGGAAGAAAGGAAAGAAGGAAGAGAAAATGGTTGTAATATCTTAAAATTTGTCAGGAAACATTGATACTTGCGTGAAGGTCACTCTGCTATAAAGGCGCCTTTTTCTTCATTGACAGCATCAACATCTTAGTGTCCTCTGGAAGTACTTTGGCTTTCTGGGTTTCCTAGAAAGTACCAGAACATTCAAGGGTTGTTTAGATGGTTCCCCAAAGATTTCCCCAAGCTTCCCTTCAGTTTCTTTGCTGGGCCAAAATAAGAGCTTGTGAGCTGGGTGTGGTAACTTATGTACCGTTACTCAGGAGACCGAGGCTAACCTGGACTACACAGCAAAGTTAAATAGCAAAAAAGAAAAAAATATATATTTCTTAATTTTGTAGCATTTATTAAATTAAAGGACCTTTTAGTCAAGCATGAAGTATATTCCTAGAAGCTGCGAGGCTGAGGCATGAGGATTGCAGGTATGAGGCCGGTCTAGACTATTCAGAAAATAGTCCATCTCAGAAAAGAGGAGGCATTCAGTTTTCTAATAGATAATGAGTGCATTTAAGCAGGCTTTTTGAATTTAATTCATTATACAATTTCACTTAAAATATAGCAGCTCTGCAGTATGTGCACAGGTTCTACACTCAAGCATAAATCTATTTTCAAGTTTTTAGATTTATTCTTAACACTAGCTAAACCACTACATCCTGAACCTGCTCAGTACCCCACATTTTCCTTGCTCCCCAGTGCACTGCAGTGAAATGTGTTTGCCCACCTCAGCTCCTTGCGCCACGGGCAACACCAGCTAGAACTTTGTAACCCACCTCTCCATTCCCTACTCAAGCACCAGCTACCAAATCTTGATACACAGGAGATATTTAAAGGAAACTTTTAAATGTACCATAGTATAATTTGAGAGGATGTCTGCACACTTAGACATTTTGACTAAAGAGGAGCCAAGAGTTTAGTGTATCAGAGCTTCTGCTTAGAAGGTGCGGGGCTGAAGAGAGGGCTTAGTGGTTAAGGGCACATACTGCCCTTTTGAGGACCTGAGTTTGATTCCCAGCACCCACATCAGGTGGCTTATAACTGCCTGTAACCCCAGTCCAGGAAAATCTGACACCTCTGATTTCTGTGGGCAGTTTCACTTGTGCATATACACTTCCATAAAATTAAAATAATAAAAATAAATCTTAAAAACAAAAGGCTGTAGAGGAATTTTAATTTAGAACATGGCTGCTCTGGTAAGAGGTCACATCCGAAAACCGTCTAGGTCTGTGTGATCTGGCTGGTATAAAAACACACCTTTGATCCAGGAGACAGAGGCAAGCAGAACTGAGTTCACAGCCAGTCTGATATAGAACAAGTTTCAGGTAAAGAAAAGCTTAGTTACATGCCTTTAATCCTAAACAATGAAGGTAAAGATAGTTTGTAGAAGGAAGCACCGGTGTTTGAAAGTAATGTCTGGTTGAGAGGCAGAAAAGGTGACGAATCAGAGAAAGAGTTGACAGAATAGCATATGCCCAACTCTCACAAGAGGAGAGAGAAAAAGGGAAACTCATTAAGGGGTAATACAGAGAGAAGAGGCAGTTTTACTGGGACAGTAATAGAGGGACAGTTTGCAGAGAGACCAAGCTAGACATAGAATGAGCCAGAAGATTAGAAAAGTTAGTTTGAGGTCCTGCAGAGCAATTCAGGAGCCAAGAGAAAAGTCAGATTGAAGAAGTCAGCTGGAGAAAAAATTGAGGCAGAACAGCTGAGTTGAACCAGCCAGCCCAGAGCTCAGTAGGAAAAAAAGGTGAGCTTATTAAGCTGTAAGTGTCAGAAGGTGAAAACTTTCTATGCCTCGGTTAGTACACAGGTTAGAAGCTTCCGGGACTAGGCCTAGGTTAGCAGAAGTGACAATAATCCTCCAAGACAACAATTGAACCAGGAGAATAAACCACCTTTTACAGGTGGCAGCAAAGGGGCCTCAGTTCAGTGCTTGGCACCAAACAGTACTTTGAAAAAGAAATCATTTGTGTGGGTGTTTGTCCTGCATTTATGTCTGTACCACATGCTGGCAACTACTCTAGGAAGACAGAAGAGGATGTGGATCTGAGTTACAGACAGTTGTGAGCAGGCATGTGGGTGCTGGGAATCTGATCGGGGTCCTCTGCAAGAACAGCTAGTTCTCTTAACTATTGAGTCATCTCTCTCGTCCCCAAATAAATTTTGATCAATGAGAGGTTATACTTTTAGTGCATGAGTTACTGACATGTTTTTTATTAATTGCTTTGCCTATAACTGTCTTCTGTCTCACTTTTTTTTTCTTCTTTTTGAGACAGGTTCTCACTTGGTAGCTCAAACTAGCCTGAAACTCACTTATTATATACCTTAGGTTTAGTCAGTCTCTGAAGTCTTGTTTACAAGTGTAAGGCAGATGGCTAGCTGCATATCCTCTAGAGGATGCTCTGGGGGAGCTCTGATTACCAGTCTCTTGTCCTGCTTTCCTGTTAACATTGTCATATGGAAGCCATACAGCAGATATCTGAGTCATATACTGTGGTGTGCTTTGAGTACGGCACTGTCACTCCATGTCCTCAAGAGTCTGTGGCCTCAGGATGCAGAGGTGTAGCGGTTGGACGTGCTTGTTGCTCTTGCTAACCCACATTCAGTTCCCAGCATCCACATGGTGACTCATAACTATCTTAACTTCTATTCCAGGGGCTCTGACATCCTCTGTGCGTGAACATACAAAGAACACTCATACACATAAAATCAGAATAAATAGCTAAGAAACAAAAACAAATCAAGCAAACAAAAAAAATCTATGGTCTAACAATGTAGTATGAGAGTTAGCAGATTTGCATAAATGGCCAGGAACGTGTTTTAGGCTTTCTGGGCTAAACAGTCTCAACTCTGCCATTGTGCCCCAGAGTAGCCAGAAACTGTGTAAGTAAATGATTGTGGTTGTGTTACAGACATCTGCAGGATCCACTTGCCAGTTCCTGGCGGAGTGGACCTGTTTCTTACTCTGCTGGCAGACCCACAGCAGCAATTTCCTTCGAGATTTCCATTGTTGAGACTGTAAAATACACAGATCGTGTGGTTCAATTAAAAAAAGAATAACCAAGCCTTGTTTTTAATTCTTGTTTTCCTCTTTTCCCCAGGACATTTTATTTCCATACATCAGAGAAAACGTTAAGGAGTACCTGCAGACACACTGGGACGAGGAGGAGTGTCGGCAGGATGTCAGCCTGCTGAGGAAGCAGGTGAGGGCTGCCTCTTGCACACTCCCAGTGTCTTAGAACACAGGTGCCTGGACCTTGCAATCAGTGCCCTGGATTCTCGTAGACACTGTACTGACTTGCCTGCCTAGGAATTCACAGCATGTAATAAGACAAGTCAGAGCGATTTGTGTCTGCAGAATTGCTGCTTTCAGCGACTATTTGGATTGCACAAAAGCCCCGTGTGTTTGTGAAATTAAGCCTTTCTGGTGGAATACAAAAGGGTTCTGTGCAGTCTCATCGCATTTCATTAATGTCACCAGGTGACGGCTCTTGTCATTTGCTACCCTCCCACCTCATGGCACGAAACTACCCCCTTTACAGATTTGTCAACCAGTTTTCCCTTGGCCGACTGGGCTTCAGACTGCTGTCTGCTGCTCTTCCAGTCTGCGTTCTTTCTTCTTCCTTGTGGGGTGCTGTGGAAGCTGCCTTCAGGGGCAGAGGTTCTTACCAGCAGTGCTCCTGCCCTGGTTTGTAGAGTGCTGTCCACAGGTCCTCTCCTTACGGTGAGAGGTGAGGGTTAGAAATAATAGTGACACCCTTGAATCATACGGTGTTTGAGTTTGCTGGGTTTTCTGGGTAACTTGAGGTTATCTTTTTTATTGTCTCTACACAGGTTCCATGCATACATATTTTCTCATGGTCAGATAATGCATTGCATTTCTACAAAGTCCTTATAAACGAATTGTTTTTCATTTTTATGTATTTGTTTTAATGAGAGTGTGTGTGTGTGTGTGTGTGTGTGTGTGTTTGTACATGGGCTGTGGTGTGTTTGTGCTGGTCAGAGCACAATTGAGAAAGTAATTGTTTTCCTTTTGATCATGTGTGTGCCAGAGATTGAGCTCAGGTCATTAGGCTTGGTGGCAAGTGTTTTTTTTATCTGCTGCTCCTTTGGCCACATTGCTCCCTTAAGAATAGTTTTGTTAAACACATGCATGCATGGGTGTATGTGTGTGTGCAAGCATTTGTGTATAATACTTTTCAAGGGCATGTGAATAACCTCGGTTTGTCTGTGAATAAAGGCTGAAGAGGACGCACACCTGGATGGGGCTGTCCCGATCCCCGTGGCGTCTGGGGACACGGTGGAGGATCTGCAGCGGACGATCCAGGCTGTGGTAGATAATGTGTTCTGGCAGATGTCTCATGACCGCAAGACCACAGCGCTCAAACAGCTGCAGGGCCACATGTGGAAGGCGGCGTTCACAGCTGGCCGCGTGAAGGCAGAGTACGTGCTGTAACGAGGAAACATTTCACAGGCCCCAAGTCCACACTCACCGGAGCTATTCTTCTCTCCCGTTAGTTGCTTGTAGCTAGTAAAAATTGTTAAGGTTGCCAGGCACAGGTGTGCACAGCTTGAATCGTAGCGCTTAGAGAGACAGGCAGATCTCTGAGTTCCAGGGAAGCCAAGCGTACATAGAGACCCTGTCTCAAAATACAAGATAAGATCAGGCTTTTGTTTTGTTTTTTAAAGAAAATGAGTTGTTGAGTTTTCTTTTCATAAGCATGTTACTCAGCTTGGTCCCCGAGATCTGCACATGGCCTTTGGGGGGGTGGAAGACTGTTTGTTCTGTTTAAAACAGCTTCTTCGGAAGGCAGCTTCAGCCTGCGTGGTGTTGTGCATCTGTGACAGCGGCACTTAGGGGCTGGACTTCCCTGAGCAGTGCCGCTGTCACACGGTGCTAACCCTGTCTGCTTCTCACAGCCATCCGGCTGCAGAGAAGGCTTAGCAGTGAGAGCACTTGATGCTCCTGCAGAGGGCCCAGGTTGATTTCTAGCACCCATAAATGCATTCTTAGGGGACCCAGTGTCCTCTTCTGACTGACGTTGGCCACTGGTCACACACATGCTGCACATATATACATACATACATGCATGCAAAACACTCATACACATAACATTATAAAGTGAATAAACGCAGAAAAGGAGAGGCAGTGCTGTGAAACCATGCTCCTGCTGTTTTGAGGTTGCCCTGCATTGTGACTTTCTCTCTGCTCCAAGTCTCAGGTATGGGGATTCTGGTAGCTCTCCTGCTGAGTATTGTATTGCTGAGAGTTAAAACATAACAGTTTAGGCCAGTGAGGTGGCTTAGTGAGCAAGGGTGAATGCTTCCACTGACAACCTGAGTTCAAGCCCTACGATCCACGTTGTGGAAGGAGATAAACACCTTCCGCAGTTTGACCTCTGACTTTGAGATGTGTGCTGTGCCATGTGCCTATGTGTTTGTGAGTGTGTGGATGCACTCATGCACATACGTACGTACATCCGGACACACAGACACAACAGATGTAAAAATGTTCTAAAGATAGGGTCTCATGCATGTTCCAGGCTGGCCTGGACGTGTTGCAGTGTAGCTCAGCATGGCTTTATGGGAATTTCCCATGTCAGCCTTTTCAGTGCTGGAATTTATAGATGTGTTTCTATACCTAGATGACCTTAGAGAGTCTTTTTTTTTTTTTAAGGATTTTACTCAGTTGCCTTATATAAATCCTCATATTCAAGGCCATTTTCAGATGCTGTGTTTCTTTTGTATTTCATGTATTTTGTTAAATGAGATGTCATTTCAAAAAATGTTGCTGTAAGGATCTGCCTTTTAAAGGAAGCATTGGAATTTCAGGATATGCCCTTACATATATGCAAGAAGTACTGTTACATATAACAAAACACTAAGCTAAAATAAATGTTTTAAAAATGGGGAAGAAAGCATTTTCATGTTTCTCAAAGCACGATGAAAGGTAAATTTTAGTCTTAAATTACCTCAGTTCAATAATAATAACACAGTATGTTTATGTTATTTTTATTTTAGCTTCTTGAGAGTTAAACATGTTTACTTTCTTAGATTTGTTTATTTTATTTGTATAAGTCTTTTATCTGCATGAATGTAAGTTTACCACATACATGCCTGGTACCCATGGAGATCAGAAGAGGGCATTGGGTTTCCTGGAACTGGACCCACAGGCAGTTGTGAGCTGCTCTGGGTGCTGGGAACAAAGCCAGGTCCTCTGAAAGAGCACTAGGTGCCCTTAACTCAGAGCCATCCCTCCATCCACAAGTCACTTTGTTTGTTTATTATTTATTTATTTATTACTTATACAACATTCTGCCTGTGCACCCAGATCTCACTATAGATGGTTGTGAGTCACCATGTGGTTGCTGGGAATTGAACTCAGGACCTTTGTAAGAACAGCCAGTGTTCTTAACCTTTGAGCCATCTCTCCAGCTCACCAGTCACTTGTTATTTCATCCATCCATTCATGCCTTTTATGGTCAAATACTATTCTCTCCACCAAACTTGTTGCTTCTAATCTGTGACGCTGGAAGTCCAGTGACCTGTTTATTAGGACCACAGGGATTGCCTGTCTCATGGAGTTGCTTCCCAGGTTTTCATTCGAGCCAAGGAAGAGAAGTATGTGGCGTCTGTGCATTTTCTGAATTTCATCTGGCTTGATGAAGTTTCTGCTTTGTAACTTGCTGCATTTCCCTCCAGGTTCTTTGCAGATGTGGTCCCAGCAGTCAGAAGGTGGAGAGAGGCTGGAATGAAGGTGTATATCTATTCTTCAGGGAGCGTGGAGGCACAGAAGCTGCTCTTTGGGCACTCCACGGAGGGAGACATTCTTGAGGTAGGTTACTTGGTGTACTGCTTTGTTTGCTATCGCTGTGAAAAGTACTATGACCAAGCGCAGGTTGGAGGATTATTTGGCTTACATTTCCTCGTCAAGTCATTTGGGGAAGTTAGGGCAGGAGCTCAAGCAGGAACCTAGAGGCAGGAACTGATGCAGAGACCACAGAAGAGGGTGGCTTTATTGGCTTACTCTTTATGGCTTGCTCAGCCTCCTTTTTTATGCTACCCAGGGGCCACCTGCCTAAGGGTGGCACCACCCTCCTTACTTACTAATCAAGAAAATGCCCCACATGTATGCCCAGGGGCTAGTCTGATATACAGTTCCTCAACTGAGGTCTTTTTCTTCAGTGATAACCGGTTTGTGTCAAATTGACAAAAACTAACCAGCATACTTGGGTTACGTTGTTTTGATACTATCAAAGCATGAAGTCTTGAATAGTAAAAGACATCTCCTAAATAAGCTAAATTAATATCCAGACGGTAGTACTCACTGTTGTACAAAGATGTGGAGAAACTTAAGGGTACCTCATATAGAGGGTGAATGGCCTGAGCCAGCAGGTCATTCTTCAGTGTCTGATTCCTGCAAGAGAGATGACCAGGGGATGAGAAGATGAAGATAGGAATGTTTGCTTACACAAGCTGATGGCTCATGCAAAACAAGTTTATTAAGTCCAGCATCTTACGCACAGCTTGCAGGGGGAAACAGGACACACTTAGCAGGAAGCTAGCCAAGCAGTATTGCATAAGGGGATCATGGGTATCTCAAGTATGCCACAGACCAAGCCTTGGGACTGAGAGCTGATAACTCTTCAGGGTGAAAAGCCAAGTTCTCAGGAACAGAAACCATAACTCCTTGGAGGCCCTGTCCCCAGCCCCAGAGTGACCTTGCGAAGCCAGAACCAGGTTCCTTTTGTCCTTCCATCGGGACCTCTGAGAAACCTGGCTTTGCCTGGCTTTCAACAGGTGATGTGTTTTGTGTAGTTCCAGTTTTAAATTGTTAAATTGGAAGTCTTAAGTCTATCTTGCGCTTGAAGATCAGGCGACGTTTGTTTAAAATGTGGGTTCTGGGGCATTGGCTCAGTTGGTAAAGTGCTCGCTGTGTAAGCCTGAGCACCTGAGTCTGACTCCCAGTGGTCACGTACAAGCCAAGCTTAACAGCACGTGCTTCTCATCCCAGCAGCGGGGGTGGGGTCGGGGCAAGACAGCAAGCAGGAAGACCATCTGAGCTTCCTGGCCAGTCTTGACAAATCGGTGAGCTCTCCAGGATTGGAGAGAGACCAGGTCTCAGAAAATAAGGTGGAAGGGTTGGCAGGTGGGGTGCATGGGCAAAGGCTCTCCCCTCCAAGCGTGATGAGCTGAGTAAGTGGAGAGTGATGGAGGAGTGCCTGTAGCTGCTCCCTCAGACACAGCCACACACACCTGCACACACAAACACAAAATGTAGTTTCCCAGCCATGTGTATTGGAGCACCTGCAGTCCAGACCTTGGGAGGTTAAGGCAGTAGTGTCACCGTTTCAAGGGCAGCCACTGTATCAACCATTAAACTATGAAAAGCAGTGCCCTGTGTCCTAGGAAGTTTTGAGTTGTCAGGAGAGGTCAAGAGTACATTAAATATCCACCCTAAGTAATTCTGGTAAGGCTAGCACTAAAACCAGATACTCTGTGTGTGTGTGTGTCTGTGCGTGTGTGCGCGTGCGTGCATGTGTATGTGTCTGTGTCTGTGTGTGTATGTGTGTTTGTGTATCGACATGCTGACTCAGACCAGAAAGTATATGTACTGTTTTGCTAATACAAAAAAATCAACAACTCAAGAGATTCCTCCCCTCCCCAGCAGGGCTGACTGAACAATTAGTTTGGTCTTTTCTGCAGGGAGTTGGAACCCAGGGCTTCATGCAATACTAGGAAAGTGCGTTGCCACTTTGCGACACTCCTGTCTCTGTAATGAGTATTTTCTGGGCCCACGTTGGGTTTCTAGGGAACATTTTGGTTTTGGATAATGCCGTCTGTATTCTAATTTATATATTCTTTTTGTCTTCCATAGCAGATATCAAACCAGTAATGAGATCCTTTAATCAGTGATGGCTATTTTCTAGATACAGATGAAAACTTACTGCTAGTGAGACACACAGTAAGGTCAAGATACATTGGACATGGCAATTGCCTTACTGATTTCAGTAATAAAAGTCTCATTTTCCAGATACCAAGTGTGGCAAATAGAAGTGTGTAAAATCAGTCTCAACATTTTTAATAGTTAAAAAAACCAACCAACCAACCAACCTGGGGGCTTGTGAGATGGCTCAGCAGGCAAGCCTGATGACCTGAGTTCAATTCCTGGAGCCCATTTAAAAAAAGTCAGGCATGGCAGCACCGTCTTTCGTCCCCACACTTTTACAGGGAGATAGGAGGTGGAGAAGCTAGCCTAGAATACACAGTGTAGCAGAAACTACATGAAAGATTCCACCTCAACAAATCACAAACTTCAAACCTAATACTACCTTTTTGTCTTTGGTCATTAAACTTGTTTTTAGTTGGAGAGACATCCAGTCAGTCACAACTGAATCTATATGAACTTACTTTAATTACTGTTGGTTCTATAAAGTACTCCAGTAGATATATTTCCATGGATATTTACGGAATAAAGTCCCTGTGATTGGCATGCATTTCAGAGGAAGGCCTGCAGGGTGGACAGACGCAGTGGATTGTAAGTGTATTTGTACTGAATACCCCTTTCCATTCTCCTTGTTCAGCTTATTGATGGCCACTTTGATACCAAGATTGGACACAAAGTGGAGAGTGAGAGTTATCGAAAGATTGCAGATAGCATTGGCTGTTCAACCAACAACATCTTGTTTCTCACAGACGTCACTTTAGGTGAGTAATTGCCTGGTTGCTTGTTTCTTGCTGTCGTTGTGGCGAAGTACCGAGGGAAGGAGGCTGGTTTTGGCAGTTCAGAGGATGCAGCCATCATGGTGGGCAGAGGTGTGTTCCCTGGAGTGGCTCTGCCTCTCATGTAGTCATACCTGGGCTATAGCTCTCTGCTGGCCTACACTGGAGGTTCCACAACCTCCTCATCCTTAGCCACACCTGATGGAGACTGGCGAGATACCTGAGCCCGTGGGGGACAGTGTAGAATCACACCTTAGAAGTTCTCTTAATTGGATGTCAGCTTCACCCCTCCAAGGGAACATCATGGAAGGGATAGGGGCTAGGGAGATGGCTCAGTGGGTAGGAGCACTTACTGTACAACCATGAGAAGCTGAGTTCAAATCCCCAGTACCCACATAACAAAGTGTAACTGCATCTACCTGACATCCTAGCCTCGGTGAAGAGAATCGTGTTCTAGGAGCTTGCTGGCCCACCAGCCTAACCAAACGAGTTCTAGTTCAGTGAGAGACTGTTTCAAGACATTAAAGCCAAGATGATTTGAATATGATAAAAATTATTATGCATGCACGAACCACTGCAGTGATACCTGCCTCCATGTGTAATTAATATATAGCAATAAGGAGAAAAGTTTGCTTTCGGTCCTTGGAGCTTGGTAGAAATTTGTAATCTGGACAGATAGGACCATTCACAGAGGCTTGTCGCCCCCGGGGTTGGAAATGGCATACTTAGTGAGGACCAGGCCCTCTCCTGTGTGTCTGGCTGGGCTGGGCTTCTATAAATTGCTTATATTCTTCCATTTCTGAGAAAGGGTTTCTTTTACACACCCGATTGCACTGTAGGAGAAACAGATGGCCAGAGCAAGCCCAGGCTTATTTTATTCTTTGAGGATGTGTTTATTTTTATTTTACGTTCATGGATGATTCGGCTGCCATGTGTCTGTATGCCATGTGCATGCTCAGTGCCTGTGGAAGCCAAATGAGTTTGTTAGATCCTCTGGACCTGGAGTTTCATGTGGTTGTCCTTTGTCATGTGAGTGCTGGGAACTGAAGCTGGGTTCTCTAGAAAACAGCCAGTACTCTTAACTACTGAGCCATTTCTTGAGCCCAAGGCTTACTTTATAACAGATAGCCAGACCATATGAAATTATTAGGCATGCCACCCATGCTCTACTCTGTGTCAAGAAGAAAAGGGTCATCCGTGTCTCAGGAATGACACTCAAGATTGTCCTCTTGTCACCATGGGAATACATGCACAATACAAGTCTTAACATATATGCACATATCATAATTCTAACACTTACTCATTTGTACATTTGTATACTTTTTATGGGAGTGGGGACACACTTGCTATTGTACATAGAAAACAGTAGACAGTGTGTGTGAGGTGGAGATGGGAGGTGTGAGTTCCCTCCTACTGTGGGTTTAGAGAATGGAGTTCGTGTCATCAGATTTCTAGCTGCGCTAGCTCACTGGCCCACGATCTCTCTAAGACTACTTTAGCTTTCTTCATATTTTTGTCTTTAGGTACTTTTATATATACCCTGTGTATACCTGCAGTTTCAAGTCTTTCTTGTTTAATTTAAGCCAATCCCTAGGGCTGAAGTTCTAGAAATTAATTTCTAACTTGAGCAAAAGGAGATGTATACAGTCTGAGGAAATCAGAGTATATATTCCCAACTCTGTTTTTGTATGTTGTTGTTTTGAGACAGGCTCTGGCATTTGCTTCTGCCTTCCAAGGCTAGGATTAAAGGCACGGACTATAAACCATATCTGGCTATAGTCACACCATCTAAGAATAGGATAAGTTAGCCTTAAATGGAATCAGCTTCATCTAGAAGTCCCATAAGAGCCCTCCCCTCTACCCCCTTGCAGCTTCATCGTTTAGTCAGGAGGAACGGAACATGGATGCTCTGGAGCTGGGAAGGAAGAGGTAGTGGTTGCCTGCTCTGCTCCTCAGTCATCTCTGGTCCTGGGGCTTTTTGTACCGCACGGCCATCCCTTCACTTGAAGGCAGGGCAGAAACCCAGGCTGATACACCAAACGATTCCAAAGTGTGAAAGGGGAAAGTAAAAGGCTCTTTTGGAATTGTAGCATGAGGTGTCTGTAGAGCACACTGGAGTACTTGGGGCCTAGATCAAGGGCTGGCAAGCTTTTCCTCTAAAGACCAGATAGTCTTCAGTCCCTGGCGAAGCTCTTCAGCCCTGTGTTCACAGTGCAGCAGCAGCCACAGACTATGCAAACGAACAGGCCTAGCGGTGCGCCAAACAACTTTACAAAAGTGGCATGCTTGATTTGCCAGCTTTCATTTTAGAGCGTTGGGTACTGTGTCAGGCTGACAGTTGAGAGTTTTAGGCCTACTGCTTGCTTAGCTGTTTCCATATAGACTGCAGCAGGAGATGATGCCGGTGAGATGGTGGTGAGAATCGGAGCAATATTAAGGTGGGTGTCCACATGCCTCTTGTCCAAGAATGCTTCCTAGCACACAGTAGATGCGTTCAAAGATGGTACTAGCCGTTTTTTCAAATAAAATTACAATGGAGAGATGGCTGTAACCCAAGGGGATAGCTCCTCTAATCGCCAGCCTACCTGATTTAATGAGACTGGCCTTGTTTTCAGTCCGTTCCATCCAGCCCCAGCCCAGTCACTGACCATGATGGGCCCACAGCCTAAGGAGGTGTGAACAGTAATAAAGAGCATTGTGTGGCAGCTAAGAACTGTGTCAGGAGCACACGGCTGCTCTAATAGAGGGCTGGCGCTGCATGTTTGGAGTGGAATTTTGAACAGCAAAAAGATGTGAGTCTAGGCAGGGGCCTCACATGTTGGGGCCTGTACTTCAGCTGGGTTAGATCACGGGCCTCCTTTGCTCTCTCTACTCAACAGTTGGTGTTATACCCTACAGCCTGCCCTTCGAGAAACAACTCCACCCTCTGGGGCTAATTTGCGGGAATGGGCAAAGGGCGTGGGCCAGAGTGGGCCTGAGCTGCACTCGGCGGTAGCTCTAATTACAACACAGTATATGACAGGCTGTGTTTTCTGCCTGCCACACGCAGTCAAGTGCTTCCTAGCATAGAAGTTATATATATAAAGAAAAATAAAACCTTCCTCACTGTGCCTGTCTTTTAGCTGCAACAAAAGCCAGGCCAAACTCACTCCTTGTGCTCTCTCTGTTGACTTAGCTGTCACCTCAGGCGTCAGGTGTTGGCGTGTCTCACTGTACTTTGATTTTCCCAGAGGCCAGTGCTGCTGAGGAAGCAGATGTGCACGTGGCTGTGGTGGTGAGACCTGGGAATGCAGGATTAACAGATGACGAGAAAACATACTACAACCTCATCACGTCCTTCAGCGAGCTCTACCTGCCATCAACATAGAGCAGCTTCTGAGGAAGACTAACAGTTTCCCCAGTGTCTGGCTTTGTCTAATTGTAAAAGTAGCTTACTTACGTGCACACAGAGACACATGCAAGTGTATATACATGTACCTGTGCTCAGATTAATTTCCATGGGTACATATGTGAGTAAAGTTGTCAGTTCCATGAGGACCAAGTTCATGTAAAGATGCTTTATATATAGACCATAAATCTAAGTCTTTACCGAGGCCAGAGTGTATATGATAGAAGAAACCACAAAAGTACAAATCAAATGTGTGATGCTTATCAAATTGTTTACCAAAATAGAAAGCTAGTTTTGAGAAATTATTATCCAGAGACCTTGTTATTTTAAAAGCCAGAAGCGCCTCAAGGGCATGTGTAAGAGGAGCTTACTGTCCCTGTCCATGAGTGAGGGTCCTAATTGCTGCACGAGACTGCGCAGTGAGCAGAGCTGGGGAAGGTGGTTCTGATCAGTCAGGTATCGAATGTGCCGGCATGCCTGTGTTCACGGCAGGTGCCGGGCTCCTCGAAGCCTGCCAACGCCAGCGCCACTCTGTAGCTGCCTTTTCATGTCTTAGCGCAGTTTCAGAATATGTTTATGACTATTTTTAAAAATGTTTTATTGAAACCAGTGTAATGCCACAAGAATTCTAGCGTGTAATAATTCCTCTGAAATGGATGTGAAGATGTAAGTTTTATAACAGCATTGTTTATCCTGATGCCATTCTAACAGGATTTCATGTCAGTTTCATGTATTTAATTAATAAAGGCATTTCTTCTTTCAGTTTCATATAGATTGTGGTTTGCACCTCATATTGTCAGAAGCAAAAAGGAAGGTGAGGCTGGAACAGCTGAACATTTGACCTTTGTTTAGTTTTTGCATAGAGTGTGTTATATGCTTGTCTGTTTAACAGAATGTAAGTGAACATCATTTCTTGGCTTCAAGTTGTGTTTGAGTGTTGCTAATTCAGACAGCAAGCATTCAGTGTATGACTGAAGTTTCTTGGAATTTTGATCACCATGGTTTCTCACCCCACATTTTAATTGGTGTGTGAGTGTGTGTATGTGGGTATGAAAGGCACACACAGTTTCTGTAGGTAGGTAGGAGGTTTGTGATAGTTGTTTCTCTCCTACCATCTGGGGCCTGGGGTCAAACGCAGGTCATGGTGGCAGGAGTCTTTATCTACTGAGCAATCTCTCTTTTTTTGCCTTTTGAGACAGGGTTTCTCTGTGTAGCCCTGGCAGTCTTGGAACTTGCTCTATAGACCAGGATGGCCTTAAGAGATCTGCCTGCCTCCGTCCCCTGAGTGCTGGGATTACAATTGACCACCACCATCTCATTTTTTAAAAAGCTGTATAAGAAAATACTCGAAGGAAACAGTTATGTTCCTAATTAATCAAGAAAATCATGGAGGAATAATTTGGGAGATGTATTGAATAAAGGAAAAAGTCTTGCAAACAGGAGGAGGAGGGGTTAGGAAAAAATATTATGTTGATTCAGATTTTTCATCAGACTAGACAACAGAATCTGATTCATCTAAGTCATAGGAATGGGAATAATTTGTAAATGGTAAAATCACAAACTAATGAAAGGATTAATTTCATATATGTATTTGTAGATAAGTTCACAGGCAGATGGTAGAACAGATTATCCTTTAAAGAGAAAGCCCGGTGTGGGTGCACACACCCCTGTCATCCCCTGTAATCCCAGCCTTGGAAGAAAGCCTGTGATCCCAGGGGAGGTAGGAGGTAGAAGCTCTGAGTTCCCAGCCAGCCTGTCTACATATGGAGGAGTTCTGGGACATTCAAACAAACAAACAACCCAACCAACAAAACAAAAACCACAAAAACATTTCTACGGGGCTAGAGATGGCTCAGTGGTTAAGAGCGCTGGCTGCCTTCAGAGAGGACTAGGGTTTCATTCCCAGCACTCACATGGTGGGTGGCTCGCAGCCATCTAACTCCAATCCCAGGGGTCTGATGCCTCTCTCTGTACCAGGCATGCATGTGGTCCACAGACACACATGCAGCCAGAACACACATACATGTATAATAAAATTAAAATTTCCCTCCCAGGTCTCTTGTTTATGGGGAGGATGGGGACAAGGTACTCTGGAAAAGGTCACTTTTTATGCCCTTGTCAAGCCAGATATGTTTTGGTTGTTCTTCCTCAGTGGCACTGACTTCCAAGCTACTGTTTCCAGGAGGGAAATCTCCGAAGCGGATTCTCTAATCTGTAATTCTGGAGCAGAGAGGCTTGCTTTTCAGGCTGGCCTTAGTTGCTGAGTGTGACTGAAGTTTAGTGTGACCGAAGGTGGACAGCAGGCTCTTAAACGCAAGCATAGGTGCAGAGCAGGCTTTGCCCAGCAGGTGGTGCTGTTTCCCCACAGACCTTGTCAAAATAAGGTTTCCCCGCAGATGGAACAGGGAGGGAGAGGGCAGATGGTTCATTTATCTTTGAGAGCCAATAGCGTGCTATTGCAAGAGCAGAGTAGTTGAGCAAACTTGATAATAATGCCAACCACAACCCACCTAGTAATTCCTTTTCTCTCTCATTTCTAACATGGTTTTCAAAAATATTTACATATACATACACATTTTTGGGTAGATAAGTTGTAGCAGCAGTGTTTAAAGGTGCTTGTTTTCAGATACTTTTTCATTCCTATCAAAGAAAAAAAATATTAAATATAGTATGTCTCATAACAGTTTGCTATATTGCCAGTTGTGCCTTGATGTCAAAATTATAGTATCTTCAGGAAAATTCAACAATAATGCACAGAGCCTGGCCTGGTGGCTTACATCTATAATCCCTGACATTAGAGGCCAGCCTGGTTTACATAGGGAGTTCCAGGTAGTAGCCTAGGCTACACTGACTGTCTCAAAACAAAAACCCCCATGGTTCTTGCTAATAGAATAATAACCCTTGAGTTTCACTCAGATTTCTTCTGTCGAGATGTGAGTCCTGAGTTTGATGTGAGAGACACATTCTTTGTACTGGCAGAATGTACACGGAGGTGTTAGAAAACTAAACAGAGACAACACAAAATAAGTCATGGGGCTGCAGCTTGTAACCTAGGTTTAAAAGGAGGAGAGATGAGAGATTTAGCCATGAGTGTCGACCAGGGAATCGGGAGCCCGCTGGCTGCCTACAGTCAGAGAGGTGTGCAGAAGTAAGTCGTCTGATCATTCAGTCTCAGGGACCCAGGAAAACATTTAGACTGTGATCTAAATGTGGGATGAAGCTACAGGAGACTTCTGAACAGAAGATACTAGTGACTAAGGTTTGAAGAAACTGTTTGATGGAGAGTGGATTGGGCTGGTAAGACCTGTGCGTGGAGAGTTGGAAGCAGAAAACAGGTATTTTTTAAATGGATCAGTATTTATACGTGTGTTTGTGGTGGAGGCCAGAAGATGGCATCAGCTTCTCCAGACATTTGCAGTTTAGTGACTACGTTCGCCCACTCCAACAGCAATAGAAAGATTGCCTCTCTTCTCCTTGTAAGATTGCACTGCCACATTTCATTGAGTAATTCCATCCTAGAACCACACGCAATCTGTCTGGGGAATGTTTTTAATTTTCCAACTCCTCTAATTGCTCTATTTGCTGGATCCAAGACCAAAGACTATTGTAACAGAGGGCTTGCAGTGGCTGGCTTTGGAGTGCTAACAGCAAAAATAGACGTGGACACATTAAGGATGTTTTAGAGGTGTCGATAACCACATTTTGTTGACAGGACTTAAAAGGGCAACTCCTAGATTTTAGCCTGAGTCACTGGCTAGACACTGCTGCTGCTGCTGCTGCTGCTGGGTAAACAATGGCTTGATGTGGAAAGATGGAGAAGGGATACCGAAACAACCAAAAGCAGTGGGATACAAGCCCAGAACCTGAGGCTCTGGCCTGACTGCAGAGCAGATTGAGGTTGAGAGGTGATTGGCATAGAGATGCTGTTAAAGCATGGAGTTTTGGTGATGGGAAGCCCTATTGATGGAGAAGAGCCAGAGAGCCCTCAGGTTTCAACATTTGAGATCAAGCCATGGAAGGAAGCAAGCCAAGAAGAAGACGAAGAGAGTATGTCCAACTCCCAGTACTGATGTAACTAAGGGTCTGCTTTCACTTTAATCTCTCCCTTTCTAAATCAGGTTGCATTCTGTGTTGCTAGCAATTAGACTTTCAGTGTATTTGGGAGAGGTTAGGGAGGGGGACATGTAAATCCTTATCAGCCACAAAAACAAAACAAAACAAAACAAAAGGCTTCTCAAGCCTTCCCTTTTGTTTCAAATTCCTTTGTGATCAAAATGCCTGAGTAGGGGCTGGAGGGATAGCACAGTAGCAAAGAGCTCTTGCTAATTCACCGAAGGTCTTATTCTATCTCTCCTAACAAGCTTCTTGGCTAAGTCTACTGCTTGTCTATTACCCGTTATTCTGCATAGCTGTGGTTAATACATTTGTCCTTAGCTATTTCAGCAAATGGTCCTGGGTAGCTGCCTGGGACTTCTCAAGTTAGGGAAGGTGAAGCCAATCCCTCTGAGCCATTATAGGAATCATCAGACTGGCTGTTGTGGTGGCCCACCAGAATTAATCCTTGAAATTCATATTTTGAAGTCCCAGCCCAGTGTGCTCACATTTTGCAATAGGCGTTTATGAGGCAATTGGACTAAAAAAAAGTGTGGTAGCACCTGTCTGAAATGCCAGTACTCTGGAGGCTGAGGCAGGAGGATATGAATTCTGGGTTAGCAGGGATGCATAGTAAGATTCTGGCTCAATAAATAAAGAAATAAGTAAATGGATGTCATAAGGATAAGGCTTTACTCCAATAGGACTCAATGAGTGCTCAGTGTAGCCATTTTCTTAGACCCCAGACTGTCTTATCTCCTCTTCCTCTCCTCCCTGTCTAGCATGTAAGGTGAAAAGGTGGCACCTGTAAGTCAGAAAAAGCCTTTCCCAAAACTCCAACCATGAGCCACAATGCTCTGCTAGGCCATGTTGATTCAAGAGCTCTTTTGTCAGGTGCTGGAGTTTGCTCATTTGCTTGCAAGGAGGCCAGCTACCATGCTGTGTGGGAACCCAGCTTCAGACTACACGTGGAGGAACCCAGGCTCCAAGTAGGTCATCAGCCTCAACCTCCCGACATAAGGATCAGTCAGCCTTCCACTGCTTACAGTCTCCGGCTTTCAGGTCATCCAGCTGAGAGCCCGGACCCCAGGGAGCAGAGAAGAGATGTGCCTGCTGCGCCATCAGTTACCAGCACTGAGTCTGAGAGTTGAGAAACGGTTTTATGCCGCTGCATTTTATGACACAGAACTAAAACAGGCATCAAATGAATCTGTGCTGCCAAGCAGAACAGCGGCTGTCCTCCCCAGCACAGAGGCCTGTGCCGCAGCGCAGTGAGGAACATCAGTCTCCTTTTCCTCACCTTTCTTCTGGGATGTTGCAGTTGTCCCTGGCTCTACAATCATGTGGGCTTGAAACCACGAGGTGTCTCTGACTTCCTCACTTCACATTTTTTTTTTTTACTTCACATTCTTTATATAGTCAGACACAGCCACTGCTTTTTCACAGCAACCCTTGTTCTTTCCATTCTCAAGAGCCTTTGAAGTCATTCGATTAACTACATTATAAATACGATACCCTACAGAAAGAGCAGTCAGCAGGCCATGCCTTCAGGTTTTGCATTAATCAAAGGGCAGTACTTACAAAATCTCACAAATCTGGGCATGGTGGTACATGTCTATAATTCCAGCACTCAAGAAGAGGAGGGTACATATCACATTGGAGGCTATCCTGGACTATACAAGACCTAGTCTTTAAAAACAAATGGACAGGAAGTCCCACCCCTAACCTAGAAGGTATTCATAATTGGTGCTTGCTGGGAAATAGGAAGCCAATTTTCTCAAATGGAATGTCACTGGGTATATCCACAACACAGCAAACAGTGCAGGTCCCATGCTCAGTAGTTGGCTAACAGACACATATACAAAAATCTCCATGTCCTTTTGTGATCTCTTCTCTTTGTCATATTGGTTTTCTTTCTTTTTAGTTTGCTTTGGTTTCAGCTTTTTATTGAGAAATTGGATATGGAGGTGGGAGGAGTTGAAAAAGAATATGAAAATTTTAATATACAAAAACATTTTCTCAAATAAAATGTTTAGCTTTGGTCTCTATCCCTGGCATTGAATTCCTAACACCCTTAGAATGTAGCAACAATGTTTTATTCATCATGAATATCTTCTGGTCATACTGTAGTTCATGATACTGAGTTAGGGTCATGATGAGGCTGGGCACCTCAAGGACAGAGCGCTCAGACCTCCAACCCACTCACTTCTGGGAGGTGGGAGGGGCAGCTGGGGATGGAAGCTGGGCAAGTGGGACACTGAGGACAAAGGAGTCTGGCCTTCCTCCTCTACCTAAGCACCTCATTGGACTGATCCTGAGTTGTATCCTTCACAATAAAACAGTCACAACGAAAGTGATCTGCAAGCTGTTAACAGCAAACATGGTCATGTGTGCACACCCATGAAGAACTGTTAGTGTAAGAAACGAAGTCATGAATTTGCATAAAACACCTTTATTTAGTGGCCAGATCCCAATGAAGAATGCCAGTCTTTGCTTGATTCTGTTAAGATGTGCTGTTACATATACCCTTAAGAAAGCAGACAAGTTCATCACCAAAAGCTGTTTCACTTGGAGTGTGTGCAGTAAAATAAAACTGTTTGTCCTTTGATTAAGTCTTTAAAATATAAAAATGAAAAAGAAAGGAACCCCAAAGCAGTTTCAGAACTAAAGGATGTCACCCTGGACTATTTACAGTGAGATGCCTTTTTGATGACACCCTGCTTGAGGCTCCTCCCCACACTGAGAGTTCTTGCTCCCTTTCCTGCTCAGTCATGATGAGTCCTTCCTCACTCGAGACAGCTTCCACTCAGTCTTTCGTCTCTGAAATCTCTTCGATACTTCTTTCCTCCACTCGGAAACCAGCAGTCTATTCAGTGGACACTTTCTGAGCACCTGCTGTATGTGAGGGAGGCACTGTGCTGGGAGTGCAGATTTAGATAAAGCAACATTTAAACCCCTCGTTGGGATGCTACGCTTTGGGCTGAATTTATAAAATACCGTCTTTCACATTATAGTCTGGGGTATCCCGAATTCACAGGGGCCGTGAATTTGGGGATTTCCTGAAACAGTGCACTCAGTTGGGGTGGGGGGGGGTCGGTTGCTTGTGCACTTAGCATACCCTGTTGGCATAGGGGATCTAGGATGGCCTTGAACTCATGCATCTGTGGTCTCATCTTCTGAGCTCTTAGCAGGTGATAGACCCAACAGCTGTTTGTGCAAATGTGGTTTTGGGGAAAGCAATGCTTTAAATAGCTTCGATAAATTCCAGATTTGAGAAATCCCCAAGTCCCTGAACTACAAAGTTTGGGCAATACATGTATGTGAAAGTCTCCCCTGGCTTGGATTTGCAGCAAGAGTGCTAACCTCCCATCTTTCCTCAAAGCCCACAGCCACCCTCATACCTCCCCAACCCAAACCCCACCCCCGTGCAGATTTCTTTGTGCTTCTTCAAGAATCCTTTTTTTTCTTCTTTTTCTTTTTTTCTTCAAACATATATTAAGCCTGCAGGTATCACCCCTCTCATATGTGAAACCAAAACAAGGTTCTTGCCTTTGGTCCACACCTTTGTCCACGAGGCCTCCAGAGATCCATGAGAGATGCATTTGAAAAAGAAGGCAAGCCACGAGCTATAAAACCGGAACTGTGCACGACAGTGTGGAAGCAAAAACTAAACCACGCCCTCTCGACTGTACCTCATGCCACCCCCGGCAGACTGTCCCTCTGAGCATCTGCATTTGGACGTTTTTTTTTTCCTCAGGCAGTGACTCAAGTCCAAACGCTTGAGTGGTGGTGGTCTTCTTTCGCATTCACTCTTTGCAGCACGTTCTTTCTCTGGATCCACAAAGCCGACTGCTTAACAGTGGTGAAGGCAGCCTGGTGGGAAAGCTGTGCCCATTCCTCTCACAGGCCACAGTCACAGCTTCAGTACAGCGCCCACTCAGTTCTCCACTCAAGAATATCGGTTACCAGAGCCACAACTTCCCCTCAAGCTCACACCAAGCCCTTTGGACCTGGAGGCGACTTAGGGAGTTGGCAGCATTCTCGTGTTACATTCCGCCTGCCTCGCTCTGCAGGAGGAAGAGGCCGGGTTTGCAAGGTGAAGAGGGTGAGAGGAGCAAGGCATTCTGGGAGGGCGGGGGCGGGGCGGGGACCATGCACAAGCTTGTGGCTCCGTCGTGCGGTATGTTTTCAGTGTGACAGCGTGTATTTCCACACAGGAGAGCTTGTGCTTGTTCATGAAAGAAATAACTCTGCCCTGAAAAGCTCTTCTGTCCAATGTGGCCGAGAATATGTGTCTGTGTGTGTGTGTGAATGTGTTGTGAGGTGATGTGTCAAGTCCTGTGAGTGTATCCTCTTGGCCCCTCCCCTGTTGTCACACCCACCGAGCCCCTGAGGACAAACTGACTGATGGGTTACACCTGGTCAGTCTGATATTCAGAAGCTTCTGACAGGCTTTCTGAGAAGCTCAGGAAGTTCTCCTGGTACTCGGAACACACAATCTCGTAGCGGTAGTGCCGGAACTCCACAGCCAGGGTGCCAAAGTACGACAGGAAGCACATGACCAGGCCCCACTGGACCCTGGCTGCGTACATGTGGATACGTTGGGCCATGAGGATGAAGTCTGGGGCACAGCGGTCAAGGAAGGTAATCAGACACCGTTACGTCAGTCTCCATCACTGGCAACGCTGGTAGCCATGGCCACGCCTCACAGGCATGTCACAGGGCTAGCTGGGAGCTGATATTTGCATGTGTTATTAAACAAACCTGAGCTGTGTGCCACGCTGGGCATGTTTCTGGATGTCTTCACAGATAATCTCTAACAGTTATCCTGTTGTCACTGACAAATAGTTTACAAATAGTGGATGGACTGAGGCCAAGCAGGTAACTTGCCTGAAGTCATTCTTACAAAGGCATGAATTGTTGGGTTTACACAGACACCTCGGCCATGTGACTGAACTGTGCCTGACTAGATGTGAGGGTAGCGAAAGGAATGTGGCTCTGTGGACGTCTCACATCTCAGTACCACATACCAGTGTTTGCCCCACAATGCTAATATGGTGACTCCTCTGCTTTTCTCCCTCTGGATCTCTGGTCGCACGTTAAATAAAACATGTAACCAAAGGAAGAGAAGCAGTCGAGAAGGCCTTTGTGAGCCCAGTGTGGTTGTGTGTGCGTGGAACACCGGTCTTGGGAAGTAGAGGCAGGAGAACCCAGAGTTCATGGCCAGGCTCACTTACACAGTGAGCCTTGAGGTCATGCTGGCCTATGTGAGGACCTGTCTCAAGATAAAAAATGTTCACAAAAGTAAGGAGGGACAAAAGGTGTAAAGCGGTGTAAATATCAAAATACATTATATTTTGTATTTTGCAAAACAGTCACGAATGTAAAAGTAAATTAAAAATTAAAAAAATTCTAAACAAAATAATCCCAAAACACCAATAAAATATCAAGTGACAGTCCTATTCTTAAATATATGTATGCCCATATCAAAGAAACATATATGTGTAATACAGTGTGTGCGCACACGTATGACCATGTATATGGAGGTAGAGGAGCTGAGAAACGAGCAAAAAGTTCCCTGGACATATCTGAGAACTTGTATCTGTGCTCTGTCTTTAATAGACAGACCTAAAATCCTCAGGGGCTTTCGGAGAATAAAGAAACAGATGAAACGTCTTCAGCCGATCCAAGAAACCTAGATACTCAGCAACTGTCCTGGCTGAGTTTGTGTCAACTTGACACGAGTAGAATCGGCAGAGAGGAAGGAGCCTCAGCTGAGGAAACTGTGAGCCAGCTGTAAGGGATTTATTTTCTCAGTTAGTGATCAATGAGGGAGGCCCCGCCCACTGTGGGTGGAGCTATCCCTGGGCAGGTGGCCTGGGTTCTATGAGAAAGAAGGCTGAGCAAACCAGAAAGTAGCACCCTCCATGGCCTCCGCATCAGTCCCTGTCTCCAGGTTCCTGTCTTGTTTGAGTTCCTGTTCTGCTGACTTCCTTCAGTGATGAGCAGGTGTGGAAGTGTAAGGCAAATAAACCCTTTCCTCCCCAACTTGCTTTTTGGTCCTGGTTTTTCCTCACACACAGCAAGAGAAACCCTAAGACAGCAGGGCTTCCGAGTGTTTAGATGCAGCACAGTCAGAACCATTAGCTGTCAGCCCTAAAGTCTCTGAAGGTCCGTGCACATTCTTCTGACTGAGGGTACAAAGTGTCACCCGGGCTGCGTTAACTTGTTGGGGAGATGGCAGCTTTGGTTTCTTTGACCATATTGTATCAGATTGCTACAATTCGTGTGATCCTGGACACATTAACCTACCTACGAATCTAGACCTATGATCGAAAGTATTGAACCACTCCAACTGCTGAGAATGATGCCTAGGGATGCTCAGCAAACACTGGGGATCATTGTGACTGAGGTGTGCAAGTGTTAGCCATGCATGGCCACTTCTGGCGTCTGAGGAGAACGTGTGTGAGTAAATTCTGGTTACTACAGGGTGTAGATGAGCCTGAGCCATTCTTCCCAGCTCACTAGGAATAAAGGCTGATTTTGTTTTTCATTTGCTCTGTGCTCTGGGTAACTGATGGGTGGGGTGGGGTTTCTAACAACAAATGCCAGCCACAGGCTCACGTATTTGAAATCTCCATCCCCAGTTGGTGGCTCTGTTTGGAAAAGTTCCAGAACTCTTAGAAGCTGGAGCCTTGCTGGAAGAAGTATGTTACCAGAGTGCAGACTCTGGTTTTTATAGCTTCGCTCTCCTCCCCGTTCTCTCTCTGTTTCCTGTGCATGAGTGAAAATTCAGACCGCCAGCTTCCAGCTCCAGCCATCTGCTTTCCCCTGTCTGTGGCCATGTGTTCCCCCATTGTGATGGACTCTAACCCTCCGTGTCCACTCGTCTTCTAAGTTGCTTTTGGTCATGGCATTTTATCATAGCAACAGGAAAGTGGGACAGAGAGGGAACTGGTGACTTGTATTGGGCCAGGCTACTGGTGCTGTCACCGAGCCCAGCTCTAGTTCTTCAGTCTCTCTGGACTTGTCTGGGGTCTGAGGGAGTAAGGCCCACTCTGCCTTTCTCTTCTTCTGTTTGTTGATAACAGGCTGTGGACAGGGCCTGGGCCATTCTTCCCCAGTTTACTAGGAATAAAGGCTGATTTTCACCTAGCTTATCTTTGTCTGTTCTCCATTGGTTCAAAATCTGAGGCAAGAAAAGCACCCTGATGCTTCATGTATTTATTCTGGAAAACCTCACACATGTAGGTGACCTAGTTCCTGGATTTGTTTTCCAGAAAATCTTAGAACACTGAAAGATATAAACATTTGTCCCTTGAAGGTCACTTTAAGGTTAATTAATGACCTAACCCTAGTAGGACTTGAAGTCAGGAATTTTTTAAGATAGATAAAAAACATCACAACACCCCTGGATTTTTTTTTTTTTTTTTTTGTACCGTGGTTTTCATAAATGGAGTACATGACTGGAGACAGAATGCAAGATACCTTTCTCGTAGGCTGAAATAATCTTCAGAGAGCGAACCTGCCTTAGTTTTAGTTCCCCATCTCTCTTTGGCATAAAAATCTGATCTGACAGTGTTTTAAAAACTACTTTTCTTTTTGAGGCAGGGTCTGACGTAGTCAGTGTGGCCTTATACTCACTCACTGTGTAGCCAAGGATGATCGTAAACTCCCAATTGTCTTGCTGTTTTCCCCCCTTCTCCCCAGGGTCTGGGATTACATCTATGCTCCACCATACCTTACTGGGTGTTTTTATTTATTTGTTCTCCAGAGGTTTATTTTTATTTTTTTGTGTATGATTGCTTTGTCTGCATGTATGTCTGAGTACCTTTTGTGTGCTCAGTACCTGAGGAGGCTACAACGGCCTCAGATAGCATCCCCGCTACCTGGAGTTACAGACAGCTGTGAGCCACCATGTGGATGTGGGAATCAAACCCCAGCCCTCGGCAAGAGCAGCCAGTGCTCTTGAGCACCAAGCCATCTCTCACTCTGGCCCCTGGCTCTTCATTTTCAAAGTGATGGGCTCACTATGGCATTCTGGTCTCACGCCTTTTGATCTGACAGTTTTACGCACCAGGAAGGACACCAGCCTTATCTTCTACACATAAAACTTACCTTGCTCTACTGTCCCTGACAAAGAACCTTCAAAGGATACACAGGACTACACAGAGCGTAATGACGGCGGACAGGATAACTCGTGGAATTCCAACTCTCCGTCCCTCGTTCTTGATATTGACTTTGAGTGTCAATGCAGCCTGTATCCAGCAGGTCAATGTGCCAAACCCAAAGGTCAAGGATGTTCCCACGTTATGGATTTCTTCGTCATTTTTGAGCTAGGGAACAGAGAAGGTATATGGAGGCTCATTTGGAAATGTGTAGTCTTATGAGAATACAAGGACAAAACACTTCTCGACAGTGGGCCCACAGAGATGAGACACTGGACTTCTCTCTAAGCCTCCTTGTGTCGATTCTCAAATGGTTAAAATCTACAGAGGGAGAAAAAGAAGTAGTTTGCCCAGGCTCAAAAACATTTGTTTAGAAAACCCTGCAGGAGGCAAGGATGTATTCCCTGAATTTATTTTCCAGAAAAAGCTTTTAAGGAAAGAAAATTAAAAAGCAGGAGAATTACATAAAAAGGAAAATGTCAGGTTTCTATGGGCACACATCCCAGACTCTGCTTCCCAAGCTCAAAGAATGAGGCTTGGGATGTGGCTGCGCACTTACTGAGAATTGCCAGTTCTGGCATGGGAACATTTGACTGGCACACAGTGATACCCTTGGGGCAATTGGCCCCTTTTGTGTAACTCATCCTACTCAACATTAACAGGAATTCTCTGGCTTTTGTTTTTCCTAGAGTAATAAAGAAAACTGCAAGCTCCGAGTGTTAGCCGGCTCCACAGGCCATTAAAGAACAACTGTGTTGAAAATCCGTACCCAAGGCTTTTGCAGTTCAAGGACTGAGACTCTTCTGTTGTTTCAGTTGCCTGTCAGAGATGTAAAAAAACACTCTCCAAATCATTGCACAGCTATTTTACAGAGGGTGCCGGTCACTAAAATCTCCATTTGAAATTATCTGCATTTTAACTGCACATACAGGAAAATGAAATCTGCCCAAGAGACAGCTTTTAAACCACTGTGAAATAGTATTTTAAAACTTTACAATGCCCTCAGGTGTTTTGCTGTTTGACAGTGTTGTCATAGTGTTGTACCAAATCAATAATACCTTTCCCTTATAATTTTTCTATTGTTTTTGGTTGTAGGTCCCTCTCTCCAATACCCTTTTTGCTAGAAGGCCACTTTCCCCCTCATAATTCAAAAGGTATATTTTAAATATTTATTTAAAATAATGATTTCTCAAGTTAAATTTCACTTCCAGAAAATCAATTTCTCGCGTTGAATGCAACCCATTTCATTTATTATCACTATTTTACCTGATTTTAAAATAGCTAATACAGTCATATGGTTCAGGCTTTTACAAATTTATAAAAAGAGGCAGTAATTGAAACATTTCTTATCCCATATGCCAGAGGGCTGATAATTGTGCCCCAATCACCACTGACAGACACTCCAGCACTCCAGCAAGGGTTCTACATATCATTCAAAGCTTTACACTTTGTCATTCTCCAAGGCAACCCAGGGATTCTTCTAGGACCTTAGAATGAAATGCGCACCTCACCACTCCTCAAAGCTCAACGCTCTGGTGGAGGGAATGGGCTGTGCCCATTCTGGTGGAGGGAATTTACTTTAGGCTGTGCCTATACCTGCAGGACAGGCAGGTGAGAGGGAAGGCCATCACCAAGACCCCAGCAATCTCATCAGAAAAGCTCTTGACAGTTTTTACCCTGTAAGGATGCAGCTTTCTGACTATCCAGCTTAGTATGAAATAGGATTGCTCAACAACAGGTCATACAAAGCACTTATTTGCTATGTGCCCAGGTGAAGCCTTGAGGAATAAACAATCCTGGTTTAATGAATCAGCAAGGGTGAGGCTTCGAATGAGGAAGAGCTGTAGAAAACCCGCTGGTATGTTTTGGAAAGAACAGGACTAAATGTTCACTAGACCTCTGAGGGTCTTGAGTTCAGCCAACAGATCAAGAAGACTGGATCTAGCTCTTATTTGCTCACAAGAGAAAGTTTGTAGCGGTGCAGGGTGGACTACAGTGTGCAGCCAATAGAGGCAGGGAAATCAGCCAACTGTGGAAAAAATGAAGCCACCCCGGACAAGAGGAAAAGGCCGTATTTACGGGCGAGGGAAATTACTCTTCCAGGTGTGCTCTCGGGCTTCCGAGTTCTAGGAAGGTAAGTCTGGGCTTTCCATCCCACCTTTCACGGGAACTAGTTACTCTGCAATGCGGGCTTTCATAGTATATGGCTGGTCAGCTTTTAATTATCTAGAAAGGCACCCTGGGATACAGTTTGTAATGAAGAAAAGTGTGAACCACACTGCATAGAAGTCATTTTAGGAAACACACAGCTGTCCTCAGCCGCTTCCCCAGTCACCATGCCATCTGTGTCTCCCATTCGCACTCATGTCTGATGGGAACAGGCACGGAGAAAGCATGATGCCGAACCGAAGGGTCTACTTGTTTCTGAGGTTCAGAATCATCTGGGTCACAAGGGGACCATTCCTCAGGCCGCAATAATCTAGACGTGAATAATCTTACCAGCGTGAGAGGGAGGCGAAAAAGCCAGAGGAAGTACCTGGAAATTACCAAGTAAGGTCATTCCAAAGGAAGCCAGGCACAGCGCCACCAAACCACTAATATTCAGCCACGGGTTCAAAACCTTTGGTTTCAGCTGGATGAAGCGCAGAACAGCTACCACGAGGGCTAGGAACGAAGCAAATCATACAGTTAAAGTATGTCCAGACTAAGGCAGAAGCCTAAAACCACAATGTGCCAAAAAAAAGAGCAAAATTCTTTTACTACTTTTTTCTTTTTCTTTCTTTCTTTTTTTTTTTTTTTTTTTTTTTTTTTTGAGATAGGGTCTTGCTATGCAGTCCAGGATGGCTTGACACTGTATGTCATCCAGGCTCTTACTCAGTACCCCCCTCCCTTAGCCTCCTGAATGCTGGGGTTACAGACACATGCCACAGACAAGTTTTCTTCATTATTTCTTTGATTATTTTTGAGATTATAGTATGTCACTTTCTCCTTCCTTTCCTCTCCAAACCTCCTATACACACCTACTCCATGGCTTTTTTCATTAATTGTTATTAGAAACATATGTATGTATATGTACATACAATACATATTCCTAAATACATAAACAAACCCGATTGGTTGGTGTAATGCTACCTGTATGTATGTTTTCAGGGCTGATTATTTGGCACTAAATGACAAATTCATGTATTCTTCCCTGGGGAAGACTTTTCCCACTTTTCCTAGCATTCCTCAGTTGCTCGTAGTTCTTGATAGACAATTTTTAAAGAAACTTTTCATTCAATGCTTAGACTCTTCAGCTGCATTACTGTCCTTAATTTTTGGGGTCTCACAGGGGGACCTGAAGCAGCAGGGCTGTCTGTGACAATTCCAGGGATGCCAAGAAGACAGCATTGCTAACAGGACCATTCTAAGAGTTTTCACAAGCTGTCGGCAAGGAAAGCCAGGGTTGGGAGAGGACTGCAGCGGCAGCACACAGAGGAGACGGGGCAGAGGGCATGTGGAACTCAGGATTCCCTGATCCATCACCTTCAGCTTAGAGCAGTGTTAGAGCAGAGAGGGGGAAGACACGGGAGAGAGGACAAGGTAACTACATCTGGAATAACCACGTTCACTAAAACTGAATTCTTTCAAATGATAGTAATCACTCATTTTAAAAAGATACTTTAAAAAGGGTGAATTGAGAATATAAAGGTAAATGGGGGGAAGTTAGAGTTTAAACCCTACATCTATCTATCTATCTATCCATCCATCCATCCATCCATCCATCCATCCATCCATCCATCCATCCATCTATCTATCTATCTATCTATCTATCTATCTATCTATCTATCTTTACATCTTGGCCACAATATCTCCTCCCTCCTTTCCTCCCAGTCTTCCTCCTCCCCTGAATTTATTCCTTCTCTGTTCTTCAGAAAGGGCAGGCCTCCCATGGATATCAAACAGCCATGGTATATCAACAAACCCCACTTCAGGGTCCCCTAACAATTGGAGTAGGGGCCGTCTCTGACTCTTTTGCCTGCCTTTGGCTCCCTTTCCCCTAGCTAGGCTGCCTTGTCTAGCCTCAGTGGGAAAGAATGCACTTAGTCCTGCTGTGACTTGATGTGCCAGGTTGGTGCCCATGGAAGGGAGAATTTGGGGGAGTGTAAGAGTGGGACTGGGAGAAGAGGAGGAAGGGGGCTTCTGTCTGGCTGTTAAGTGATTAAATAAATAATAAAGAAAAAAAAAAGAAAAGAAAACCTACTTCTGATGATTCCTTGGGGACAGTCCACATTCAAACCACTATCCTAAAAATCACCTTTTATTGCTGCTTATTGTGGAGATGTACATATGAATACATGTGTATGTATATGTAAACTTAGTCTAGAAATTATTAAAGATGATTGGCAATTAATTTAAATCATAGATACGTATAAGGGAATGCAGTAACAACTTCCTATGACTATTTTGATATTATATTTCAGCAGGAAAGACAAGATTACCCTATTAATATAGCAAATTAACTAGAAATTATTTACTAAGAATTTAACCCGGACTCTGGACCCTCATCTCTCCGGCCGTTAACAGAGAGAAGCCATCTACACGATTGCACTTCCCAAGCTGCTAGGCTTCACTGTGCGCGCTGTCGTCCAGCGCTCATTTGTAACCGAGTGTACCTCTGACCAGCCAAGGGGAATAAAACTTGCTTCGGACCTGGATTTTGTAATCAGGATAAAGCCTGATCTACAAAACTGTAAGTTATTCATCTTGACATAGCTTCTGGTACACGTTCTGGCCAAGGCTCCATGACTGACCAGAGAAAAACTAAGTTGACAGCGGCTCTCACTGCAACCAGTGTCCCTGGAGTTAGGTCAGGGCCCTGTTAGTGACACCGCATCCTACGGCAGTGGGGAAAAGCAGGAGGCTGAATTAGTTTTTAGGATGGGAACAGGAGGAGGAATTTGGGAGGGGGCTGATTACGGTGGAGCTGATGAAGCAGCCTCAGGTCAGGACTGAGGCTCAGCATGAGACCCCATGGGGACACTTGCTGGTCAAAACTGCGTGATGTCATGGCAAACGCCAACACAGCACATCTGATCTCTTTTAAAGACAACTAGTAAAAACTCTTTGTCTGGGAACTCCCTGCTGGGCATTTGACATCAGGGGGCATATTGTGCTAGAACACTGACTGACAACACAGACCCCCAAATGCTCCTCTATGACAGTGTGTCCTCCCGGCCCTGCCGAGGGGATCTGAGCCCTTTCAGGCACTATGTACGTCTTGCCTGGGGACATGGGTGTGTTCAGCTCCTGGAAGCAGTGTCTTCCTACTTGGAATATAGGTGAGAAGTCGCTTTATCACGAGCAGAAACCTATCTGAATAGAATAATTTGACCCAGTTTTTACAGTTATATTCCAAACACCAGGCTTTGCTAGTCAGCTCAGAAGAGATAAGACAGATTCTAGTTGAAGCTTTAGAAAGATGGAACTAACGGAGATTTGACTTTAGAAGAATTTATGAACTTTAATCTGTCTCTGGTAAATCCACCTGTTAAAAAAAAGTCAATTTCCAAGCAAATAGTGATCAAGTTATAACTTCTTGACAGTAACTTCTGGGAAATAAGACAGTTTCAGAGGTATCTTCATATTACAAATGCTGGCCTACTCAGATATACCTTAACACTTAAAAAATTATCACTTTTATGTGTTTCGCCCGCAAGCATGCGTGCCACACACATATGCAGTACCTGCAGGGTACAGAAGAGGGCGCCAGGTGTCTGGGGGCTGGAACGTTGTGAGCCACCAGCCATGCTCTTAACAGCTGTGCTAACCCTCTATCCCCTAACAGATTGATAACTATACTTTTAAGTTTCATTAAAAATTATTGATTTGGGGGCAGTGACATGGCTTGGTAAATACACTTGCTACCAACACTGACAGCCTGAGGTCAATCCCCAGGACATGGGGATTGGGCACTAACTTTTGAACGTTGTCCTCTGATCTCCACACACATGTTAAGACATGTGCGTGCCACTGCCCGCCCCCATGAGATGCAATACAATAGATTTTGATCTTTATTAATAGTTTTAGGAAAGAACTTTTAACCTACCCATCTGCTACTTTCAGGTTACACTGCTGTTATGTGGAGCCGCCCATCTAATTTTCCTCTACGTTTTAAGAGAACACAAATGCGAACGTAGCTGACTGTTAAAAATGAAAGGTGTAAAGACCGATGGGAATTTTCGACTCAGAAACGCAGAATAACATCTCCCTATCACAGTCCTAAGCTGGCACCCGGCCAGCTTCTATTTTGTTTTGTTAATTTTACCGTTTATGTATCGGCGGCTCCTGTTTACGGCTGTGGGAAAGCAAGGCAGCCATTGTATTTTGGCTCAAGGCAGGAAGCGGCTGCCGTGAGGTGGGTGACTGAAATCATTTAGCTATTAGCTTTATTTAGCCTCATACCCTCCCCAGGGCAAGGGGTAATGCTCTTTTTAACACATTTGTCTTAGGTCCTTTCCCCCGGTGGAGAGGAAAGTGTACATTTAGGATGAAGACTGTGGCTAATTCGGTGAAGAAAATAACTGAGCATTTAATCTTTGATTAGTCTGTCAAAAAAGATAAAGGATCTTTGCTAACTAATTTTAATAAATGCCACGTGGGGTCTTTTTTGGACCATAAATTACAGTATATATGGCTGTCAAAAGCAGTGAAGGTTATTTTTAAAGGTAGCTGGAGAGCGTAACGTGACAGCCAGAGGCCCACCAGGGTCCAGCCTGAGGAGAAGAAAGTAGCCACCTTGTTACAGCAAGAATCTGTAGTAAAAAACTGGGTTCTTCTCCATCCTCAGCACTGACAAATCAGGAACCGCTGCGTTGCTCTCAGCGAACACTAATCTTAGTCAGTCTTGCGCCTACCAGATGGCACCAAACGTGATGAAAGATAATAAAGACAGCATCGGCTGCTGCCAGACCTTCCAGGGAACGCTGGTGATACCTAATCGTTTCTTGGTGGATCAGGGAGAATGAGGTGTTGATGGATGTCGGCGGGAAGAGGGGCGTCTCTTGCACCGCTTGCTGCGGATGCTTTTATAATTAGCTAATCGCAAGCTTCGTGACTTGCCAAGCGTGCAAACTGTCCGTTTTCAGATCCCACACCCGAGACGACTGGGAAATATCAATTTGCGCCTGGAATACAAAGGAAATAACGTGTCGCTTCCAGCATGTTGGCTTCTTTACAGCCTGGTGGAGGACGGCCTTTGCAGGAAGGCAGGCTCCCGTGTATTGGGATGAAGTGAGGCAGTGTTCAGAAAGCGCTCAGCCATGGGTCTGGAGTAGAAGTCAGGGCTGCTAATGTCTGCGTTGGGCCCTAGGGGTGCTCGTGCCGAGGCTGTCAGCCTGTAGGCCTGTGTGCTGTGAGAGCAGAGGGTCCGTGGAAAGCCGCAGGCCTGCAATTCACCTTCACTCTTGGGGCTTTGTGCTCTGTGAGCTGCAAGCATTCGTCAGTAGCCACTTAGGCCACTGTATGAATGGGTTTACTGGGTTACTTATTTACTTGCTTATTTACAGACAGGGGCTATCAATGTAGGCAAGGCTAGCCTGGGAACTCACCATGTAGACCAGGCTGACCTCGAATTTGGAAATCCACCTGCCTCTGCCTTCACACATGCCTGAGGTCTACCAGTGTCCGGCCTGAACCTGTAAAGGCATGTGCCACCACACCTGGCCTGGGTGGTTTTAGGAGAGCAGGCAGGTATCAAGAGATGGAAAAAGGGGTGTAAAGCTGCCAGTTCTGAGGTTAAAGGCTGGGAAGGCCAACCTGGCCACACACAAGTACTTTCTGCTGAGTGCTGTGACCTTAAATACTGTGACCGTCTGAGACACGAAACCCTCATGGTCAAGGGCAGAAAGGAAATGCTGCTTTAAGGACCCCGTGACCCAGCATCATGACCTTCTGGTGGTTCTGGGGCAGACACTTCCAGGTTAGGTCACAGCTGGGGTAGGAAAAGGTGTCGTCAAAACTATGTGTAGCTCCAGGGAGACGTCTTTTAACTGCAGAGAAGTGCCTTCTTCAGAGTGCTTCTCTGAGGGTGTTCTTCATGAGAGTTTCTCAGGGGTTGAGCTTTTGTCTGCCCATGCTGTGTTCTAGACCAGCACTCTTCCAGTGTCGTCTTCTACAGGTCTTCCCTTTCCTAAACAAACTTTTTTTTTTTTTTTTAATACGCATAGGTGCTAGAGAGAATGCTGAGGTTGAGAGCACTTGCTAGAGAGTGTGGGCTTGATTCCCAGCACCCACACTATGGCTCATGGCTGTCAGAAACTCCAGTTCCAGGGCATCTGGTGCCTTCCTCTAACCTCCATGGTACCAGACATGCAAGTGGTGCATGGAGGTAAACCAGTCATACACATAAAATAAAAATAAATAAATCTTTTAAAAAAGTATACATGGCTTTTAACCCAGCACTTGGGAGATGGAGGCAGGGGGAGCAGGAGTTTAAAGTCATCTGCTATGTAGTCAGTTTAAGGCTAGCCTGGGCTAAATTAGATCCTGCCTCAAATATAGAAAGAAAGAGGAAGTAGAAGGGATGATGATGATGATGATACACATGAGGCTGGGGATATGGTTCAATTGGAAGAAAGCTTGCCTAGCATGCACAAAGCTCTGGGTTGTATCTCCAGAACCACAGGAACTGGGCATGGTGATCCATGCCTTCGATTCCAGAACTTGGAAAGTAGAGGCCGGAGGATCAGAAGTTCAAGGTCATCCTAGCTACATAGTGAGTTTTCGGCTAGCCTGGGCTACAGTAAAACCCTGTCTTGAAGTGTAGGCACACACGTTAGGGGGCAGAAATTTGTTTCGGAGCAGAGAGGAGAGGCTCTGCACATAAATGAACGCACAGATACAGGGACTAAGGCTGAGAAAAGGTGCTGCAGTCTTTGCAACGCTATGTGTATGTTCTGCTAGGAATGGAAGTCTCAGCATTCAAAAGCAGAACCAGAAATCAACATTCCTCCAAAGAACTGGGGTTGCCGTGCTGCCCCTGCTCTTCTCCTCACGGCGTGCCAACACCAACATCCATGCCAACAAGGTCAATCCATGACCCCTTATAAGATGCCCAGAAGGACTGGCTTAGAAGATTTTTCACCAAGAAAAAGATGCTAGCCGTGGTGGCACACACCTTTAGTCCCAGCACTTGGGAGGCAGAGGCAGTCGGATCTTTCTGAGTTTGAGGCTAGCCTGGTCCACAGAGTGCGTTCCAGGACAGCCAAAGCTCTTATACAGAGAAACTCTGTCTCAAAAACAAAACAAAACAACAAAACTCCAAACAAAACCCGAAAAGCAATGCCAAAGCAAACAACCAAACCAAAGTAAAACAAAAACAGCAAGAGAAGGAGCACGGCTACCTCCCACCGTTTCCAGAGGACTGGCGGGGTCTTGTTAGTATTTGCAGACCCTGGGGACAGGACATTAAAGGAAGGTCTTGGACCCCATAGAAATGGTATTTTTTCTTAAATATACCTCTTCACATGGCAGCCTGATATGTATGTGGGGACACAGAAGGGTATTATCCTAGGGTCAATATTAACGGGGATACTTATCACAGAGCCTACCTATGTTTCCATGTTCACCAGAGAACAATAACCAAGGCCTTGTCTTCAGAGCAACCATGAGGCACCCTATTACATTCTCAGCAAGGTTTTATGACACGTGAAATATATTATCTCACACGGCAAAGGAAATAAAGTTCAGACTATGAAGAAAAGGATGATGACAGTGAAGGGAAGAGGGCTGGGAGGGAGGCAAAGGGATTTACGAGGGGGGGAAAGCAAAAACAAAAAGCTGCCTTCAGCATGCTGACATGATGTGACACTAAATCATCAGCCAGGCCCCCTCATTGCTTTGATATGGGTTTGGGAGGATTTACAACAGAGATGTAGCAGAGCACAGGAAACAGTTTCCTCCTCATCTCACCTAGGAAGGCGGCCATGTTCATTACTTGGCTGAACACACAGCTGGCAGGAGGATCGTCACCTGCAAAACTGGAAGAAGACAGAGCCTCAGAGTCTGGTATTCACAATTGTAACTTGATGGAGCTGACATGTCCTCTCCTTAAACTCCACAGGTCAGGCAGAATGAGAGTTACCTGATATATGGTTCATGTTTCACCCCAGATTTCCTAGATAACAAAAGAAAAAAAAAGGCACTTTTAACACAAAGTCCCGAGTAACTGTGGGGGAATGGTGAGTTCTCTAGGGTAATAGTTACCTTGAAGCTGAATTTAGTGGCAAAATCTTGTCATCCTCCACGGCTATAAAGTACCTAGCAAGAAAGAATGACTAGCTTATTAAATGAAACAATTTAAAATAAACAAAAACCCCTAAGAAATACGTTTTTCATTTTAATTGGGTTAAGTATCCAATTTATTTATATCATAGATATATATCATATCCATTCCTTTCTAACTAAAAGAACGTTCTTTAGCTAGGCATGCTTGCACACATACAACTGTATCTCCAGTGTTTGGGATATGGAGGCAGTAAGATCAAGAATCCAAAATCATCTTTAGTTACATAGGGAGTGCAAGATCAGCCTGGCTACGAGACCGTCTCTCAGAAAACCAACCAGCCAAACAAACAAACAGGAAACAGAAATTACACTTATTTTTCTTTTGGGACAGGGTCTCATTATGACATTGGCTGGCCTAGAATTTGTTATATGTAGCTCAGGCTGGCCTAAAACTTACGAGCCTCCTGTTCATCCTTCCAAGTGCGGGCATTTCAGGCACTTGCCATGCCAATCGCAAATCTTTACCCATAGATCACTGGTGCTTTAAAACTAAATGCCGTGATTAATAGATCACTGATTATCAGGCCCTGGAGAGATGGCTCAGCTGTGCAGAGCACATGCTGTTCTTCCAGAGGATCTGAGTTTCAGTTCTCAGCACCCACGTCTGGTAGCTCATGACTCCTGTGACTCCAGCTCCAGGGGGACCAGATGCCTCCGGCCTCCGCAGACATCCACACTCAAATGCACATACCCACACAGAGATATATACATAATTTAAAAAAAAAAAAAAAACTCCTCAAATTAACAGAATAATTACAACCTGAAAACTCGGGGAGGGGGAATAAGCCTTACAGCTTTAACAAAATTTCTCAGGAATATATGACCACCATTCTTCCTCTCCTGTTTTGTTTTGTTTCCCACTCTTGGTAATCAAGCCTGTGGTGGTTTGAATGAGAATAATACTTGATTCCCAGTTGGTAGAACTGTTTGGGAGGGATCAGGAGGTGTGGCCTTGTGGGAGGTGTCATTGGGGTGGGGTAGGCTTTAAGGTTCAAAGGCTTACAGCATTCCCGGTTAGCTCTCTCTGCCTCCTACTTGAAGATGAAGATGTGAGCTCGCAGCTGTTCTGCCCACCATGCCTTTGCTCTGCAACCACGGGCTGTAAATCCCGTGAAACCAGAAGCCCCAAATCAAATACTTTCTTTTTTGTAAGTGGCCTTGGCCATGGTGTTTCATTACGGCGACAGAACAGTGACTAAGACAGAGCTCGCGGCCTTGTATGTGCTAGGCAAGTGCTCTCCCACTGACTTTACAGCCTGTGACAGCATTCTTCATGACTTTTCTTAAGACCCTGAAATCAGCAACCAAGGGAACTTTGTGTGTGTGTGTGTGTGTGGTAAGCCAGGCCTTCTGGCATAGAGATACCTATTTTATAAACACATCATATCTTGTCATAATGGAGTCCACAGTGTATTGGTATCAAATGAGAAAATCTTGCCAGTTTTTAAAACATTCCTTACAGTGGTACAAGCCAGTCACCCCAGCACAGGCTCCATACCAGCCCAAAGAGTGAGACTATCCAGAAACAAAGAAAAACTTCAGAGGAACAAATGGCTGTGTGTGGTGGTACATGCCTGTAATTCCAGCATGCAGGAAGCAAGGCAGGAAGACTGCTGCAAGTGCACAGCCAGCCTAGTCTACACAGCAAGACCTTGTCTTGAAGGGGAGGGGTAGAGAGAGGGGGAAAGACATAAAGAGAGGAGGAGGACGACGAGAAGGAGAAAGAAAAAGAAGAAAATAAAACCAGTCTTCTTCATAACCTATTTTTGCATAACTTATTATTCAATTTTGTTATTTTACTTGAAGTAATAAAGGATGAGAAAAAATGGAAACTTTAGTAAGGTTGAATTAGTATGCTTATATATATATACACATATAAATACATATTTACTTTAGAAAAACCAACCATTTGCTCTATATAATGTTATCTGTAAATACACTTCTATAAATATGTCATAATAACCAAACCTGGATTTTCTCTGTATTCCACTTGCACCCTCAGCCCGTTCACTAAAGCATACTCACACTATCCACAAGCCAGCCGAAGTAAACAAAGTAAACACAAGAGGCAGAAACAGCCACACGCTGCACTTCTTCCCGTCCATGCCTGCACTGCTGAAAGCAAACGAACGAACGGGCATTAATAATGATGCAAAAGCCCAGCTAACTCTTTCAAGATGGAGCGTCCGGCTGGGAATTAAAAAAACAAAAACAAAAACAAAAAAACAACCCACATTATTATTTTGTAAAACTGTGATTCAACTCTGTTATTACTGCCACCACTTCAGAAGTCCATCCTATATGTCCTCCTGAATGGTGATCAAGCATCCCTAGGGTCCTCTTTGTTGTTTAGCTTCTTTAGGACTATAGATTTTAGTACATTTATCCTATATCATACGGCATTAGTCAGAGGCCCACTTGGCAATGGCTTCACTTGGCAGCATGTGTCGGCTTTCTTTTTGTAGAATGGACACTGTTAGAGTCCACCTGACGGAGTCTCCACAGCCTCTCCAAACAAAAGAACTGTTGACTCACCAGGAATATAGGTCGGTTTGAGAAACGTCTCACAGTCCCTGGGGCGTAGCTGACTTTGGAGGACAAGGGGCAAAATGTCCCTTTTAATCTCTCTTTTGCATTAGGATGGCCTCCAAGTATATTTAGTAAACAGCCAGAAGGCCAGTTACTCCAGTTTAGTACTTTCAGGGTGTAATATTTAAAGCTTTGGCAAAGCCCAAATGCTTTTAAATAAATCTTGCTTAGCTACCTAGGTCTCATCTTCCCCATGTCTTGTATAACTTAATTAGAACTTTTGGGATTTGCTTAGGCTTTGCAGTTTTCTTTCCCGTTCTGGAAAAACACCTGCCATCTCAATCTCCCAACTTATCCATCTTTACTAGAAGCACTTCAGTTCTTACACCTTGATAACATTTCTTCTTTTTTTTTCCTTACAGATTCCTTTTTTTTTTTTTTCTTAACACCACAAGACACAGTAAATTTAACAAGTATATTTATCATCATATTAAAAAAATATCTGGATCCAAACTATACACATGGCATAATGTAATATGTTAATATTATCTGTCTATATACTGTTAGGTATGAGACTTTGTAAGTTCTCAGGCAAGTCCCATAGGAAACAGGACAATCAAAAATCTCTTTGTTTTTCATGGTCTGAGGAAAGATCTACTATTGCCATGTTTTTCATTCCAAATGAGCCCACGTAGCAGACAGAGATGCAAGAAGCAGACACAGACATCTTCAAACTGACTTATGCAGCTTCCAGCAGAAATCAATAAAGGAAACCCTGTTAAACTGCAAGGGTAGAGGACTGGGTTTTTTTTTTTTTTTTCATTTTTAAAAAATTTACTCATTACAATTTATTCACTTTGTATCCCAGCTGTAGTCTCCTCTCTCATGCCCTCCCAATCCAACCCTCCTTCCCTCATCTACTCCCATGCCCCTCTCCCAGTCCAATGATAGAGGAGGTCCTCCTCCCCTCTGACCCTAGCATATCAGGTCTCATCAGGACTGGCTGCACTGTCTTCCTCTGTGGTCTAGTAAGGCTGACCCTCCCCCAGGGGAGGTGATCAAAGAGCCACCCACTGTTCATGTCAGAGATGGTCCCTGTTCCCCTTACTAGGGTGCCCATTTAGAGACTGAGCTGCCACAGGCTACACCTGTGCAGGGGTTCTAGGTTATCTCCATGAATGGTCCTTGGTTGGAGTATCAGTCTCAAAAAAGACTCCTGGGCTCAGATCTTTTGGTTCTGTTGCTCTCCTTGTAGAGCTCCTGTCCCCTCCAGGTCTTCCTATTTCCCCCTTCTTCCATAAGATTCCCTGCACTCTGCCCAAAGTTTGGCTATGAGTCTCAGCATCTGCTTTAATACCTTGCTGGGTAGAGAGTCTTTCAGAGGCCCTCTGTGGTAGGCTCCTATCGTGTTCCTTGTTTTCACCGTCTTCCAATGTTTATCCCATTTGCCTTTCTGAATGAGGATGGATCATCTTACCTAGGGTTTTCCTTCTTGCTTAGCTTCTTTAGGTGTACAGATTTTAGTATGATTATCCTATATTATATGTCTAATATCCACTTATAAGTGAGCATATACCAAGTATATCTTTCTGCTGCTGGGGTACCTCATTCAGGATGATCTTTTCTAGTTCCCACCATTTGCCTGCAAATTTCATGATTTCCTTGTTTATAATTGCAGAATAGTATTCCATTGTGTAAATGTACCACACTTTCTGTATCCATTCTTCAACTGAGGGACATCTGGGTTGTTTCCAGATTCTGACTACTATGAATAAAGCTTCTACAAACATGGTTGAACAAATGTCCTTGTTGTGTACTTGAGCATATTTTGGATATATGCCTAGGAGTGGTATAGCTGGATCTTGAGGAAGCACTATTTCTAATTTTCTGAGAAAGTGCCAGATTGATTTCCAAAGTGGTTGTATGAGTTTATATTCCCACCAGCAATGGAGAAGGGTTCCCCTTTCTCCATAGCCTCTCCAGCATGTGCTGTCACTTGAGTTTTGATCTTAGCCATTCTGATGGGTGGACTGTTTTTTTTTTTTTTTTAAGGTATCGAAGCCTTGGCCTTCCCCTCTATGGGCATTTTATTATGCAAATACAACGACCTTTTAGTTGCTCTCAAAGGCACAATGTTTTTACTTTGAGCCGTTTTATTCTATTTTCAAGCTGGTACAGAGTCCAGGAGCATCCTGACCCAGGGCAGGGGAGTTTGAAGGACACTTGGAGATAAATCATCTTGAGTATGATGTGAGAGAGCCAAATTCTAACTCTTGTGCCAGTTCCTTGGTGAGCTTAAATTGCACACTTTACCAAGATGATACAAAGGGCATTTGGGTCTCTGTGTAACGGAAGAGACATGTGGTTGCCTTGTTTAAAGGGTGAGAGAAAAAAGAGGAGGAAGACAGTGGTGTAGGCTGAACAGGAGACGTGCTGTTAAGTCCAGGTATCAGTGGGCTTCTCTGCCCTTCTCCAGAAGCCAAAGTCAGGAATGTTAGTCATGGCCAACTTCATTGTGAAAAGAGTGTTGTGGTTGAATAATAGCAATTTCCAGAAACCATGGTAATTAGCATTCTAGAACTAGAGCATGGATTCCTGCCCATCCCACCCCTACTGACCCCTGATAAAAGAAATGCTTGCTGGCCATCTGATGTTCCTGTATTCACAATTCACTATTTGTTTACTACTAACAGTGGCCAATCTCAGCCTGTGCACACACAGACAGATAAACACACACACAGACACCCCCGACAGACAGTCAGACAGACACACGCACACGTAGAGGAAGATTTTCACCCATGTCCCCACATTGTGCTTCTGCCCTGTAACCACCCCAGCTTATGTAATATTGTCTTTTCCTAAATTTCTATCATAATCAACATTAGCCAATTTTATAACATGTATAGCATGTCTCATAAACATAACAGGATTTAAAAAATACACAGTCCTTCCCCTTTAGGCTGGAGGGAGTCAAAATTTATTAATGTTAACGGTTTACTTAATTATTATTATTATAGTGGACTGGAGGTCATCGGTATGATGACTTTTGTAGAAAGGGACAAATTAACAGACATTTGTGTTTGCCCATTAAAATAAGATATATGGTTATTACGTCATTTACCCAGTGCTGGGGGGAGGGGGAACAGCCTATTTGGAGAACTCTAGTAAATATTTTAAATGTTTGACTTAGTAAAAAAAAATGTTTCCCTAACTCAGGTTTTTAAATTTTATTTTTAATTATCTGTGTCTGTGTGTGTCAATGTGTGACTGTGAGTGTATGCACAGATGTCTGCCAGGGACAGAAGAGGACGTCAGGTCCCCTGAATCTGGAGTTACAGGTGGTTGTGGTTGACAACCTGGGTACTGGGAACCAAACTCCAGTCCTTTTTTAAAAATATTTATTTATTTACTATGAATACAGTGTTCTGCCTTCATGTGTGCCTGCACACCAGAAGAGGGCACCAGATCTCATTATAGATGGTTCTGAGCCAGCATGTGTTTGCTGGGAATTGAACTCAGGACCTCTGGATGAGCAGTGACCTTAACCTCTGAGCCATCTCTCCCAACCCCTCAGGTCCTCTTTTAGAGCAGAGTGCTCTCATGACTGCTAAGCTCCCTTTCCAGCCCTTGCAGGCCAGATTTCATAAACATTAGTAAGAGTTCATCACAATGCTCAGAAACAGCACAGAAGTTAGCTTATGAAATGTTTATTTCTGGAATTTTCCACTTAATATCTTTGGATCATGGTGGAGTATAGATAGCTAACATAATGCAAAGTGGAAATTGATAGGCACCGGCTACTATAAAAGCTACTGAATGACCTAGCGGCCCATGGCTTTCTGTTTCTATAAGGCGTAATGTTGAAATCTGCAGCATATACAATATGGATAATAAGTGTCTATTCATTAAAGTGTGTGGGCCCATAATAAAGCTATCAGTTCTACTAGAAAGACAGAGAAACCCACAATTCCACCAGCAGACATTTGTAGAGGGGGTAACGGAAGCAGTGACTAGGTCGGGAAGCCCATTGCTGTAGATCTATCACTAAACAGGTTCCTTACTGGATGACTTCACTCAAGATGGTTGCCCTGGAAAGAGAATTAGGTCTCAACCTCAGTTATGTCAGAAACTGGCTCCTTGGGCCAGAGTTTAGTTCCTGATATCTGTACCATTTCATTGTCTCACCACAGGGAGATTGCTAAATTTAGAGAGGGAGAAAGACGTCAAAAGACCAGACGTCACAGCTGGTAGCACCTTGGTGTTTAACCAAGGGGTGGTTAAACACACACAGTCTGTGGATACAGACTGTATCTACAGAGAACCATGCTTGCATTGGAACTGTGACAAAATATCATCCTGCGAATGTACAGTGAGAAACAGGACAGTCAAATGGACCGATACATTGGTTCCTCTTCCAGGACTATGGGAAACTTGGGGGATGCAGGGAGGAATGACTTGAACAGATTCAGGATGTGAACCACTAGCTTCGTGATCTTTGCTGGGTTATCCCTCTTATACCCTAGCCTAACCACAGAGTGATGTCTCTCTTGTAGGGTCGTGCTGAGGACTGGTGAGGGTGCAGGTAAGAAGCCTCACATACAATCCTCTGTATGGAAGCGCTGAAACTATAGAGGCTGAGCAGAGAGACTCATGTGCTAGCACTGGGCTCCCATCTGCAGGACAGGACGTAGAGCAATACTTTCTTTTCTGGGTACCACTTTTTTCTAGAAAGGCACAGATAACTTTTCTGGTAATAATTTATTTTTCTTTAAATGGCTTTCTAGCTATCTATTTTTTGTTACTGTTTGTAGCCCAGGCTGACTCCTACACAGTCTTCCTGCCTGAACCTCCCAAGGGCTGCGGTCTCAGGTTTCCCTCCCCATGCAGGCAATGTTTTGTTATTTTTCACTAGGTGTTACTTGTTGCTTTAGCAACACCTAACATCGTGGCCAACCGTTTCTAAATTGTTTTGTTTTCACTAGTTTAACTCTCTTAGGGCACCTTATGTCTATATCACAGGAAACATTCTCTATATCCCGCCTGAGGTCAGATGGAAATCGCCCTTTCTTACCGTGAAGAGACGCCATGGGAGCTGTCTGTGAGCAACAGCGTTATTAGCCTGCAGCAAGCTACCCTGGCGCCTCCTCCAAAGCATTTCACGTGGGCTCTGCTTCCTTCCCTTTTCAAACGCTGGCAAACTCACATACAGGTGGAAGAAAAAACGCAGTGAAACCCTGTTTATTCTTCATGCTGTCTCCCCGCTGGCAATTCCTAGCCCATCAATTGATGTCTAACATCTTCAACGAGTGACTGACATTAACACAGCCCTTCGGCTTTAGTCAGCTCTCACCAGCTTACCCTGACCCCCTTCCACTGTTTTCCTGTTAGTTTTATGTACGTTTCCCACCTCCGCAGATTTGTGTGGTCACACCCGTCATTAGTATCTCTCCTCTATAGAAATGGCTACCTAATTTGCTTATACGTTGTTGTTTTTCAACACGAGGTATCATCTTCAAGCCCTTGTGCATGCTGGGTAAGTACTCTTTCGGCTGAGCTACATCTACCCCTTCGCAGCTTCAGTTGGTTCGTTGCTCCTCACATGTCCTGGATATTAGCCTCCTATCATGTATCCAAGTTTCTTCAACTAAGTCTCCATCTCATTGTTGATAGTATCCTTTGGGGCACCTGTGTTTTTACTTTCTGAGGAAGTCTAATTTGTCTGCGTTTACCTTTGCTGCCTGAGTTTCCGTGTCTAGAACAAGAGACTGTTGCCAAATCCAGTGTTGTGAGGCTTGTGCTCTGTTTCTTTTCTTTTCTTTTTTTTTAATAATTTTAGCTCTCCCTGTTTAGGGCCTTGGACTACTTTGAGTTAAAAGTATATGGTAGAAAGTAATTTTCCTTTACTTTTGGATATGAAAGGTCTATAACCATTTATTTTAAAGACCATCTCTCAGGATCTTGTGTGTTTGGAGAGTGTGTGTCTGTCTGTGTGCATGTGTGTGCGGATGCCCACATCTGTGCATGCATGTGCAGGGACCAGGCCAGGGGTCCTGCTCCATCACTCTCCACCTAATGCCTTTGATCCTGGAGCTGACCACTCCCCCCACCCTTGACTCGATGGCCACCAAGCCCCAGCAGTCCTTTTGTCTCTGCTCAGCCTCGTGCTGGGTTTATAGGTGTACATGAGCACATCTGGCTTTTACAAGGGTGCCGGGGACCACACTCAGGCCCTCAAATCTGCACAGCAGGTACTCTTATCCACCTCACCTTTTTATTTATTTATTTTTTTTGAGATGGGGTCACACACATCCTAGGCTGGCCCCACACTCACCAGATGCCTGAGGGTGACCCTGCACCCCCTTTTCTTCTCCTGCCCTCAACAGCTGGGACACAGGTATGTGTCAACATTCCTGGCTTATGTACGAGGTCCTGTACAAAACAAGAGCTTCTACTTTTAACAAAATCTAAGCCGCCCAGTTCTTTTTATAGGTCCTGCTTTTAATGTCAAATCTAGGAACTTCTTGCTTATCCCTTGATCTCAGATTTTTTTTTCTCCTTTGTCCTTTTTACTGAAAGGTTTGTGGTTTTATGTTGAAATCTGTGATCTGGTTCTTACCTTTTAAAACTGTGAGTCTCCATTGTCTTATTGAGTTTGGTTAAAGCCTCAACAGTTGTCAGTCACTTTGGTAAGACTTCAGAAACGTGACGAGCTACATCAGATGACATCACAGAAAAAGATTCTTTATTCTGAAGGACATAAATCAGACACAGGAGAACCCACCATGCCATGTTCTGGCAGCTCACAAATATGAACCTAAGGTCAGGTGCGCGTGTGTGTGTGTGTGTGTGTGTATGTGTGTGTGTGTGTGTAGAGGGGGGAAATCCTTACTCCACTTTCCTACCCACCTTTTCTTTGCAAAAGACCCTGTTAGGTGTCAAGAGCATCTGGAGACCAGAAGACTACAGTGAAAAGCTCACGACCGGCTTCTGGTTTCATCAGCCTGCCAATGTCTCCTGTGACAAATCCTGGCGGGCCTTGTCACACATGCCTTGTCTCTTTTCTTGTCACAGAGAATCCATTGGCCCCCCATTAGTCCACACTCAGCTTACAAGGATTTCCAGCCAACAAACAAACAATGTGTTCTCCGCTCTTGGTGTGAGGGGCTTGTGGGGGCCTTGAAAGATGAGCAGGACTGACTGTGTGCTGTTTGGGATCAAGGGCAAGTTCAGAAAATGAACTCGACTGCAAGAGACTTGGGAAAGAGTGAAGCAACTGACCTGATAAATCAGCTCTCATGACTTAGTCTCAGAATTGGCTGAGAAGGAAACCCTTGCTGGCCTCAAACAGTGCCTGCTTCAGCCTCCCATGTGCTGAGGTTACTGACTTGAGCCACCATGTCCAGGTGTGGCTTTGACTTTGCAAAGGCCCCTTTCTTAACAAATTAAAGTTGGGATCTTAGGTAGCAAGCTCATGTGGGCATACAATATACATTTCAATAGCAGGTAACGGTCCTTGATCATAGGACAGCGTTCCCAGGCTAGGAACTGAAGGAAAGACTGAGAGGTAGTTCTCTTCATTCAACTCCTCCCCCTCATTTCCTGAACACAAAACTGGTCTACTGCTCTCCTTACATCAGAAAATGCCACCAGGGCTGGGGAGATGGCTTATCTGGAAAAGGCTTGCTGGGGAAACCCAGTAACCTGAATTCAATCCCTGAGACCCAAGCAAGAAAGGAGAGAACTGACTCCACAGAATTGCCCTCTGACCTCCACATATGTGCCATGATATGCATGCTCCTACCCACACATATGATGTACACATGAGTACATATACAGGCTAATAATAAGTGATTTTTTTTTAATGAAAAGAAAATAAAAAATTTCATTTACCAGTAAGATGTACTGGTTAGGTGTATGCCAACCTGCCACAAGCTAGAGTCATTAGAGAGGAGGCAGCCTTGAGGAAAGGCCTCCATAGATTCAGCTGTAGGGGGTGGTGCTGGTGGTCCCGGGTTCTATAAGAAAGCAGGCTGAGCAAGCCATGGGATCAAGCCAGTGAGCCCCACCCCTCCATGGCCACTGCATAGGCTCCTGCCTCCAGGTTCCTGCTCTGCATGAGTTCCTGCCCTCGCTGCTTTTGATGACGAACTGGCATACGGAACTGTGAGCACACTGGAGCCTTTCTTCCCCAAGTTACTTTTGGTCATTGTGTTTCAACACAGCAATGGTAACCTAAGGCACAAGGATAAGTTCCATTCTTCTCCTGAGCTGAACAAAGAAGCCCCTTCAAGGACAGAGAAGGAGTAATCCACGTTCCTAAGACTTTTATTTGGGGCTGGAGAGATGGCTTGGGGATGCATTGCCCTGTTGTTCTTGCACAGGACCCAGGTTCAAGTGTCAGCACCAACATGGTGGCAAAGTCAGCTCCAGGGGCTCTAATGCCCTCTTCTGGCCTCTGTGAGCACCATGCGCACATACAGTGTACATATCCCATGCAGGCAAAACGCTCATGTACATAAAATATCTTAAAAAAGAATTTATCTTTGTTTAATAAATTGTGATTTTTTTTTATTCTGTGAAGTATTTACTCTGCTGATACTAATCTTCCAATAATATTTCACAGAGAGAAAACAAGGATAAATGTTCCCATGGCCCCAAAGAGCTGAGCATATCTGGAATGGGATCTAATGAGTTTTTGACAGAAGGAGGGAAAGAGCCAGAATTGTAAAAACCCTCTTGAAAAGGTTCTGGCATTCAGCTTTGGTTTGAAACTCTCCTCCAAACGGCATTATTTATCCAAACGACTTGCTAAGCTGTTACCCAGATGGCCACATCTCACAGAGGCACTACTGCCAGCTCTGAACGTTTTACCGTGTGTTCTCTTCCAATAAATATCATTCCACAAGTGTGAGTGATCCGTATACTCTTACCCAGTTGGTGTGTGAAGCAAGCTTGAGTGAGATCGTAAGAACCTCTGCTCCCTGTGCTCCTTTTGTGTACCCAAAACTCTTGCTTTCCCCCAGAGGGGGGATAAAGGAAGCAGAGCTAAAGGACTGTGGGATCTCCCACCGCTTATATCTCTGATGCTCCGGAAGTCCCTGGCTTTCCCCCTCCTGAAGCATGGATTTTATGCCTATGCAAGCTTGTTATCTAAGACCCCACCCACTTTAACTTGTTCAAAAAGGAACTTTATAAGTCTAACTCACAACTGGACATGGTGGCTCATGTCAGTAATCCCAGCACTTGGGAGGCAGGAACAGTTTGAGGCCAGCAAGAGCTTCATAAGCAGCCCTATTTGAAAATGCCAATAATGATAGTAATGGCACCATTCCTATTTGTTATCAAGTACCATGTAGTTCTTCCAATGTAAACGCGCCTATCAAAGCCTGGGAAAATGGCATCCCGAGGCCAGTCCAAGGTCCTTGAAGACAAATCTTCCAGTGTACCGTATGATGGAAAAACACCTCCCACCTACAGACGGGAAACGAAAGCCCCCCAGATGCTTGATGCTCTTTAAAGCACTTCTTCCGGTGACTGACTGCTGAAGAAGGTGAGACCGAGCGGCACCAGCAGGCATTTGCCTGTGAAGGAGAAGGTTTGTCTGGGCCAGTAGGGAGAGGCACTTATAGCTAATCCACTTGGGACAAGGGCTTAGAGTCCCAGCTCTGCCTCTTTCTAGTTATGTGACAGTGGTTAAGCTTGCTCTGGGCCTCAGTTTCCTCATCAATAAAGTGGAATGATAATGGCATGGGCCTCATCACATATAGACTGAAAACACTCTTAAGGCTGTCTAGCCAGCCTCCCAGAACTGCTGCTAACTGCTGTCATGTACCATGAATTCACGTTTCTGTCCAAGACAAACCTCACATATAACTTTGATCCCCTGAGATTATACTGCCTGGTGACTCGAAGTCAGTCTGTGGAGTGTGTTCCCATGAGGAAGAAGCTGTCAAATGACACCCTCCTCAGGATTGTGTCCCTGTCGTTAAGTGACATAGGATCCTGTCCTTCACTGCAAGAACTTCTTGGGGGCTCTGTTTAGCTTTTTCCACTTCGTAATTTATCAGGAGGTGCGTTCCTTGCTTGATACAGCAATTTTTCGTGTCCTCTTGGAGCCAGCTGGTACGGAGCAGAAACAATGAACAATGGCTGCCCTCTGAGAGCCAGGACTGCCACAGTGTCTGTGAACCAGAGCCTCACGGGGGTCTTTGCCATGTGTGTGAGCCAACGTGGAGGCCTCGTATTATGCTGTTGTCCTTTTGCAACTATAAGTGAGAATGAGCTATCTGTTTTGTTTTTCCATGATTTTTAGAGACCCTGAGATTCGAGGAATAGAGAAGGAGCCAATAAACAAGTCACAAACCCAGAGATAAAAGCTGTTTTTACCGCATCCTAAGCTTTGAATATCCCAAGAGTCAGGCGAGGTGCCACTCTAAGAGTCCATTATGACTTGCCCTGGTCAGCAGGTATAAGCAGCACCGTTAAATCCACAAGGTCAGTTCCCTACCACAAAGTTTTTAAGAGTTCTGGCAAAGACAAAATAAAAAACAAAAACCTCCAAACACTCGTAGTGAAGGCCCCCAAATATGATGACTTCTAAACAGAAGCAGCAGTGATTTTTTTTTCTTTAAATCTACCATTGATTTCTAAAAGCGGTCACCTTCATTCACCCGACAGACAATATAGGGGATCCTCCTATACTCATGGATTCTTTTTCTTAGAAACGGATGGAACCCACAGATACCATCCAAAGATAACTCCCAAAGGAATTCCCTTCCACTGGCACATGGATCCAATATGGCCTGAGTTTCCACAATTCACTTCAAGAATAGTATATCAAACGCTGCTCATATTTGGAGGATATAACTTCTCTTCTTGGTTCAGAGCATTTTACTCAGTTTACTTTTCCTCAGGACAGCAATGTGCTCAGCCCACGGATACCATATATGTCATGGACAGCTACCTCATTTTCCTTTGACAAGACTCTCTTGAACCTAGCCACTGAGACGCAGAAGAAAGCCTACTGAGTAGCAAATGGGAAGGGTTTGTTTCCTCAGTGATGAAAAAAAACTCATCCAGCCACATTCCTTCTTTCTCACTTGGGACGGTGCAGTAAAAATACGGCCCTGGTGCCAACATCCATTATGTAATCAGGAGAAGACAAAATATGAGGACCCAAAGCCACCATATTGAGGATGGCCAAATAGAATGTGGAAAGAATGAGTCCTTGTTGATATCCTCAAAGGTCCAGTTCCACCAATTTCCAAGCACAGCAAAGGTCAGTTAGGAGTTTCCATTACAGATTGGTACAGTACAGAATTCTCTCTGCTCATCTCCTACCATGACTGGTTCAGTGAACACTCACCTGTACTATGACAAGTACCCTCTCTTGCAAGTGTGGCTTTGTGAGAAATACTCTTCCAAAGGGCTATGAGGAAAGGTTCATTTCACAGCAATGGGACAAGGTTTCTACTTTCCCGGGATACATACCAAAGCATTTAGACATTGATTGTCACCCAGGAAAATTGATTTAAATTTTTCAATGGAGAGATGAAAAAAACCAGACACAAAGTACAATAGCTGCAGGGCATTTGAAGAGAACCGCTGCCTTCTGAGCCGCACACTTAAAGATACTGAAAGCTGGGGCTGGACAGGAGGCTCAACAGTTAAGAGTGCTGGCTGCTCTTCCAGAGGACCTGGGTTGAGTTCCCAGCAACCACATCAGGTGACTCACAACTCCAGCTCTCGGAGATCTGGCACTCCTTTTGGCCTCCGTACACACCCACAAGCATGCATGCACGCACTCTTGGGCACACACATACGCCCACTTTCACACATAGAACATAAAATTTTTTTTAAATGCTGAAATGGCAAGCTTTGTTATATGTATTTCACTACAATGAAAAAAAGAAAGGCAACAACAACAACAAAAAAGAAAGGCAACAAAAACAACCACCACCCCACATCCATTAGAGAGGCTATTATAAAAATAACAATTATTAGCTGGGAGTGGTGGTACAGGCCTTTAATCCTAGCACTTGGGAGGCAGAGGCAGGCAGATCTGTGAGTTCCAGGCCAGCCTGGAGTTATAGGACAGCAAGGGCTATGCAGAGAGACCCAGTGTCAAGAAAGACAAAACAAAACAAAAACAAAACAAACATTGGTCAGGATGTGGAAAAATAGAGTTTTAAATGTCTTATTATACAGACAGGGCTGACCTGGTACTTGCTGTGTAGGCTAGCCTGGCCTCAGACACACAGAATCATCTCCCTCCGCCTCCCCAGCACTGGGATTAAGACCACGTGCCACTATGCCTGGCCAACAATCAGAAACGTTGCTGGGATTTAAATGTTATGGATGGCTGGTGGGATAGGGAGGTGACTTGGGGGGTTAAATACTTGAAGTGCAAGTGTGAAGACCTGAGTTCGAACCCGGAACCTACATACAGTTAGATGCAGTAGCGCTGGGAATGAAGACATGTGGCACCAGCACTCAGGATAGGATGAGGGCCGGAGGTAGGAGACTCCCTGGAAGGCCCCGAGCCAGCGCCCTGGTGCATGTAGCAGCAAACAACGGAGATGATGCCTCAGACAAGAAAGTGGAGACTGGCCCCCGAGCTTGTCTTCTGACCTCCACGAGCACACTGCGGTTTCCCCACCCCCGTTCAGCACAGAAACAGAGTGAAACGCTGCCACGTATCACTAAAAAGCAGTAATGGTTTCTCAACAAGTGAAAAATAAAATTAGCGAATGATGCAGAAATCCCGCCCTGGGTCTGTGACCACACGGTGTCTGAATGAACACTGTCCCCCTAGGCTCAGCTATTTGAACATTTGGTCCCAGTTGGTGGTCCTGCCTGGGAGGATTACAGAACCTTTAGGAGGAAGAAGATCCTTGTTGGAAGAATTATGTCCGGGGGGGAGGGGTTGGGGGCTCGGCTTTGAGGTTTCACATAGTCTTGTTCTGCTTCCTGCTCACTCTCTCTCACTTCCTGTGTGTGGACAGAATGTCATCAACAGCTTCCTGTGCCCTCCCTGCCACAAACCTCTGCCTCCAGACCTGTAAGCCAAGGACAGACACTTCTCCCCTCTAAGTTGCTTTTGGTCATGTATTTCATCACAGCAACAGAAAAGGACCTAAGTCAAACCCTAAGAACGAAAACCAGACCGTGAGCAGACACATGCAAACCCACAGGTAGAGCAACAGAAATCACAACAGCCAAAGACAGAAACAACCCAAGCGCCCATCAGTGGGTGGAAAGGTTCGGCGCTGTACCTACCACGGAGTGTTATTTAGCTTTAAAAAGGGGTAAAAAAACAAACCAAACAAACGAGGCACGGTAGCTCCCATCTGCAATCTCATCCCTCGGGAGGGTTGTCACAAGTTCGAGGCCAGCCATGAGAAGGAAATTTTGACAAATGCCATACGATGAACAAAGTGACAATGCTGTACGGTTTCACTTATGAGTTAACCAGAGTGGCTCAACCAACAGAGACTGGAATGGACAGAAAGCAGGTGCTGGCTCTCGGGTGGAGTTAGGGAAAGGGGTTTGTATTTAGTGAGTACCATAGGGGCTCCACCTGCAAGTTACGGTTTCTGGGTCACACACTGCCCTTTCCACTCCGGGCAGATGCAATTCTTATATATTTATTACTACTGTGTGTGTATAATGTGTATGTGTGATGTGTGTGCATGCATTCATATGTGTATATAATGTGTGTGTATATGTGTATGTGGGTGTATGTATGGTTGTGTATATAATGTGTGTATGTGAGTGTATAATGTGTGAGTATATAATGTGTGTGATGTTCATGTGTGTATATATGTGTATGAGTGTATGTATAATGTTTGTGTGTGCATGCGTATGATGTATGTGTGTGTATGTGTGTGTATATGTGATATGTGTGGGCACCTATGGGTGTGTGTATAGACTGTGTGTGAGTGTGTGTGAGTTCTGGGGCTCAAACTCAGGGTGACGTGCTTGCACAGGAAGCCCTTTCACGCACTGCACTTAGGTGTAGTTGCTAACAGTCTCACAGACTGTAATCGAGATGGCAAGTTACCCACCTTCGACACCCACGCACACATTCCAGTTACAATGGCGGAATGGGGGAGGACATGGAGACCCGCTGGCTGCGGTGGCAGACATGACAGCTGTGTGTGAACGGCTCCCACACGCCTTCCAGTGTCTTAGGAGAACAGCTGGCACACAGCCAGCTGCCCGGCTACGCGACACCTGAGCTGTAGCACAGCTACGCCATCAATTTCTTACCAATGGGACAAGAACGAGAGGGATTTCTCACTCACCCCTCTGAGCTAAGACAACAGCAACCGCTGTACAGACGCCACGCCACACATCAGTGCCTCCTCTCCCACTGGCTCGGAACACCCACCCTCCTCTACGGAAATTAAAAAGCCATCCTGTCGTTAGGTTCTGGTTGCTGCGGCAGAAGCTTTTACTGTAGCTAACTGATGCCTTCAGATGCGGCAGCCACTGAAATCCAAACAGCTCATCAACGTCAAAGGCACTGTTCGTCAGCTACCTGGAAATGTCTCAGTGGCACTAACGTAACCTTGCCCTGAGAGCCAGGTGACAGCCAAGAGGCCACAAGAGTCACTAGGCAGTTTTCCACAGTTTGTGGTAGAATTGAGGGTATGGAACCACTTTCCAGTTTAATGATGGCCAATCTTTCATATGTATGTAACATTTTCAGCTTTTTTTTTCTCCCCTGAGAGAGGATCTCAGGTAGTCCAGGCTGGCCTCAAACTTGCTCCACAGTCAAGATGACATTGAACTCCTGAGGCCCTTGTCTCCACCTCCCCAGTTCAAGATTACAAGCACGTACCACCATACCTGGCTTATGTGGGGCTGGGGTTTAAACGAAGGTTCATTCCAGACACCCCCAGCCTCATTTTCACAAAGACTTCATAAATACGCAAATCTTTTCCCTACTTGTCTAATACTTCCTGAATGATTCAGGCCTCCTCCGAGGCAGGGAAAAGGCTGGGTAAAGGCTGGGTTTTGCCACTGATGTAATCTGTAGATGGTGAGGAGACTGGGGGAAGTTCTGAAGACTCTTAGTCCTTTCACTTCATGGGATTGTTTCTCGTATCTGCCTATCCCAAAGGCACTAAACAAACAAAGAGCCTGTGCAATACCTGACCACACACTGCCAGGTACACCCTGCCCACAGCTCTGAAACAGCTCTCCAGCTCCCTGGTAATCCGTGCCAGCTCCAAGCACCAGGACAAGCACTGGGCCCACAGGATGCAGGTTCTCTCTTGCTAGGCTCTGACATCAATACTCGCTTCAGTGAAAAGACAGGCAAACGTGGAACAAATCAGGGCAAAAGAAGTGCCCCACCCAAGTCCCCAGGGATGCAAAATGCCCAGGAACTCCAGGATGTGAAAGTCTGAGAGGCAAACGCAGGTTGAGTCTTGTGTGGCTTGTGGAAGAACGCCAAGGCTGAGAAATGCTGGAGACCAGCCATCCCCAAACACCGAAGATGGATCTCCTCGTCAGTCAGGCTGCCAGCTTCTTGGTGGAGAATGTTGCAAATGCAAAGGACGAGATGATGATTCTCTCACATCCTGTTTTACGGGACCTCGGACTAGAGCGAGGGCCATGGGTGTGACGTGGATCTGTGGGGGTGATGCATCTTGCCGAGAAGCCTCAGTGTCCTCGTCACAATGTGTACCTACTTCTGTGGCCTGCACTCAAGACTAAGATTTAGCCCAACAGTGTCAGGCCCATGCGGAGCTCTTCCTCGCTGGGAACCGTCATTATAAATGGCAGCATTAACATCACCGAAGTCCACCCTGTTTTTGACCCAAGGAGAGAAAGCAACACTGTAGAGTTAGTCACACGTAATGGTACCCACTTAGGAATTTGGAGGGGAACCTGAAAGAGGATATAGCACAGCCTTTCCAAAGTTCCCTTGGAGAAACAGGGTATGACTTTACATTAAAAAAAAAAATCTCGAAGCAGTCTCTTGGAAATCACTTTATGCCGATGTCTTCTCTGGAAGGACAGACAGCACATGAAATATACCCGACCAGAGATTGTTTGCTGGAGTTCAGAGGGTACTGTAGCGGGCTGAACACCATCCGGCATCCCTCCCTCAGCAAGAACCAATCAACATGTGAACCTGAGTCCCCTGAACACTCACGTAGAACTACTCCATCACCAGGATGACAACCACAGGAACCAGGGACTTAGGAGGTGTAGTTAGCTGACAATACCCTGCTCTTCCAAAGCCAGCGGTCAACCCCCCTCATCTGGTAAATGCTTCCTTCAACTCGGACTCTCACATCACTTAGAACCCTGTACAAAAGTAACCTGGAAGAGACCTTGTAAATAATTCTGCCTTCCCTCAGAGCCTCCCTCCTCTTTTCACTGCTGTCATTTGGTTGCTCCTAAGTGCTCAGAAGGCTACAGATGATAAGTAAGGGTGTGAATGCAGATGAAGAGTAAAACTAGCTTATTCGTGGGCAGAGATTAATTTTTTTCTTTCTCTGTTTGCTGTTTTGGGGTCATATCCGGTGCCTTGCACATACCAGGCCAACACTCTACCACTGAGTGGTTCATGCTAAGGGATGCTCAGATAACAAGTGGGTGTGTCTGAGAGAAGGTTCCGGGGACTCAGGAGACTACGTGTCCTGGGTGGCTCAGATTGTCAGGTTAACACAACCTGGAGTTATGTGAGGGATGAAGCCCCAACTGAGGAACTGCTGAGATCAGGTTGGCCTATGCACATGTCTGTGAGAGCCTGTCCTGACTATTAAGTGTGGGAGGGCCCCGCCCACGGGTTGGCAGTATTCTCTGGGCAGGTGGTCCTGGGATGTATAAAAAGCTGAGCATGAGCCGGGGAGTGGGCGGACAGCAAGCCAGTAATCAGTATCCTGTCTCTGTGGCTCCTGTCTTCAGGTTTCTCCATTAAGTTCCTGTCTGACTCTTCTCAATGATGAACTTCGACCTGGAAGTTTAAGATGAAATAAGCCCCTTCTTCCTCTTCAATGCTACTGGTCAGACCGTGTAAATAACAGTTACTTCCACTAGTCTGACTGGCACTGTGCAGTCCGCTGAGGGTCTGGAGAGTTGGCTGGAGGGCAGCCAGCTGTCTCTTCTTGAGCTGGGACATTCATTCTTCCTACCCTTGACGAGCAGGACTCTGGGTTCTCCAGCTTCACAACTCTAACCTTAACACGAGTGACTTTCCCGGCTGTCGGGCCTGCAGACTCCAGCTGCTTTCACCATGCACTTCCCTGTATACAGGAGCAGACTGCACACTGTAGTTCTGAGGCCCAGCGTGGCACGAGCCGTCCCCCCCCCCCCTGCATTTTTATACACCGAGCCTCTGGTTCCGTTTCCCTGGACGAGCCTGACTCATGCCATCAGCAGCAGAGGTGGCTTCACGATTAGTCGATAAAATTAGCATACAGAATTGCCACACATCCTAACGAGGACTTTCAAGCTTGTAACTAAGGGAACCAGAGTGTTTTCCAACTCTCCCTGAAGCCGTCAGGATAAATATTCGGAAAGCACCGGGCGTCCATTAACCTCAAGGTCTAACCTGGCCCATGTGCTGGCCCTGGCTAGCACACAAGGCTTTGGATCCGGATGATTTTCCTGGGTGGTCATCGCCTCACGGCCCCTTTCATGGCTCAGAATGAAGCTCCTTTCAGTGTCTTGTTCACCTCTCCATGAAGGTGGGTGGGACACTGACGTCCTCTTCTCTCTTGGGCAAGGGTTGGTGGATGAGGGCCATCCCCTGTGACAGACTTGTGTGCGTGAAACCCATCCCTTTGGTTCCCTTTGCTCCTCCTAGCGGAGTTGCAGGCTCCTCCCGCTGTGGTTTCTCAGTGGTGGGTGCTCATGGGCCCCTCACCCTGCTGCCTGCCTAGGCACTTCCCCTCCTCTCCAGAGACCGCATAGCTCACCCTTAAAGTAGAAGGCGATGGGGTTTGGTAGCGTAGCAAGAACAGGCTGAGAGAATAAATGCCCAACATGGCTCAGTGAGTAAACACACTTGGATACAAGTTTGATGACCTCAGCAATATTCCCGGATCCCTCGGTAGAAAAACAGAATGACTCCTCTGTGTTTTCTTCTGACCTCCTTACAGTCCTATGGTAGCAAGCATGTGTACACACACAATGATAAATCGCTCAACGGGGGCTGGCTCAGTGGTAGCATAGCCAGACCTGGGTTCCAGCACAAAAGAGGGGGTTGAAAAATCTTATCAGTTATTAGGTAATCTATCTCTCGCCTGATAGAAACAGCCCACAGAACACTAATTGGATATTCTAATGAGCTGAACTCCCCCTGACACCTTGAGCAAGCTCTTGTCTAGGATAAATTAGGGGTGAATTCAGTGACTGGGGAGGGGAACCATTAGGATTCTCAATGTGTCTGATAGCATCACACATACGGGAGGAAAGTTGCTTCATTTCTGAGATGTATTGGTTTTGACAGTGGAGAAGAATAACTTGACCCAATGCTGGGGAGACAGAGGTACGTGGGTGGGGTCCCCATGAGTTCTAGGCTGGCTGGAGGGGCTAGATCTTGTCCAAATCAAAACAGAAATGGTTAAATAGACAGATAGGTCTATATCAGGCTAAAGAGCTTGTATGGAGGAAAGGAAACAGTCCATAATGTGAAGAGATGAGCCACAGAATGGGAGAAAATCCCTGCATATTACACATCCGAGGAAGGCTAAGACCCAAAGGAAGCTCATCTATCCCAGTGCACTGAATCACCTCCAGAACAGTAAAGGAGAACAGGCCCCATGAGGAGGCGTGTCGACCAGGCATGTGGAAAAGCATTCCACCCCACATTGGCAATCCACCACAGAAAATGGGAATCAGATCACACCCTTCTCCATCTCACTCCACTAAGGATTCTTGTTGTGCAACAGACAAACGGTAAGTCCCAACAAGGACGCGGCAGGGTGTGAGGTACGGCGAGGGGGACCTTGCTCCTGATCACAGGCAGGGCTGAATCAACGCAGAGGAGCCCAGCGGGTATGAGCAACCAGGTGCCTGCTTCTGACAGGATGCTGAGAGAGCAGTATGATCGGCAGTCGGTGAGGTGTGTTACTGACTGTTGCTGTGACACAAAAGCATCGTGAGGAATGGATGTTCATTTGGCTTATGGCTTGAGAGGACACGGCCCATCGTGGTGAGGAGGGCCTGCCAACGGGAATGTGAAAATCTGCAGTCAGGAGCAGAGGGAGCTGAGCGCTGCTGCTCCGGGAACTTCCTCCTTCACTCGTCTGGGACCGTTTTACAGGACGGCGCCGCCCCCACTCACTGTGGATCTCCCTTCTTAAACCTCATCTGCGTTATCCTCACACACATGCTCAGAGGAGTGTCTCCTTGGTGATTCTGAATCCCGTCAAGTTCACAACGAAATTAACCATCACAAAGGACAGCGGGGAGGGTCAGTGTCTTATTAGAGATTGGGGCTCGGAGGCTCAAGGTAAACCCAGATTTTTACAGACATTCTCCAGAGGAGACAGACACAGCTGTATGCTAGTGCAAAGGAAAAGCCCTAACTTGGACAAGCTCCCGGTCCACAGCCAGGCAGGTATAAGCCCTCTAAGGACAGCAAAGCTTAAGACAGACAGTGAAGGGTTCTCCAGCCAGGTAAAACGGAAAGGATACAGTGGCACAAGGCACGGTGTGACAAAGCTATGGAAACGGGATACAAATGAGGCAGGTTTCCCCGGCAAGGTGGGTCACAGGGCAGCTGTGGGGACTGGAGTGTGGGGAGCTACTGCAGTGCTCCTGGGAAGAGAGCTGGTGCCCCAAACCAGCGCAAGAGCTGCCAAAGGAGGAAAACACACAAAGAATCCTAGGGGCATTTTACTCTCAGGATGTAGCTGGGGAAGGCATACCTTCCGATGACTGGAGACCCCTTTCATAGATGCCAATGGAACTCATGTGTTTGGACTAAAGTTCGTTTGGGCTTGGGAAAGAGGGGAAATTAGTGAATTGATAGGATCTGTAGACTGTTTCAAAAGATGTATGTAAATGAGTACAGCTGGGGACTGGATCAATATAGAAATAGAGTAATAAAGCCAGAAGGGACTGTATTGTTTTCAAAGTCTAGTTCACCATTCAAGTGGTCACAAACCACAAAAATCTAATTAAAGAAGGAGAGAGGGGAGGATGAGAATGACGATTTATAGGAGGTAGAGATTTATGAAACCCTGATGGTAATCAAAATGAAGAAAGCGATTTAGAGTAGCTCCTTAATTAAAGGACAACATTCCAGTCTTTGTTTTTCATTGTTTATCAAACACAGCTAGTCCTTTCTCTCAGGCAGCAATGTCTAACAGCTTCTGATTATGGTTGCAAACCACATGTGGGGGATCACGAGTCTGTTTTTCCATGGGTAACAACTCAGTGGTAAGGTGGCCAACTGATCACTCCTTCACACGAGTGACACACGCCTGTCCGCAAACACAGTCACCCACCCCAAGGGCCTGGAAGTGCAAACAGTGACCAAAATGCAAATGAAAGACTTTTTGGGGTTGGTCTCTGGAAGCTATATTTGAGTTGAAAGAAACCACAAAAAGAAGTAAGGGCGAGTTCTTCTGATAATGCAAACGGCATCTACCGACTGGCCTGCCACAGAGTGGTCAAAAGTATCACTTTGTAGTCAACCTTCCTGGAAAGCATTTCCTGGGGAAAATAATAGCAATAAAAGCAATAGGCACGACAATGATGGTACCGAACTATTGGCAGTGGTTTTGCCAATTACTTTATATGGATTTTGTTATTCATTCATCACATTTTAACTATGATGCGCGGACCGGCTTTCCTGTCAATTTATAGGAGACCACAACGGCCTACTGAGCTTTAGGGCTTTGCTCAGGGCCAGGCAGCTTGAAAGTGGTGGAGTCTCTCCAAGCTCTTGGACTCTTCCCAGTACATTCTACTAAACTTTATTACCCTTTATTATACTCTACACTTGCCAGAACCTCTCAGTTAACTCTAATGCCCAGACGAGGTGCTAATTAATTAAACTGAGATGTTTCCCTTTCATCTCTTACTGATAATCTTTCCAAAATGCAGCCTACCGGCAAGACAATATACTGAGCACAATTTCGTCTTACTCATCACCGAAAGTCTTCTGTGGAGAAACAGCTTTTGGCTCCCGGGGAAGTCTTTGCCCTGTAATTCTCACTCATCTGTCCCAGGGCCAATTTTACTGCAAGCTAACCTTTGAAGGGTCTCTCTCATTACTCGGCCCATCCCCCGTCTTGCGGGAATTGCTTTTGCAGAAGAAAAAAAAAATCACTCCTATCTCTGATCTTTTGCTTCAGCCTCTGGTCTTGTGGTATTTCAGAATCAGACACGCGGCTGGTGTGGTGGACTCAGGCCCGTCTGGCTAGGTTCATCTGAATTAGGCTCCTCGGAAATCCCTTCTGCAGGATTTCTGAGTAAAAGTGGAAGATAGACGCATGAATGCTCTGGAGGACAAATCGAATTAGCAACCCAATGGAAGGACATTAAACATATACCACGAGATGATTTCAATATCCAGAGCGCTTGTCTTTTATGCTTGGAATGCCAGGCATGTTTTTGTGGCTAACACATCATCATTTGGCTCCTGGCGTCCCTCCTTTGACACAGGACAGCTGCTTGATCTGCAACTGGTCCCCTTTCTCTACCCTTTGCAGCTTCTCTAAGAGTTAGGCCAGAAATGTGCTTATCTTTGAATTGAATGGAACCTTGTTCTCACTAGCTGGGCCCTCGCAGTGACAAGGTTAAAGGCAGGAGGGACCAACCCAGTTCTGGAATCCTGAGGGTCCTGCTCACGCGCATGAGCTCTGGCATGTGCTTATGGAATGTGGTTCTCCTTTACTATCCTCACATGCCTTTACATCCATCTTTTCCTTCCCAAGGGTCGGGTGTCCAGCCCCTGCCTCAGAAGGAAAGACAACAGACTTACACAAATAGTTCAAACATCTCTATGACTATTTAGCTTCTGATGCCTGTATCCTATTACATGTGAGTGCAGCATCTCTATGACGGTGTAGGTTCTAATGCCTGTAGACTATCACATGTGAGTGCAAGCATGTCTATGACTGTGTAGGTTCTGATGCATGTAGGCTATCACATGTGAGTACATAGACTCTTCTGTGATCTGCTTCTTTCTTTGAACCCTGTCTGATACAGACAGACAAGAGGGTTAAAAGCTTGAACCCTCTGAAAGTTTTCCCTTTGAATGACAAGATGTTTGATTATTCATACTCAGAAGGCAGCTTCAGGAAAAGAAGGAAGAAGAATTCAGAGGAAATGAAAAGGGATCCCGGGTGCAGGAAACAGAATGACAATCCGTGATCTTGTGATATTTGTCTGATTGGTTCCAGGCACATGTCTGGTTCTGGAAATATGATGATCAATAACAAATTAGATTGCATGATCTGAAGGGAAGGAAGACCCTTACAGACCTAGCAGTAATAGAATAAGTACTGCATAATTGGCATGAATGAAATGCCAAGGGGACAAGGAGGAGGAAGTCATCAATTTTCTCTGGAAGAGTCAATAAGAGCTCTGCAGACAGATAGGGTACTGATGCTGCACCATGGAGAACAGATGGTACCACTGATGCTGCACTATGAAGACTAGATGGCACCACTGATGCTGCACCATGGAGAATGTATGGATTACCTGAGGGCAGCGGTTTGAAAGCTTCAGGTGGTACACAATCAGTTGCAGGGGCTACTTGGCCCCAGCCCTGGCCCTGAGGTTCTACTACAGTGGACTTGGCCGGCTAAGAGTCTGTATTTCAAGTTCCCGGTTAATGTTGATACTACTGGCAGGTGCCCACATTCAGAGCCATAACCACACTAAATAAGGGTTGGAACGAGGTAGCAGGCATTCCAAACAGTTTCCATGGGACTTCAGAGGCGCAATCCGCTGCAGTGAAGCTTGGAAAAAAAGAACTGGGAAAAAGATAAAGCAAATGTGGCCTGCCTCCCGGAAGGGCCTGGTGTGAATAAAAGGCAAGACACATAATTTCACAGGGAAGAAGTAAAACTGTCCATGGGGGCAATGAGGACTAAGGGATGGGAGGGCATGGGAATACAGAGGGAGGCATTGGGAAATATGCTCAAAGCACATTATATACTTGCATGAAATGTCCCTATCAAACCCAGCACCGCATACAATGAATATAGGCCTATTAAAAATATTATTATTGGGGCTGGCAAGATGGTTCATTGGTAAAAGTATTTGAGGCCAAGTCTGATGATCTGAGTTCAATCCTTGGGATCCATGTGCATGAACACACACACATACACACAATAGAATTTTAAAATGTTTAAAGCAAACATTATTAGCCAGGTATGAGGTAGAAGGAGGAGGATCAAGAATTCATGGTTAACCTTGGCTGTATACATGTCAAGTTGCAAGGCTAGCCTGGTCTATATGAGATTTATTTAAAAAAAAATCAGATTATTTCCACAAAACCCAACCCAGAACATTATTTTAAAAAGGCATAAAAGACAGATAAAGGGAATGGAGGTCTAAATTAATATTAAAAGAATTTGTTCTTCAAAACATAAAGGATTTGATCATACTGTATGGCCATTGGGAAAGCGATGGGAGGCCCAAAGTTGGGAAACTGAGGAACTATACAACAGCTTAAGATGCTGAAGAACACATCGGAGAGTTAAGCAGCCGGAAGAGGGAGGAATCAAATGCCACAAGAGTGAAAAACCAGTTCCTGCCTACTCTCCATTTCCCTGCTAAGGTAAGGCAAGGCCATCTCTCCTGATGGAGGGATAGAAGTTGGGGTAAGTGAGGGAGTCAGGGAGGCATCGGACGAGGCTGCAGTGCTCATCTGAGGCTGGGGTGAGATTATTTACGTTGCTACTTCATAACTGTAATTTTTCTACTGTTACCAATTGCAATGTAGGTATCTTATGTGCAGCATATCTGACATGTTGAGATGCTCTGCGGTGCCCTGGCTCGCCTGGCTCCAGCAGGGAGTTAGTGAGTTTGGCATCCTTAACTGGTATCCATTTCCATATCCACAGGAGAAGTTATCTTTTTTTTAAAAAAATTATTCCTTAACAAACATTTATGGAAGAGCTCATTTTTAATGTGAAAAACTGCTAGAATATGGAAAAATATGGTAAGCTACCCAAATTATTTTTTGAAGATGGATTACTTCTGATGCCAAAAATCAATAAGCATACTTCTGAAAACGGAAAACTATAGACCCATCTTATTCTCAAATAAAAACAAAGGGAACGCTCATAGTTTTAAACTGATGTAGTTTTATATTTCCCCTCCCATGGTTACTTTCCAAATTTTATTAAGAAAAGAAAAAAAAAAAAAGGAAGGAATATAGTCCATTTTCTGGATGCCTGCCTTAGAAATGTGGCACTTGATTCCCCAGCACACGCTGAAAGTGTACATAGCTACCAGTACACTAAGTAGGTAAGAAGTTGAAGGAAATAGCCCTCCTCCCACACTCCCAAGTCTGCGGGCTGTCACTGTACCAACAGCCATTGTCTCAATTGCTGCTACAGCACCATCAGTTTCTGGCTATAGTTCTCTGAGCTCTTTTGGGTCTAGCCACACCAGAATCTGAGCAGAATCTGAGGACTGCACGTTGAGTCAAAACCAAGGTTATTTGTCTAAGGCAATAGGCACAAACCCTTTCTGTTTGAATTTTTTATCAACTGAATTTTTTTAGGCTGCTCTTGAACCAAAATGTGCATTGCTGTAGGCATTGCCAGGCAACTATGATCTTGAATGAGAAAGGGTAGCTAGAGCCAGAGCACCAGCCTTAAATAAAATCCTCACTAGTCAATGGCTCTGCATTTTCAGGTGCACTATCAGTGCCTTTAATCAATCAATCAATTTATCTATCTATCTATCTATCTATCTATCTATCTATCTATCTATCTTATCTATCACCTATTCTACCTATCATCTACCTATTATCTATTTACCTCTCTATCATTTATCTATTATCTATCATCTATTTATCTATCTATCTATCATCTATCATCTATCTATCTATCTATCTATCTATCTATCTATCTATCTGTCACTTAGGTCTCCCCCATGTTAGGTAATCACTGAGCTGTGGATCTTGAAAGGATAGTTAGCATCTGTGAGATATTTTTTCAAAGAACTTGGGCCAGTCATGGCTGTGGATGTTCTTAAATTATTCCTGTTTTCAACCTTTCCCCTCCTCTCCTCTCCTCTTCCCCTTTCTCTTTTACCTCCTCCTTTTCTTCCCCTTCTCCCTCTTGATAAGGCCTCATATATCTCAGGCAGGCCTCAGACTTGCCTTGTATTCAAGGATGATCTTGAACTCCTGACTCTTGTTATGTTTCCATCTCCTACGTGCTGGGATTACAAATATGCCCTACCAAGCCAGGTTTACGCTGTGCTTGGGGCTGAACCCAGGTCTTCATCCATGGTAGACAAACACTGTATTAACTGTTCCATGTCCTTGGCAATGTCATGAAACTTTCATGTTGTGGAAGCAGCTCCCTGGAAACTGCCTTAGCTAAAGAGCATCAATTCCTCACTGATACGGAAGCAGAGTGGGGAGAGGGAGGGCACTCGTTAAGGAGACAGAGAACCAGCAGGGGGGGGATAAGGAAGAGTTATGGGTTGAATATGAGCAAAATACAGTGATATGCATGGAAGAACGTGTAATAAAGGAAACCGTCATTTCCTATCCTTACAAAGATTAGTTTCACTAGCGCGAAGAAGGCTGTGGAGATGGCGCAGAGGGTCAGAGAGCGTGCTCTGAGCCCCAGCTCAGCACGATAAACCTGCAGCCTCAGCATGTGAGTGGGGTGGGGTGGGGGCTGCTGGGCTTATTAGCTGCTGGCAGAGCCTGGGGGAGGGGCACACACAGATGGGCTCCGATTCAATGAGAGATCCTGTCTCAAAGGAATAGGTAGAGAGTGATAGCGGAGACACCCAGCATCTTCCTCTGGCCTACACACACACACACACACACACACACACACACACACACGATTGATAAAAACTCAGTGGAAAATGTCAATTATTACTGTCTGTCCTTAGGGCTCGTGGATATTTTCAGGGTTCCAGAAAGATCTCTTCCCGTTCTGTTGGTGTCTGCGGCTACTGCTGGTCTCTCAGTAAGCAAAAAAGATGCACCAAGGGCACAGCTGAAGACGCGCCCGATACAGGGGCTGTACAGTGGCCACAGGGCTCGAAGGGAAACTGACAGCAGTGAGTGCTGTCAGCTGCTATTCCCAGGCTAGACACACCTCAAGCTCCAAGCTGCCCAGAGCCACCCAGAGCTGACTCAGGCTGAATCAAATGATCCTAATCTGAGTCTATGCCCCAGACCCATGTCAACCCCAGGGCAGAGCAACTTCCGTCAACTGCGCCTTCATCTCGCACCTGCAGAAGCTTTAACTAAAATGCTATTCAATAGGACGAGAGAGCTGGGCAAATCGGTGGGATACAGAACAAACACTCAAAAATCAATAGCTTTCCTGTGTATCAATAGTTAACAGTTAGAAGATGTAATAGAAAAGAAAAATCCATCTACCACGTGCAAGATGTATGTACAATGTGGAGGACAAACTTGGCTGAAACGCAGAGACAATCCAAATAAAAGGAGAGGCAGTAGAGACAGGTCAGACACACGGCTCTCTAAATGGGGGCCAGGGAGTGCTGCTCCCGGTCACAGCTTGAGTCTCACAGTGCAGTTCCCTGGGCCTCATCCCAAAAGTATGTCTCAGGCCAGGTGTGACAGTATACCCCTATAATCACTGCAGTGGGGTGGCTGAGGCTGGAAAACGTTAGTTAGAAGCTAGCCTGGGCTACATAGCAATGCTTTGTCCAAACAAAACCGGAAGGAGGAGGAGAAAAACCATCAAACCCTGAAAAAAAAGGTGTGTGTGGATGAGACACACACACACACACATGCTTTGACATACAACACACCTACTGTGTGAGGCTAGCACACATGCGACTTAAGCTAGCATAACTTCCCCCACTCAGGTTTCATAAAAGCCCACAAAGGGAGCTGCCCCCACACATGTTAAATATAAAAAAATATAAAGTATACCATAAACTTCAGCAATAAAAGTAATGTTGTCCTGCACACAAACCAACAAATCAACAGAGTGGAAAACAGTCCTGAGACAAACTCCTCTCTTCAGCTGCAGAAGTAAAATGCTTTGTGTCCGTTACACATTCACCAGGAAACTGCTGTACTTCTGCCCAACAAATTGGGAGCGTTCGCTTTGAATGGTCTGAAGCCACAGGGCGTAGAAGCAATTTAGGTGTGTGGTCACGCGTACCTCTCAGGAGGAAGATGCAAGCCACAATGAGCAGAGGCCTCGGAACCCCAAGCTAGGAGACCCCAGGGTGAAAAGGTCTGAGACGGTATCTGTAAGGGTTTCCAGGTCAAAGTAAGGAAATGCAGCCACCGACCTGGACCTAGGTCGCTTCTCAAGCGCAGATGACCCACAAGCCTACAGCAACATTTAGAAGAGGGTTTCTCAGTACAGACACTGCTGAGCTCTTGTGCTGCTAACTCCTGGCTGTGGAGGGACTGGGCTGTGAATGGTGAGGTTTTCTGCTGCACCACCAGCTCTACCTGTTGCATCCTGACAGTATTCCCCTCCAGCTGTATCAACAGAAATACTTACTGATACTGCTACAGCCCCTGAGGCAGGGGAGATAAAAATTACCAGTAGCTGAAAACAGGATTTTTTTGTTTTGTTTTGTTTTTTAAGGAATCAAAGAATACAGCAATCATTCAATATATGTGCTGGGAAAAGAAATTTTAAAATGAGAAAGATAACTGTTTACTCAGATCCTGGTACATTTGTTTTCTTTTTTATGTGCATGGGTGTTTTCCCTGCAGGTATGTATGCTCAGCTTGTGAACACAGTGCTCACGGAGGTCAGCGGAAGCCGGCGAGGGTGTGGGAGTCTTTGGAACTGGAGTTTCAGATGGTCGTTGTTCACCGTGGGTTCGGGGAACCAAACCCGGGTTCTGAGCAGGAGCAGCAAGTACTCTTAACCCCTGAGCCATCTCTCCAGCCCCTAGAAAGTATTTCTTAAATTTAAAATATAGGAAGAAATCACAAATGAACACTGATAGTTTTGGCCACACAGACTATAGTTTTGGGAAAATTAAAAAGTAAGTGATACTCTATGAGAATTTTTATAGACAGCATGAGAAAGGATGAAGGTGTTTCTATATAACGACAAACAGAGATTCCGGGGAGAGAAACAAATGTCTGGAGCTGTGTACAGGAATTTCTGCTGAACTCAGCAAAGCTTTCTCCTCTCCAACCACGTCTGTCCAAGACGTAAAGATCTAAAAATAGATACTTAATGCAAGGAAGAGTGTAGGTAAATGGGGATAATCTATACCACTGAAGACAAAGGAGACAGGCCTCAGTGTAGCCTTTGGAAAACAAGTGGCAAATGGAATCAAGAGGTTTAAGAAATCGGTCCCCTAACACAAATTTATAGTAGCGCTGAATCTAGCCACCATCAAAAAGTTATGTCCCGGTTCTTGATCCCAATTTCCTGTGAATGCAACTACTTGAAAACAGGGCCTTCTCAGAGGTGGGTGCTGACAATCTCCAAGTCATCGCAGATTGGCATCCTTGTGAAGGGATGGGAGGACGCAGACACAAAGACAACACCACAGACAGCTGTGACGGTGCCACGCACCACAGAGGCCGGAAGCTAGCAGAGGCAAGAGGGAGCAGGAGCCTTTGAAGGGCCAGCAACTTAATTTTGGATTTCTGGCATCCAGAGCTATGAGAGAATGAGCCCATGCTGATTTTTGTTTTTTTCTGTTTTGCTCCTGCCGTCTTAAGCCACCATGTTTGTGGCAATCCACTGAGGTCTCAGAAACACACACGGCGGAAATGACAAGAGGTAGGAACGAAAGTTTATACAGACATGTACTCACACCTGCATTCATGATGACACTGAACAGCAAAACCTTGAAGCAACAAAAATGCAGGGTTGAAAGGGTTGAAAAGATGGCTCAGCAAGTAAAGGTGTTTTCTGCCAAATCTGATGAGCCCTGTTCGATCCTAGTGGAAGAAGATGGACTTCTGCAAATTGTCCTCACATCCTCCATCCCACACAGTCAATAAGTAAAAATGTAATGTATATGTTTTAAAAACTGTAATTGATTATAAGGAACCCATAGTATATTTCGCAACCATTAACTATGTCTTGAAGAATAAACCATCTAAAGATTCTCATACAGACAGAAAATTCAGGACATAAAAGTATGGGTACAATGTGATTCCCAAGGGCAACTGCATTTAATACACATGTTTACTGCTCTTGTGAGACCAACATGGGGGAAATTCCAAACTGGATACAACACATGATGTCAACAAACACTAAAATATGCACGCCTCTTGTCCTACATATTCAGAAGGGTAAAGTGGGAGGATGGCCAGGGCTCAGAAGTTCAAGGCCAGCCTGGCAACATAGCCAGATTGAGTCTCAAAATCAGCCTCCTGACATGAAAGAGTTTATTGTGAGAAACATAAAAGATATCATGGACATAACGCATTCACGAGTCAAAGATGAGTTCCACGGATGTGGATAGACGTTTAATAAAACTGTTCACCCCTGAAAAATTATCTAGGAAAGCTATGAGCAGATGGATCCTATGATCTCCCTCGACCCTCTCTCTATCTGCCAATATTATTCTTTGGTATAAGAAGGGAGCTTTCTCCATAAGCAGCTAGAGAGAATTAATACTGTTGTGTGAACTAACACTGTTCAAGAAAGAGATAGAAATAAAGACATAGGGAAATGGGAGTGTTAGAAAAAAAACGTGAGTCCAAAGAATGAACTAAAATATTACAGAAGTTAATGAGCATTCACATAAAGGGTTAGAGAAAGCATAGAGATGCAAGCGTCTAAGAATCATGCAGAAAAATAAAAAGAAATATTATAAATGTGTAATAACCACAACCCCCTTTAAATATCTGGGCCTACCTATTGTAGGAATAGACGGGACACGACTCCACAGACAGCGAGGCTCAGAAAAATCAGTGAAGAGAAAAAACCTCGGGGAGATTAATTTGGAATTGATGTTACTTCTATCAGTGATCTGGAGTACCTGTTTTAAGACAACCCTACACAGGAAATTTCCAGCTAAGCCACTTTTAAAATCTTTTAAACCTACTTACTAATCTTGAAAGTTAGCTCTATTAGGAGATTCAAAACTAAGCCCTGCAATGTCCCCACCTGTTATCTTAATTAGCATTTCATCACTAAGGAGGCTTCCTTTCACACACTATTGTTACCATGATTGCGTTTGTTTCTTATTCTCTTCAGCTCAGCTCACTTCCTATAGGGAAAGACAAGCCTTTGTATGGCGTTATAGTCATCTAAAGGAAACACCAGTAAAGCCTTCTAATTTAACATTATACCGCATACATATCTTACACTCATTTATCTAAGTGTGTGTGTGTGTGTGTGTGTGTGTGTGTGTGTGTGCGCGCGCGCGCGCGCGCACGTGGAGATCAGAGGACAACTTTTGGAAGTTGGTCCTCTCAGATCATCAGGCTTGGTGGCCTTTGGCCACTGAGCCACGTCCCCAGCCCATTAAATAATATTTTTCTCTTGACATAAAGGTAAGTTGTTTTCTTGTTGTCTGCCAAGTAGAAGCTGTACGTATTTGCTTTTTCTTGATGTTTTAATGTGAGAATACACTTAGGAGAGGCGAAGTGAAGCTAGTTAACGTATACAACTTCACACACTCTTGTTTCTGGTGAGAACACTTAAAGTTCATCTTGTAGCAAATTTAAAAATGTTATATCACTGTCGATGCAAATCACCGTGATGAACAATAAACACCTTGAATTTAGCCTTCCACGATAGCAGACAGGGTGCCTTAAATTCGAGCTGTCTGATGTTAGGCGGTTGATGTCATCATAGGACACTCCAATCCATTTACTTCTGAAGAGGAGATGAATGAACCTACCTCAAATATTTGCATGCGTACGCAGTCACACCATTTAGCAAGCTCAGTGCTTGGCGCACACTAAGAACTTAATAAGCACGAGTGACAAACTTCTAATTCTCCGTACAAAGTTTGCCCGCACAGTTAACCCTCATCTGAGTCAAAGTCGTACTACCATTAGCTCACAGGGGCCCCACAGCTGTCTGCTGAGCTACACTTTCTTAGAGGAAGGATATTTCCTTCTCCCACATTTCCACACAGTGCCTAATGTGGTCTACTTATGGATTTGTTACCCACTAGGAAAGAATAGGAGAACAGAGGAGGAGAAGGGAGAAAAGACTTAAGGAGACACGTTCAGCACACTATAGCAGCAAAATTATACTTCATTATGTCTTAAATTTAATAAAATCTTAGTATTTGAGAGATGCTTAAATTAGCAAAGAAAGGCAAAGTGACAGGCACCAATCAGACCAAATCAGCAAAGAGCCTGCAATAAATCACAAATCATTCTGTCTATATTCACATAATTCCCACAAGACACTTAAATGCTTTCTGTGTTCTGGCTCCTCACCTTACAGTCCAGCTATGAGATGATAGTGAAGAAACGTATGTACACTGGACTGGGCAGAGTCTCGTGTATTTAAAAGTACAGATAGACACATAGCAACAGCACTAACATCATTTGCTCTATACTACTCTTTAAAAAGTCCATTTTGAGAGCTGACGAGGATGAAGTGTGTGGTACACCCGCATACTCTAATGAGCATTCCTTTTCTTCAAAGCCGGAGTAACTTCATTTTACATGTGACGTATTTACACAGAGCAGCGTTTCTCAGTTTTAAAGAGGTGGCGGCCCTCACATGCGGCAGCATGGCTAAATCACAGGACGCTAAGACAGTTACAATTGGGAAATTATGCTAAATGAGCGCACCACCTATGAGCAGACAAGCTGAGTGAGATGTGCGTACTCTACAGCCATGGTGCTAAGCAGGGGCAGGGGCAAGAGAGAGAGAGAGAGAGAGAGAGAGAGAGAGAAAGAGATCACACTTCACTTGAGGTACATATACTTGTACCAGCATTTCAAAGGCAATAGAGTATTCCCCTGTAGAGATCTACCTGGTTTATTTAACGGGAGTCTAAGACGGGCTCTCCTTAGTCTGCTGCAGAGCCAGCGCCTCTCTGCTCCTGACATCCTGCCTCTTGTGTGGCCGTGTACCTCTCTTCTTCTTTATTGACACCGTCCCATCGGTCACACACCTGTCTATAGGCCAGTCTTAGGAAGTGATTTTTCTCAACTGAGAGTCCCTTTTCTCAAATGACTCCAGCAGCTTGTGTCAAGGTGACAAAGGATCAATTGTTGGTTAGTTTTATACCAACTTTCTCTCGCTCTCTCTCTCTTTAAAGCTTTAATCATGAATCTGTCTTTTTTAAATTATGGAAGCCATTTTCTTTTTACCCCACTTATTCCTCTCTCCTACATCCCAACCACAGTTTCCATCCTTCCACTCCCCTCACCCCCCATCCCTCACTTCTTCTCTCCCTCAGATCCGCTGCTGCTCAGAAAAAAAAAAAAAATCAGAAAAAAAAAAAATCAGGCCTCCCAGGGGTATCAACCAAATACAGCATAACAAGATGCAGCAAGACTAGGCACAAACCCTCACCTCAGGGCTACATGAGAAAACCCAGCAGGAGGAAGAGGGTTCCAAGAGCAGACAAAACAGATACTCCCACCCCTACTGTTAGGAGTCCCAGAAACACTCTACGCTAAGTGACCACAACATATATGCAGAGGACCTAGCACAGCCCCGTGCAGGCTCCATGGTTGCTGCTTCAGACTCTCTGGACCCCTATGAGCCCTGTAAGCTGGTTTTGTGGGCTGTGCTCTCCTGGTGTCCTCGAACCCTCTAGCTCCTACAGTTCTTCCTCACTTGAGCAAACTGGCACTTCGACACTATAGGGTAAGTGATCCTTTGTTGCTATGGCCACCTGATGGAGAAAATGGCCTGGACTCTTAACTTCCTGAATAAGGTAAGATGGGCTCCACTGGCCTTCATGTGTTCATTTCCGGCCACTGGCCACAGGCCAGTGATTTTACTATGCAGCCAGGCTAGGAACCTGGGTCGCCTGCCCAGCTTCATGGGGGTGGCGCTGTCCAAGGTAGCAGTTCTTTAAGAACTTTATCAGTCATGGGCAATGAACGGAAGGATGCTGCACCTCAGACAGCACAAGAAGGGGAGTCGCATGCCAACTAAATCTAAAGCTGTGTACAGCTGGCAAAATTTAATCAAAATTAAAAATTTAGCCCACGACAGGCCTGACACTAGATACCATTAGCTCTGGGGGCCAAATATTCACTGAGCCAGCTATCCAACTCTTTGCTTCTAAGGTATACAAGCAGGTCAGGCAACACAGGAGCAGAAGTGTGGTTATGTCTAGTAAAACTTTATAGCATTTTTCTGGCCTCTGCCATTAGATAGTCAAATGCCCTAAGATAAAACTAAACGGCAGAATATAACTTTCAAACTCAGAGACAATGATTTAATTGGGAGGAGAAGGGAATCATGCAAGCAGAGACTAAGGCGGAAGTGGGAATCATGCTAAGATAGCCTGGGTCAACAGTATGTCAAGAATTCATGTAAAACATTCATGGTCTGAAAGCGTGAGACACCTCCCCATTCTGAGGTGACTGCTCTTGTGCCAAGACTCCAAGGCATAAATTGTGTGACTTCCAAAGGCTTTGTCTATCCTTTGGACACCCTACCAGGAAACCATCACCATCTACAAAAATTCTCTTTAGTTTTCCATGTGGAAAAAAATTATTTAAGAGCTGTGCTATTAATAAGAGGGAAGTGCCAGGGAGAGAAGGAGGTATCCTGAGGGACAGGCTGACAGCTTGATCGGTACAGCACCTTTTCATGGAAGCTGAGGACCTGAGTTCAGATCCTCCACACCCATGGAAAAGCCAGGCAGGCAGATCTGTAGCTCCAGGGCTTGAAGAGGAGAGGTGGGAGGATTCCTGCAGCCTGCTGTCTAGCCCGACTAATCTAAGGGTGAGTTTTGGGTTCAGTGAGAGACTCTGCTTCAAAACCAAACTGAAGGACAATTGAAGAAGATGGCTGACATTGACCTCTGGGCTCCACACGCTTGCAGGCATACACATGCTTGCACGAATATACAATCATACACCCCACATCCTCCCACACAAATAGTTATCCTCACTGATCCAGGGAGTGTGCTACAAGCATCACTAGAGCTAGTAAGAAGTCACATTTCTGAACTGTCTGTGGATTTGCAAGCAGACACTGATGTGGGTAAGTGGCTTGATCTTAAAAAAAAAAAAAAAATCACAACTTGATCCCTTGTATCACAGCCGTGACTGCTCTGCAGTTCAGTTAGCGGAGAAATTTCCCCTTCAGTTCCACACGCCTAGATATACAATCAAGATTATGGTATGAAGTGGCAACCCACTCCTCTCCATGTGAATCAATTTTTATGCCACACAGAAGCCGAAATTAAAAGGGAGAAATACCAATCAAAATGTCATAGGGAAGATAATCATCTTTTTAAAAGACCAATTGCATTAGCTGCTAAGGTTACGGGGATATAAATACGATCCTTGCAGACACTGTGCTGTCGCTGACAAGAACGGTAAAACGTTCTTTTGAAGGGGTGGGGGCGTGTGGGAACGTGGTGTCATAAAAGGAGAGAACTCGTTCCCCCCGCCTTACCGTCCCACCCCTGCTGTGCCTTCACGCTTCTGTACAAGCTGCTTACTCTTGGGGAAACTGGGGTCATATGTTTCCAAGGTAAGCTTCTTCTAGGAACTCTAAGGGAGCTACGTGAGCAGATGGAGTCACATTTTAATAAACAAACACGTCTAGCTTCACCTAAAACGAACACTTCCGCTTATGTTGTTTAACAGCGGTATCACCATTTTGCTTGTTTATTTCACACGTGTGAGCGTTTTGCCCGGGTATACACCAGGTACAACAAGTGCTCTAAACCACCGAGTCATCTCTCCAGCCCCAAATCACCCACCACTTCCTAGTCTGTTCCCTCATGAATTGACAGGAGAAAAACAGTTTGAAAGACTCATACTGACTAGTACAGCTCTCCAGAGCGTAACACCCACTTTAGCTACAGGCAGCCAATTTTAACTTATGTTTTAAAACGTCCAGTTAATCCCATTTAAAACATTTCTCTGTCAGCCAAGCCGTCACAAACGTGAAAAACAAAACAGAATAAATCTAATTAAAATGTTTAATTTTGTCATGTGCCTGTAATCTCAGCATATGGGAAGAGGATCTGCAATTCTGGGTTGTCTTTTGGTATTAATATATGAAGAGTTTCAGGGAAACGGAAGAAGAGTGGATCTGGGGGAAATGGAAGTGGGCGAGGGGCAACTGGGAGGGGTGGAGGGAGGGGGAACTGAGGTCAGGATGTGACGGATGAGAGGATAATAATAATGTATGTAATATGTTCAAAGCCAGCCTGGGCTACATGAGACTGTCTGAAAAACACACAATTTAAAAAAAATATTTAATAAGGGGTTATGGAGATGGCGCAGTCTCCTGCATGTCTGATGGAAAGCAGGTTATATTCCTAAGCTCTGTTTGGAGACACTTAGGTTTAGTCAGTTGATCATCATGGTCGTTCATAACGAACACTTCAGAGTAAGAAGACACCATTCCAACTACAGGCTAATTTCCTCAATGGCCACAGTTAAGCACGATTACACTTTAGGCATTGTCTACCCGGCTTCAGTGTGTGTGTGTGTTTAAAGACAATTCTTCAAGCCTCTGTCTATCCTACAGGCAGAGTCTAGATCACTGTCCACAGAGACAGAGAAATCTGGAGCCTTGAACGAAGTCTGAACATTTTACAGATTTTTAGTGCGTTACACACAGCCTCCGGACTTTTAACAGAAGGAAACAGCATGACGGTGGCAGGCTTCAGCCTCTCCTAATTCTAAGTGGCGAGGTCTCTGTATAAGCGATCACTGGTCTTTTGGAAAACCGGAATCTGCTTCTAGATGACAGCAGGAGAAAAAGGACTTCCAGGCTCAATGTTAAGACCCCCTCAGACACTGACTTTCATTTTCATGCGAATTTATATCGAGCTGTACTTTGAGCTATGGTGCTGGGGTCAAACCCGGGGCCAACACGAGGTAAGCTTACCCCTGGGCTACCCTCCCACTTGATTCCCGGCTGCTATGTTAGGAAATGTGCAGAGGCATTCAGAAGTAAGGAGTGACTCTGAAAAGAAAACATGGGTGACTGTACCCAGCATGGGCCTCAGACGGGCCTGTTTGCTCTGAGTACTCGTCGTTTGCCTGCTGCAAACCAGAATGCAGAAGTTAGGGTGTGCTGGCGGGGAAGAGAACACGTCTGGAGATGTAACTTGTAGTCAGCCTCCAGGACACTCAAACTCTTCAGGCATGGGCAGCCTCACCTGGGAAGGGCATTAAGCTCAGAGACCACCGGCTGCCAGGCCTCTGCAGCCTTGAGCTATGGTGACCTGCCTCTCGCCACCAGGCTGTATCTCCTGCAGAAGAATCACTGCTGCTGGCTCACATCTGCACGCGTGCAATGGTGCATACTGTCTGGGTGTCACAGGTCGGAAGTGTCCACGTATGTATGTGACACAATCACATATGGGGAGTAGGGGTGACTGGACATATGGTCTGTCTCCAAACTCACTGCCTTCACCAACAAATGAGATGGAGATACTGTGGGAAAACAGGGCTCCCCCATCAAAGGAAAACCAGAGCTCACGTGGGGCCCTTGGCAAAGAGTAATCGCTAAGGTATAGGTTATTGCTAGCAACTACAGGGTCTTCAATCAGTGTTTCTCAAAGGGGTTCCAAGATGGATGTCACGGGCAGGACTCTATATCTGAACCAGGACACACCCATACACTACAACGATTACAAACAATGAACAGGCACAAACTGTGTCGCACAGATGAACTAGGCCATGGAGTGAAGAATGTGCAAGCCACTTCTGCCTGGTTCCCAATTCCTTGTGACCTGGTCATTACTATCTATCAAGGAAACAAAAACTTTCACAGAGGACAGCGCACAGACAACTTTAGGGTTCTGTTTCAGAAGGAAAATGGTGACCCTCCTCTGGAAATTGATTTTAAGACCTGAGACAAGCAGTTTGAAAAATACTGTGATGTGTGAAAACACCAACAAAGTTGGGTCTTTTAAAGCTAAATAAACATGCTTCTTCATCTCAGAGGCTTTGGTGTGGTATTGCGACTATTAGAACATTTACTATAGTTATAGAAGCACTCCATTACCTGTGGAACAGCCACTGGAAAACTGCCCTTGTATATACTGTTAGTACCTTCAAGGCACAAATACCTTAGGGTTATTTTAGCCTAACTCTAATATATCCTGACATATTCAACAATTTCCAATAACTGACCGAAGGGTAGTCTCTCCAAGGGACCTGGAACCCCTTAGGTCTCCCCTATAGACAGGCTTTTAGGCCTTGGGCTGGGTGAGGGTCACTCATTCAAGAAATGTGAGAGGTGATACCTTGTGAAATCATCTAATTAAAAAAAAAAGCGTGCTTTCTCCACTATCAAAATGATGGTTTTAATCAAAGCAAGTTAGTTTTAAAATGGAAGCCATCCAGCAGAAGCTAAATCAAATCCCACTTTACTAAAAATGATAGTAGCTGGTATTTTAAGTGGATTTGGTAAACCCTATGGGCAGTGTGAAGCAAGCGAGGGATAGAGTTGTCCAGATTGAAACTCCAGAGGAGGACACCAGACACGAAGGGCTGTCAAGTAGGCTTCAGCCCTTTCTCGGAGCTGACTTTACGAGAGGAAAGGAACAATCAGACATAACCACAGTCTTTCCTCCATTTCCCCAAATCTCTCCTCCTTGGCTTGAAAACTTACCAAGCGCAGAAGCCGACTCTGAGAATGAATCATCTGCAAAGTGCGCGGGAGCAAACCTTGCTCCTTTGTGAGTGCCCACCCAGACGTGATTCCAAACAACTTGGGGTGATGCTTACATCTGCGACTGGCAGAGGCAGAAGCTGAAAAAGCCAACTGTCCTTAGAGCAGAAACAAGACCCAGCATACATGCAAGCGCTTTTTCATAAAACAGGATTCTCAAGTTAAATCTTCATTCCCGGCAGTACAGTGCAGAGTTCCCTTTCTTCCCAATTAAGGGATAATTGCCGTCAAATGTATGCCTACCGGAAATGAGTGGCGGGAACTCAGAGCTGCACTGTCTAATATGGTAGCCACTGTCCCTATGTGGCAATTAAAGTTAATTAAAGTGAAATAAATTTAAAATCTGTTCCACAGTCGGACTGGCCACATTTCAACAGCCACGTGTGGCTTATAGTTATCATCTAAGACAGATTTACAGAATAGTCCCATCAATGTAGAAAGTTACACTTGGTAGTGCTGAGCTACAAGAGGCTCTAGGTAGAGGTTAAATGAGAAACTGTTCATTTCTTCTTTGGCAGAAGAGCTCCGTACCCTGCCTAACCTACTATACTGGCGAGACTAGAATAACATGGGGCTGGATGGGACAGCAAATACCCAAAAACCTCATCATCTTCTATCATTTCAACCGTCCTGTCTGAAATCTCCTTGTGTTAAGTATTTCCACTTCGGGCTGGGAAGGGGCGCAGGCCTAGAAAGTGCTTGGCGTGCAAACACTGAGACCTGAGCTTGGACCCTCTGGTACCCATGTTAAAAGGAGGGGGGATACAAAGTGATTAACATGTAATTAATAAAAATATTTTTTAAAAAAGATGATCATGGTGTTGGGTACCTACAACCCCAGCGGTTGGTGGGGAGGGGAGGCGGGTAGACCTCTTGAAACTCACTGGCTCAGACAGCCTAACTGAATCGAGGAATTTCAAGTTTGGTGAGAGACCCTATCTCAACCAATCGATCAATCAATCAATCAATCAATTAATTAATAAAGGTGGAGGGGCTGGAGGGACGGCTCAACGGTTAAGAGCACTGGTTGCTCTTCCAGAGGACAGGGGTTCAACTCTCATGGCAATTTACAACCATCTGTAACGCCAAGATCTGCCACCCTCACACAGACATACATCCCGGCAAAACACCAACGCACCTAAAAATAAACAAATAATTTCCAAAAATAAAGGCGGAGGGAGATTAAGGAAAGGCCTGCGGTGTTGGCCTCAGGCCTCCACACATGCATGCATGTCTACACACACACACACACACACACACACACACTCATACCCAACACACACAATGATATGATAACCACAGCCACCTGGGCCTCCTGAGTCCCGACCGAGTCCTGCGCTCCACGTTCTTTCATGAAGAGTGACACTGCCAGCTAATGCGTTACCTCCTCAGTGTTGTTTCGCTTAATCGGCCACTGAAATGGTCCCACAGTGACACAAACGACTAAGGCTGCAGGGGCCAGCTGCCCTTCCCTCCCAGATTGCCTGCTCCTCCGGCCACGGACTACAGAGGTGCTGGCCGCAAGATGAAGTGCCTCGCTCTCGACCCGCAGGCAAAAGCAGCACAACTGAACACGGAAGTCGTGCAAGGCAATAAAGGTACTAGAGAGCATGAGAGTGCTCGTGAAAAAAACCACAGCCTCCACAGCAAAGCAGTTGACAAGAAGCTCGGGCTAAGCCACTGCCATTGACATTATAATGTAAGACATTATAATGTAAATTCAAATAAGCCAAACAGACTTCACTCAGCTAGCTGCACGTGATAGTAAGCATGCCTTTTCACACAGTTTATTTTTGCCCAGGGTCGTCACTTCTGTCAGTTACTATTAATGCTAGCGGAACTTCTTGCCCCTTTATTTACTATGTCCGGTTTGTGAGCTTCCAACTTGGGAGGCTCGCAGAACGTCGAAGTAGTTTGTACATCAAGAGCAAACCGTTAACCTTCTCATGCGAATGCCATGGAGATGGATGTCACACTTCTGGTGCATTAGGAGGTTGCAGCTGCCGGGTGGTGGCGGCACACACCTTTAATTCCAGCACCCAGAGGCAGAGGCAGGTGGATCTCTGAGAGTTCAAGGCTAGCCTGGTCTACATGGTAAGTTCCAAGACAGCTGGAGCTACAGAATAGAGAGAAATTGTCTCAGGGGGTGGGGAGGGAGGGAGGGAGGAGAGAGAGAGAGAGAGAGAGAGAGAGAGAGAGAGAGAGAGAGAGCAGACTGACAGATACAGACACACAGAGAGAAAAAGAGAAATGGGGGGGCAGCTATGATTAATATCGGCAACATGGCGCTCTCCAGGACACGTGTAAGAAAAAGTTAGGCATCTGATACATTAAAGTTGAGAACGTAAAATTATTCACTGTGCATCCACTGCATGGATGCAATTAACGGTTTATCCCCAACGTGGGAAACGTCACTCGAGCGCAACTTCCTAACTGCTACCGTGGACTTGACGCACTCACAGTCGCCGAACCTTTTATTAACTGCAGCCCAGAGTGGAGTCGCAGCCGTGCATTATTAAAACCTGACTCCGAGTCAAGCCAGTAACTGAAGAAACAGAAACTGACATCGCCCTTTAGGCCGTGTTACTGTAACAGATCTAAGGAGCGCTTTTTAATCTATCAGTGTTTTTGGGTTTCCTGACAGGACCAGGCACGGAGGAGGTCAGCCTGGAATCGCCCGGGGAGATGCGCCGGCTTCCGTTCCACCTGGGCTGTGTGCTCTCACACTGGCAACCCCAACCCTGGCTCAGCCCTGAAAGCCCTGGCCGGAATCACCGCGACCAAAAGGCCAGCAAAGTGCTTTGGGTATAAGCAAGTGCCGCGGGGGTAGGGGTGAATGGCGAGGGATGGGGGGGAAGGGACACCACTCCGTGAAGGCTCGCTCTATAACCCAAGGATGACCGGAACGCCTCGCGCACCGCGACCCGCACCCCCGCCCACGCTCAGCCCGAGCTCCCCGGGTCCTTCCCGGGAACGCGTGGCCAGGCAAGGGCGAGCGCGGGGCTGCGCGCAGGGCACCGCAAGTTAGCGCCCGGGGCTGGCCGGCGGCCGGGGACCCCACCCGGGGCGCGGCCGCGGCGGTGGGACACCTGTCACCGGGGCCGGGCGTGGGGTGGGGGGGAGGGGACGGGGCCGCGGGCGGCGCTGCGGGGGCGGGGAGCGGGGGAGCCGCGCCGCCCGGGTGGGGAGGGGAGGGTCCCCGCGGGGTCCCGGGGCCGAGCCGAGCCGCGGCATCCCGGCCGAGGGGCGGCGGAGGAGGGCGCCGCGCCTACCTGCTCCGGGCGGCGGCGGCGGGCGGGCCGTGACCTGCGGCGGCGGCGGCGGCGGCGGCGGCGGGCGCGGCGGGGAGGGCGCTTCCTTCAGGAAGGGGTGGGATCTGCCCGCCCGCCCCCTCCCGCCGCAGCGCGGCCCGTCCCCCGACTTTCTCCGGGGGTCCCCGCCGCGGAGCCTCGTGGTCCCTGCTCGTGCCCCCACCCTACCCCCCTCCACCCCGTCCCCGGGTCCCTCGTAGTCACCCGGGGCTGCGGCTGCCGGTGGACGCTCCAACCTCTCCCTTCCAAAGCCGAGGAGGTTGGACGCGTTTGCCAGGCGCTCGTCGCCCAACAAAAGGCAGGACGGGATCCGGGATCCTCCGCCCTGCCGGTTATTTATTCCCGACCCGCTGCACCCTTCTCGCTGCCTTCCTTCTGTCCGCACACCTCGGGCTTTTGCACATGGCAGCTCAAATGCCTTTTCAGGACCGCCAGCCTCGTGCGCCTCTCCGCTCCCCGCCCCCCGCCCCCGCGGTCCTCCCCGTGGTTTGCTTTTCTTCTTGCAGAACAGACACAGACAGGGCCAACTTCTGACCCTGACGGTGAACCGAGGGCCTCAAGGCCTCGCTTCTGCGGCCGACTCGCGCCCCTTTCTCTCGCGTCCTGCTGGGGTCGTCATAAAACACTCTTCTCCAGCATTTTAGTGGCATCCCCCATCCCAGACGCCAGCCTCCCCGGGGAACGCAGCCCAGCGACAATTCAATCAACTTACTTTACCGGCCTGTCACGTAGGGTAGAGTCCCCTGCATCAGCCTACCACACCGTCTATTTAAAACGGCTTCCCAAGGTCCCTCCTCAAACCTGTTCAAACTCTCCACCCCTGGCTTCTAGAATTCTCTGTTCCCACGGCGCTCGTAATTATCCACGCATACGTTGATTTTGTTCTGACAACTGGCCCGAGGTTCTCGAGGACTTGTGCAAGGCTTTCTGTTTACCATAAGTTAAGGGACGGGGCTATTGTTTTTTCAGTTGGGGCAGCAAGTCAAAAGTTAACACACACACACACACACACACACACACACACCCCGTCAACTGTCAACTGGTTTCTTCAGACTCTCCGGGTGGCCTGTGGGTCCCCCAAAGTGAAGAAGTGCTTGAGGCCCACCACAAACCCCAGGTCTGATGACTATACCCTGCTCCCTGTCCCCTTCCTGTGATGCCCAGTCTGACACGTTGACACCAGAGGGCCTTCCGTGGGAGGCTGTTAAAATGGCATTTGGACATGAGTTAATCGGGTGTGCATGGGGGAAAAAAAATCATTGATCCGTGCTGCTGCTAGCGGTCATGATCATGCTGCCGTGGGAGGTTGGGGCTTGGGGTGGGAGAAGTTATGAAAATGCTGACGAATACATTTTTATGACTACCTGAGTAAGACACGAGAGGAAAACAGCAAGCTGGCCCTGGGAGAGCCCTTTTAGAATCCCTGAGATTTGCTCCCTCCTCGGCCTCCCAGACACTGCGACTTCAGGTGTGCCTTACCTCATTCATTCCAGCTCCTCTAAGGTATTCACCGTGTGTGTGTGTGTGTGTGTGTGTGTGTGTGTGTGTGTGTGTGATGAATGATGGTGTTCAGGACCCAGCCTGGGGCCCAGCCCTTGCCAAGCAGACACTGCCTCTGAGCTACAGAGACTCAGTTATTTTAGATCTTCTAGATCCATTCAGAGAACTAGTGGTTCCTCTTAACTTGCGCATCAAAATCACCCATGGAACTTAAAAAGAAGCACAAAGGCCCAGATGAGCACTTAATTGAGAGCCCTTCTCAGTTTGGCCGGCTTTCCTCTGATTGGCCTCTATTTTTAACCTATTTTGCATACTCCCCTATCAGTGGACTTGGACTGTCAGGGCCTTCCTAAACGTAGCAAACACCTCAAGAGCCTGCCCCCTCAATGGCAAACATTTTCCCTTTTTAAATAAACTTTATCATTAAAAACAAAACAAAACAAAACTTGCAAATAAACAAAAAGACCACTCACCAAAATTACCCAAAAACAACTTGATGAATTTGTATGGAGTAAGAATAGGCATTCAAGAAGAAGAAAACAGGAAACAAGCTAGGAACCTGCCACAGAGGGCCTCTGAAAGGCTCTGCCCTGCAGACTGCCAAAGCAGACACTGAGACTTATGGCCAACTGTTGGGAAGAGTGCATGGAATCTTATATAAGAAGTGGGAAATAGTAAGATCTGGAGAGGACAGGAACCCCACAAGGAGAACAACAGAACCAGAAAATTTGAACACAGGGGTCTCCCCAGAGACTCATACTCCAACCAAGTACCAGGCATGGAGATAACCTAGAACCCCTGCACAGATGTAGTCCATGGCAGCTCAGTCTCCAAGTGGGTTACATAGTAATGGGAACAGGGACTGCCTCTGACATAATCTGATTGGCCTGCTCTTTGATCACCTCCCCCTGAGGGGGGAGTAGCCTTACCAGGCCACAGAAGATGACAATGCAGCCACTCCTGATGAGATCTGATAAACTAGGATCAGAAGGAAGGAGAGGAGGACCTCCCCTATCAGTGGACTTGGGGAGGGGCATGTGCGAAGAAGGGGGGGAGAAGGTGGGATTAGGAGGGGAGGAGAGTGGGGTTTATGGAGGGATACAAAGTGAATAAAGTGTAATTAATAAAACTTAAACAAAAAAGAATAGGCATTCAAAAGGGAAGTGGTATATATAGCTTTACATTAAATTTTGCACTTTCAGTATTGAATAGACTTTGCGCATTCATCCACCACCAAGGAGTAAATGCAGGTAAGGGATTCGGGTTGTGAAAGAGGAGGATATAAAGCTAATTGCTTTTCTGGGTCTGTCACGGAGTTTCTGGAGTTCATGGTGAACATTTTCCAGCCTCCTTGCTGCAAACCTGTGGCTCAGCTGGAGCTTTCTCTTTCTCTTTGACTTAATAAATCCTTGTTCAGCTCCCTCTTCTCTGTTCCTTATTTCTTACGGGTCGGGCGACAAGAAGTGCGCAGAGGAGAAAATCTGCAGCAGTTCCCTGGACAGAGAGTGGAGTAGATTCCCCCTTCCCAGCCGTTGCTATTACCTGTATCTCCTTAGGGACTGGAGCTCATGACTCTAGTTACACGGCTCTCTCAGACTTGTATGTTTTGTTTACTTTCTGACCTATGAGCTTCCCTCTCCCTCCAGGGGCAGGAAATCATGACCCAACAGGCACACACTACGTTTTGGAGGCAGGCCACGGATTGCAGCCCACTTTCTCAGCTCTCCCAGTCTCTAGGATCCTAAGCACATACCGTAAAGGCTTGCCAACGTGCCTGGATGGGACATGGGTATTTGTGTGCTTGTTTTTGTTTTGGCTTTTTTGTTTTTAGATTTATTTTATTTTATGTGCATGAGTGTTTTGGCTGTATACATGTATGTACAGGACATGCATGCCCGGTATCTAATTAAGTCAGAAAAGGGTGTTGGATGCCCAGGGACTGGAGGTTTAGCTGATTGTGAGCCATTATGTGAGTGTTGGGAACCAAACCCTGTTCTCCACAGAAGCAACAAGTGCTCTTAACTGCCAAGACACCTCTCCAGCTCCAGGACATTTTGATAAAGAAGAAGATGTGCTTTTTGACATGGTTGTGAGAGTCACAGTCTTTTTGCGGGGGCGGGGGGGGAGAGAGGTGGGGGGGAATAAGGTCTCCAGTTTGTGAAAGTTTTTTTTTTCACTTTTCTGTCAGAGGTTGACAAAGCCTGCTCCACACCTGCTTATCATTTTGCTTAGAGCCCCGCCCCCTTTTGCTTTAGAAACCAGCTCGGGTTTATGAAGACAGTAGACTCCTTGCCAACTGTCAGCTGTACTCTGTCACTGCCACCTTCCATCTCCAAAATGTCCATACAGATCAACCCAAAGAGGGGAGTGAGTCACAGTTCTGACAGTGATATTGACAGTTTAGAATAATACGTTAAAACACTGGCTACCTAGAAGAACTCACTGCTATAAGCAGATTCTGTTATCATTTACAGGACTCCTGCTCTATGTTCCACAGTTCAAGAGAACTGGAGACAAAAGATGAGCTTGTTTGTGCTTTTATCTTTGATTTACTGATATCCCGCCCATTAAAATCTGTTGTCGGTTGTTACCCACTCAGTATGGCCCAAGACATTAAATCCATATATTGCTAAGTCGGAGCATCGTGGCCCACAATTTAACAGTAGTATTCATGAGGCAAAGTCAGGAGGACTGCAAGTTCAAGACCAGTTTGGGCTCCGTGTTAAGATTCTACCTCAAAAAATAAAAACATTACCACCCCAGAACTGATCGTCTCTTAGTGCGTACAAGACTCATCTTGTGCCTTTGAAAGACCTATTGATGGAATTCTAAAACACTCCATGCTCTAAGGAAAGAGCCAAGCACAGAGTTAGAAACCAAATGTAACAGGAAGGGTGCGTTAGGTGGTAGGTGGTACATACCAGCCACAGGCTTTCTCAGAGAGGATGGGGATCAGTCAGTATTCAGGGACATTATCCTGTAGGACCATGACAAGGCATAAGTCTGCTGCCTGACCTCTGCCGACCTGCACAGGGGTCCATGCACCTGAGTAGGGTGTTGGCTTTTCTCATATAAAGTGAATTCTAACGGAAATCGTGACAGAACACTTAGATCTAAAAGTAAACTCTATGTTCTTGCTTGTTTTCTTTCTCTAGAGCAGCCAGTTTGTTATTGTTTATGATTCAAATCACTTTCCTTATTTATTTGAAACATCAGACTTGCACAGCTCATAAATAACTCCCCCAGAGATTCTGGAAATCCTGGCTGTTGCTGAAATTGCAATGAATCCCATTATGATAAGGCCCCCTACATAACAGAATTATCGTCAGCTCTTATCCAACTGGCAACTCTGAAACCACGCAGAGTTTATAGAAATGATGCTTGACCCACCTGTTAGAGAAATCCTTAGCCGGATAGGATGACACATACTTGTAATCCTTGGACCTGGGAAGCTGAGGCAGGAGGATTGCCTGCACTTTGATGCTAGCATGGACCGAGACTTAAGATAGCCAGGTATTATGCCTCAAAGAAGAACCCTGTCCCACCAACAGCAGCCAACAAAGCAATTACAACAACAAAAGAAAAAAAGAAAGAAAAGAAAACTTTCAGAGGCCCCCTTCCCAGATAGTGGCGGTTTTCAACACTCTATCCAAACACAGTGCTACACATTACCAGGCAGGATTTGCAAGGAGTATGGGCGCGACGGCTGGTTACCTTATGTAAAGATGCTGGCAGGGCTGCTGAGCAGCAGGGAAGCTTTCTGCAGACATAGTTTTGAGGGCCCCTCCTTGGCACCCCACAAGAGGGAAGCCAAGACAACGTTCCTCTTCCCCTGCCGTGAGGGACTTCAGGCAGACTTTTCACACAGCCCCACCTGCACCCCAGACTAAAGTGTGGCTCAGGTCTGAGAAACCAAAATTAAAAAAAGAAAAAAAAAAAGCCTGCATATCAATGGGGGAAGCAATTTAGTCCCCACAGAAGTTAAGCCTGAGAGAGTGCCACAGCGTAGGACTGGTTTCCCACTCAATGACTGCTCGGTCAGCAGGAAGAGGCAAGAGAGACTTACCTCCACGTGCCCAGGGCTAAGAGGAAGCTCAAGGCACCAGTCAGGGGCAACATGATCATCCTGATCCTGGGTGGTCAGTACGTGCCAGCGAGCACTTGTGAGAAGCCGAATTCTGTCAAGAAAGTACCAGGAGACAGTGTGGGAACATGGCTATGGCAGTCCTGCTTACAGACCGTCCAGAACCTTCCCGTTCATTAGCTTCCCTCCCCCACGTCTTTCTGGAGGAACTGGCCAGCTTAGGAAGGGAGAAGCGGCAGACTGGAGAAAAAAATGGAGGTGGTACCTACATCACCCCCTTTCCCACTGGAGGTAGTTTTGTTATTATCCTGTACCAGACGTATTAGTTACTGGAATGTCTATCTTTTTGGCTGAACATAACCACAGACTTATTTGGTCCTTGAAAGGGGCCCCCAAAGAACAGGTCCTGTGCCTTCATTAATGAGGAGGTAGAAAGCAAGCAGTTCTGAACAGGGTGGGTGGGAAAGAAGTCAACTGTGTCTGAGCGTGCCCACACACCTTGGCTGGTGCATCAGCCTCAGCGCATCCCACATCACACCGGGAGCCTCTGAGGCCGTTTCCTTAGGTCTTTACATCAATTATAAAGAAGCGATACGTGTCACGGAAGGTTGTAGAAAATGTTTTCTTCAAAGTTGCCAAATACATTTAGATGGGACATTGTATATATAAGTCTTACCTAGTGTTTTTTATAGTTGTTTTTATAATTGCTCTTACTGTACAGAGTTTAAAAATAGCCTTTTTAATTAGACAAAAAGGGAAATTTTATTTTATTTTTATTTTTTTAATTTTAATTTTTTAATTTATATTAATCATAGCTGTAGCTCCCCTCTCTCATTCCCTCCTAATCTCACCCTCCCTCCCTCATCTCCTCCCTGCCCCTTTCCCAGTCCACTGCTAGGGAAAGTCCTCCTTCCTTTCCATCTGACTCTAGCTTATCAGGTATCTTCAGGACTGGCTGTCATGTCCTCCTCTGTGACCTAGCAAGACTGTTCCTTCCTCAAAAAAGGGGAATTTTAATGGCATAGTCTGGTGCATTGTTATTTTGCCTCCTGAAATTTGCTTGCTATCTTTTACGAGCAGACCAGACACTCATGCACCCCAGAATGACATTTGTAATCCTTGCCTCCAAATTATCCTTGATTGGCTGAATGAATGCCCACACACTTGGGCAAGGCAGAAATGAAATAGGCATGGCTAAAGTTTGAGGACTCGGAGGGCAGAAGGATCTCGGGAGAGATGAACAGACAGGTGGGAGAGAAAGAAGGACAGTCACTGTGGGAAGGGTGAAGAACCCCGTGGGCCAGGAGGCTTGGTCTGAGCGTGGTGTGGAGAGGAGCACACAGATGGAAAGCATGTGCAAGTATTTATGGGGATGACGGATGGGGACCGGGCCCCGACAGGAATGATCAGGGCAAATCGCACGGGTCTCTGGGGCAGAGAGGTAACAAAGTAGGTTATGGGGTACTATCTGCCCAGCCCCAGGTAAAAAAAAAAAAATAGGCTTATTTAAAATCTATCAGGTGTCTGTGTCTTTTATTGTTTGATAGCGGGTTAAATAAAACCGCCACAATAATTATAGCTTTCAATAATAAACATTATTAGAATTTATATTTCCTACAACAATGAAGTCCCTTTTTGTGGGTATAGGGTGATAATTTAGGATTTCCGGCATAGGCGTTGCAAGGATATTGGATGAAAAGAACCATGCTTCTAAATGAAAGTTTAACTGTGTAGTAAATACATGTTCACAGAGGCCCCTTTATCTCTAATGCACCTTGATTAGGTGATTGTCAAGGTCTCCATCGGTCAGAAAACAACAAGGGCCAATTTTCAGGTAGTCCATCAGTCCTCACACTAGCGTATCTGATGTGGAGTCCTTCAGTCTTTCAAAAAATGGGGTTCTGACAAGGGCAGCAGTGCCTTCCTATAGTAGCGGACGAATGGGTAGAGCTGCCGTGATCACCGTGGTGACAGTCTCCATCCACCTTTACTGCCCTTCAGCACTTGGGGATCCCCACACACTCTCCTGTATTCCCCTGGGTGCTCATTGCCCTTGTTCCTCTGCTCTGGAGGGAGAGCGGCTCTGTGAAGCCGCTCCCAGGGAGGACCTCAGATATAGAACGGATTCCAAGCTGACTGTGGTTCCATACTCCCCATTAACCGAGAGTCTGCTGGTTTGCTGCAAAGAACGTAAGCCAAGAATATGTGAAGGGTTTTAAGTCCAATCAGTGCTTTCTTTGGAGCTTTTAGCAATGTGTGTTTCATTTATGTGAGGCGTCCATTATTGACTTGATTTAAAAAAAACAAAACAAAAAAAACCAACAACATTCTAAAGCAGAGAGCCACAGGTGATTTTATGGTGTGGTATCATTTTAGTCACAAACGGCTGCTTTTGAGGAATTTAATGAATTCTTATTCAGATTTTCAAAGTTCTAAGCGAGAGACATTTCATTCCCTCAAACTGCGGCCTGCCACCCAGGTGCCGCCATCTTTTTCTCCTCTGAGGCCTCACAAGCAACTAAAGAGTTAACACTGATCAAGTGGAGACCTCCTGGGTGCTGCCAGGAGGGTGCATAGCCAGTGCCTGCTGCTTGTCTCCTTTCTGCTGCTAAATACTTAAGTATCAGTCTTGGAGGCAGGCTTATTCTCTCTACCCCGAACAACTTCTTATCCTCTGTGATCCTCTCTCCCTTTCCTTCTCCCTACCCTTTTCACTTTTAGAAGATGAGGGCCCTGAGTCTTTGTCCAAATGTAAACCTACCATTTGTTACTCTTTTCTCTCCCAATTCTCTCTTATGCATAAGTAATACCCCCTCATTTAAACACATGATCCTACCCTCCTCGCAGCTTACTAAACATGTGTCCTACATTCTATAAACACCTTCCATGCCCGCTCTCTGACTCACGCTCTGATTTCATCTCTTCCCTTTCCTTCCGTGTGAAATTTCTCAAAAGCGTAGGTTTTGAGTGCCAGGCTCCTTCACCTACGCTCTGATCCAGGAGTCTGGCATCCATCCGTTCTCTGGTGAAGCATCCTTTTGAAGATCCACAGTGAATGGCCTTGAAGGCTCCTTGTCCCGAAGACCTCTGCAAGCCTCCAAACCCACCTCTTTGCCCTTCAAACTCAGCAGTCAGTTGTGCGTGTCTGTAGTCCCAGCACTCAGAGGATGAGTCAGGAGGACCACAAGCTTGAGTGCTGGGCTACACAGTGAGTCTTTGTCTAAAAAAATAAAGATAGAAAGGTAGAGAGGAGATAGAGAGAGGGAGAGAGAGAGGAGGAAAGAAAAACCTGGCTGGTTCTTTTGTCCTTACCTGTCCTGCTGGTCACCTAGAATCCTCTTTTAGCTTCCCCCTGGCTCTACATGTGTCATTATATTTTGGTAGAACTACTTGAGTCACAGGACATTATGAGCTGCCGGATGTGGGTGCTAGGAATAAGATTCTGGATTAACATCTTAACCCTGAGCCATTTGTCCATTGTCCAGGCCAGTGTCACTTTGGAAAGATATGTAATTTCTAAAAAAAAAATATAATGACAAATACATGTGAAAATGACATAATGAAACCCATTACTTTGTATACTAATCAAAATAGCAAAAAAAAAAGTTAAAAAATATATGGTTCTCTGTCTTCAGTCAAAAAATTGAGAATTTCTAAGTGCATATAATGAAAAAGAAAACGATAAATTTTCTTGATCTCCAAGCTCCTCCCCCCATTCCTACTTCTAACGTTAGCCTGGTATGCACCTTTTGGAAATATGTGTAGGCTCATGCCAGCATACATTATTATGACATTTTTCCTTTCTGACTTAAAAGTCTATCATAGACATCCAATCAACCGTTTAAGACAACATAGCTTGATATATGGTTCACACAGCACACAAAACACCAGCTAGAGACACAGCACTGTTTACTGTATTTAAACACTCAGACAACAATGATAACTTTTAGTTCACCTCCACTACCTCAAAAACAAACTCCATACTGCATCCTCTCCACTTCCTCCAAAACTCTGTCTCCATGGCTTTTCCCGTTTGGGGTATTTTGTATAACTGAAATTATACATGTGGCCGTTTTCTTCTGGATTTTTTAATGCAATCATCCCTATTGTAGCTTGCACCGATACTTAATTTCTTTTTTTTTTAAACAAATAACGGTTTATTAAATTGACATGCAAACTTTTATTTAGTCATTCATTCTCTTCTGCATGCGTACGTGCACGTGTGTATGCATATTTGCATACGTGTGGATGTGCACGTGTGTGCTGGTGCTGAAGCATGCGCATATGTGCATGTAGAAACCAGAGGCATCTGTCTTCCTTGATTAAGCTCCATTTGTTTGCTGTGGCAGAGTGAGCTGGTTAGTTCTCTGTCAACCTGACACAATCTGGGGAGACCTGGGTGGAAGGAAGCTCAACTGAAGAATTACCTCCACCACTCTGGCCTGTGAGCATATCTGTGGGCTCTTTTTCTGATGTGAGAGGGTCCATCCTGTGTGGGCAGTGCCTCCCACCCCCATCCCCTGTCAGGCAGTCCTGGGTTGTATAAGAAAGCAAGCCGAGCAAGCCATGGAGAGCAAGGTAGTACGAAGCATGCGTCTTTGGTCTCTGCTTCAGTTCCTGCCCCCAGGTTCCTGCCTTGAGTTCCTGCCTCAGCTTCCCTGGGTGATGGAACAGTAAGCCTTTCCTCCTCCAAGCTGGTTTAGTCAGTGTTTTATCGAAGCAACAGAAGACAAACTATAGCACAGAGTCCCTCACTGGAATCTGATGACTTGGCTTTTTTGGATAGCCGGGTTGTCCTGGGATCTTCACCTCCCGAGCCCCGGCTGTACAGGGACCTCTAAGGCGGGCAGCTTTATCTATCCAACTTTACATGGGTGTTGGGAATCTGAACTTGGGTCCTCACATCTGTACAGCAAGCACTTTATTCACCAAGTCGTCTTCCCCAAACTCCCATTCATCTTTCGATGAACGCCTGGCTTGTTTCCACCTCTTGATGAATTGAATCATGCTGTTGTAAATATTCATGCTTGTGTTCTTTTGTGGAGAGGTGTCTTTGTATCTGTTAGGCACATGCAGAGCAGTGGAATTTTGGGCTATGTGGTGATTCCACATTTAATTTATGGGGAACTGCCTATGCCTTTTCCAAAGTGGCTACACTGCCTTACGACTCTACTAGCAGTGTGTGAGAATTTTAATGTCGCCACATCCTCGTCAACACTTGTAATTGTCTGGAGGCTGGAGAGATGGCTCAGCAGTTAAGAGCACCGGCTGCTCTTCCAGAGGACCCAGGTTTGATTCCCAGCACCCACACGATGGCTCACAACTGTCTGTAACTCGAGTTCCGGAGAATCCATCCCCCTCTTCCGGCCTCCTTGGGCACAGGCACACACAAAGTACAGAAACATACACGCAAGCAAAACATCGACACATGTAAATAATCTAAAAAATGTTAAAGCTCCATTCTAATGATTAAAGTGTTATCTCGTTGTGGTTTTAATTTTCCTTTTCACCCGATGTTATCATCTGGAACACCTTTTCATGTGATTGTTGTCCATTTGTCTATCTTTGTGGAAGGCTTTCCGATCTTCACTCATTTTTAACTGGGGGTGTTTGCCGGTCAGATAATGAGTGGAGGCAGTTCTTTGTGCTAACTGTGTGTGTGCTTTACAGTGTTTCCTCCTATGCCCCCACCCGTCTTTCTATTCTCCTCACAGAATCCCGTGAAACAACATATTTAATTTTTATGAGTTCCCAATTATCCATTCCCTTTTGCTGCTTATTCTTTTGATGTCATGTTTAAGATGACTTTGCCTCACCCAAGGTTACAAAATATATGCCTACATTTTCTCCCGAGACTTTTATAGGTTAAGCTCCTTACATTTGAGTCTTTGCCTTATTTTATGGATGAGGAAGGGGTCCAACTTCATTTTTAGCACGTAGCTATCCAGCTGGCCTAGTAGCATTTGTTGAAAACGCTCTTTCCCTCCCACTGAACAGTCTTGGCACCCTTATTGAAAATCAATTGACTGCAAATGTAAGAGTTTATTTCTGGCCTCTTAATTCTATTCCATTGATCCACGTGTCTACCCCATGTCAGCACCACACTGTCTTAATTACTAGAGTTGGTTTTGAAATCAGGAAGTATGAATCTTCTGCTTTGGTCTGAATGTGTTCCCCGAAGACCATATGTTACAAACTTAAGAAGTAGGTCACAATGGAGATAATTAGGCTCCAAGGCATTTGACCCAGGAGTGGATTAATGTTGTGGCTACAGCAGACTGAAAGGCCTTCTCTAAATGCCAATCCTTTGATCTTGGGTTTTCCAGCTTACAGAAGTGTAAGCCAATATGTTTTTGTTCATACAAATTACTCTGTGCTATTACGTGCAGACAGCCTCCACCTTTAGTTTTCTCCTGTGAGATTGCTTTGGTTATTCTCAGGAACTGTCATTTGCATACAAATAATTAGATTAACCTGTCAATTTCTGCAAAGCCAGTTGCTATTTTTATTTGGGTTGCATAGACTAGGCATAGAAGTTGCAAGGATATTGTCTTATTTATTCTTCAAACACATGATAAAGGGACGTTTTCCCATTTACCTAAGTTTTATACTTCAAAATTTTTAATTTATCTTATGTGGGTGGGTGTTTTGCCTGCAGGTATGCCAGTACTACATGTGTGCCTGGTGGAGGTCAGAGGAGGGAGCTGGATCCCCTGTCTGGAGTTACAGACAGCTGTGAGCCATCATGTTGGTGCTGGGAGTCAAACCCGCGTTCTAAGAGCAGCCAGGACTATGCCGTTTCTCCAGCTCTTCCCTAGGTGTTCTTTAATTTATTTCAATGATGTTTTATAGTTCCTAAGGTACGGTTCCTTCCTTTGCTGAATGCATTCCTAAATATCTTACTTTTTTTGTGTGCTACTACAAATGAATGGTTTTTAGTTCTGTCTTTAGCTTGTCTGTTCCTTCCAAGAAGAAGCACAGTTGATTTTGCACAGTGACCTTACAGCCCACGCTTGACACAACTCATTCGCCGTGTGCGCTCCTTAGGGTTTTCTGCAATTTCCCATCCTCCTTTCCGGCTCGGGTGCTCCCGTCTCTTTATCCCAACTAGTTGTTCTGCATAGAACCTCCAACATAACATCGAATGAAGTGACCAGAGTGAGCCTTTTCTTCTCTCCTGATCCTTTTATTTTTTTAATGTTAGTTACACTTTATTAACTTTGTATCCCAGCTGTATCCGGCTCCCTCATGCCCTCCCATTTCCACCCTCACTCCCTCATCTTCTCTCTACCCCTTTCCAAGTCCACAGATAGGGGGGGACTTCCTCCCCTTCCATCTGACCCTAGCTTAGGAGACATTCAGTCCTTTACTATAGAATACAGTATCAGCTCTGTGTGTGTGTGTGTGTGTGTTTGTTTGTAATTGGCCTTTGCATAAACCAAAGGAAAATGGAAACAACTCACTGCCAAATAAACAAGCTGAGCCACACCACTTTTCAAAACCTTACTGATAATTTATAGTTTGACTGTATCACAATTTATTTAACCATAACCATTTTGATAAATACTTAAATTGTTTCCTTTTGCTTCCCACAATTAACAATATGCAGTATTAAAGATACTTAAGTATATGTACTCTTAGTAGTGAAACAAATCCCTAGCTGTGGGGTTAGGGGTGCAGTTCAGTTGAGAGAGTTCTTGCCCAGCATGTACAAGGCCCTGTGTTTCACCATCAGAACCACAGACCAGCCATGGTACACACCTGTAATCCCAGCATTTGGGAAGTGGAGGTGAAGGATAACAAAATTTAAGACCACCCTGGACCACAAGAGACTTTGTCTAACAAAACAAACAAATAGAAAAAAGAAAAGAAAAAGAGATTCCTAAAAGGGAGGGGTACAGTTTTAATGTTCCCTAATATTTCCAGATAACTTTCTTAAAAATTGTAGCAATATATAAAAATATCAGTTTCTGTAAACCCCAACACTGATTCTTATTATTTTTAAAGATTTAAACATAATATCATGATGCTTTTTCCATTTCTCTGTTATTTTTTTTCTGATAATGAGGGCAAACATTCCTTTTCTGCTATATATCTAACAAATTCTTTTAGGTTTCTCCCCTTTATTTTCACTTTGTTTTTTAATGACTTTTTTATATAAAATAGTTTGATTTTTAAGGTCAAATGTTTTTTTTAAGTGACCTCTGAAGATCCAGTATTAATTGAAAATGAAAAAGTCTTTCACCCAAAGTTATTCAGCATGTTTAAATTATTTTCTAATATTTTCATTCTGTGCATGTGAATGCTTTTCTTTATTTTTAACTTTCAATTCCCTGATTTATCTACGTTTTTTAAAGCCTGACTAGCTGCTTTTCTTAGAATTTTATTGATAATTAAACTATCACTTCTAACTGCATAAACATTCTCACTCTGTTGCCCAAGCTGGCCTTCCATTCTCCATATCTGCCTGGAGAGATGGCTCAGTGGTTAAGCGCACTGGCTGCTCTTCCAGAGGACCAGGGTTCAATTCCCACCATCCACATGGCAGCTCACAGCTGTCTGCCGCTTTAAGATCTGACATACGTGCCAGCAAAACACCAATGCACATAAAAGAAATATAAATTACTTCAAAAACTTCTTCACGTCCCTTCTTTGACCTCAGCATCTCGAGTAACTGAGGGTACAGGTATAGATAGATACAAACCGTCCCTGCCCACCTTAAACTCCTTTTCCTTGTCAAGCTGATGAGATCAGTTTTAATGCCGACTTAGGCGGGTGATATGTTTGGGTTCTCGCCATCCACACCGTTCTGTTTTGATAATGTGAACAAAGGGAGGCTGGCTCTCCCACGTACTCTTCATAAAATCTTTTCCGTGTCCTTAACGCTTACTCTGCCCTGGTAAGTGCTATTCGCCTCCCTGGAGTTTACTCCCGATGTGGAGCTGTGTATGATTCGAGCAGACTGGTCCTGGCCAGGGGAATAGCCTCAGTTTACCCAAGCCAGTCGGTGAAGCCCTATTTCTCTACCTACGTCACTTTGCTCATGGGACAATGAGACTTAAATTGGCCCAATAAGTGAAATTTTCAGATTTTTGTTAATGGTTGGAGAGGGATTAAATGCCCTTGTGTTCTGTTGGCCGCTAGATGTAACCACGCACACCTGTAATCTTCAGCATGTTGGGAGGATCACGAGTTCAAGGCCAGCTACACAAGAGACCTTGTCTAAAAAAAAAAAAAAAAGCCAAGAACTGTCGTAACGCTATGACGGGACCACTGTCATCCTGAGCTCCCAGCAGCTGTGCCTACCTGGAGGTGACCCTAACAGCATCAGGCCTATTAACGGCTACAGGAGTGGGTCATCAGCCACAGACTCGCCCTGCCTTCTCCCCCAGCTGTCATCCTGCCTTAGCGGTGTGCAGGCTCCGGGGGTGGATTATAGTAAACTGCTAGTGTATATACAGGTTGGGAGGAGAACGGGAGGAAACGCCAACGCTGCAGCTCTGGGAAGTGGGAATCCACGCTGGGTGGGATCTTTCAGTGGCTGTTGTGAGGTCATCCTCCTCCCTGCTGTTCCTAGAAGTAAGCCCAACGGGTCCGTGGATTCACTGAGCTGGACTTGAAAGAAACCGTTTTATTGGTCTGTCGTTGGTGCCTTATACAGGGTAAATAGAGATTTGTTCATGTCTGTCTAGGAAGTGTGTGTGTGTGTGTGTGTGTGTGTGTGTGTGAGAGAGAGAGAGAGAGAGAGAGAGAGAGATCCTAGGATCTCAGCATGAAGATGACACCTGTATGTGGAGGAAGAAAAGAACCAAGATCATCAAAGGGGATAAAGGATATGATCCTGATCAAATGATGTCACATCGTACCTGAAGCCCACCTTATTCCTCTGCTTTTTAGGTTCACAAATCACTACATCCTTTTCTTTGTTTAAATTTAAAGTCAGGTGGTGGGCTGCGGGACTAGCTGACTGTCGTGTACTTGTCTACCTTCTGTGAAGCCCTGGGTTTGGCTCCCAGCAAAAGACAGATGTGGATACATGCATGTGAGTGCACGCGCACGCACACACACACACACACACACACACACACACACAAATCAGGTTATCATAGGAAACAAGGCCATTGTAAATAATACACATTTGGTCTTTTATGATCATTTTATTTCTAAAAATGAATATAAAATATGATCTTTTATTGCCCTCCAACCCTTTATTCCTGCCACAGGCCTCACAAGGATAACCTTGTAGATGGTCCGGGATGTAGCTCAGGGTTTACAGTACTCACTAAGGGCTCATCTCAGCATCATATAAACCAGGAGTGGCAGCACACAGCTATAATGCTAATGCTTGGGAGGGGAGGAAGGAGGACCAGCAGCTCAGCATCATCTTTACCTATAGCACGAGTTCAAGGCCCCCATGGCTACGAAACAGAGTAAAAACAGCCCAGCCCTCTGGCTTGGTCTGCTCATTTCCTAGCTGTGTCTCACTATTATTGTCCCTCCATACGGACACACGTCCAAACTTATCTCATCTCCAGGTTTCTTGTCTTCTCTTTCTACCCCTTGAAAGGTCGGACTGGTATTAAAGTTTTATGCTCATTTTGATACAACATATTAAACGCCGCCTTCAGTGGCAATTGCCTGTGCAAGGTGGCAAGACACAAATATGATTTTTCGATGGACACTGCCTGAGAGAGCATGCTTTCAGCGGGTGTTCAGGTTCATGACGCACCGTGTCAATGTGATGGACACCCTTACAAAGAGCCTGCTCCCTAGTACTTGTTAAAAAATTGACTCTAAGGCTGTGTTACTAAATCTCGGATACCAAACTCCTAAATATATATTTATGCAAAGACAAATGGTTGAGAGGGGAAATTAGGAAAACGCATGAACTGAACAGGATCTTTTAAAAGCCAATTAGAGCACTTTAATAGTCATTTTCTTACGACTTTGGCTTGGTATCAGGAGTAATCCAGGTCTCAGGAAAGGAGTTAAGCTAAAGATTTTCACAGTAGCTTAATAATAACCTAGAATTTGCTAGTACCCCACACCCAACCCAAACCCCTTTGCCCGTTTGGCGTGGCGGCAGGTGGGAGAGTGGTGAAAATGGAAGTGGGATGCAGGGAACCGATTCCTACTAAGAGGAAAGCGAGCCTCGAACAGACAGACGCCTGCAGCCAGAGCTGAGAGCTGGCTGTGAGGAGAAGCCGCTGCTTTGCCCCCAGCACTAGCTCTGTGTCTTAGCCAGTTCATCACACCAAAGACAGACGATCAATTGCTGCTTACTGAGCTGCAAACCCTCTCACCCTCCCCTCTCAAAAAGCTGGGGCTGCCCCCTGACTCAGAGCCTGATTTTAACACCCCCCTAAGCGACTTGTTTCCCCTCCCTACCCTGCTGTCCTGGAAGGATGCCCATAACTCTTTTGGCATCACGGTGACACATGGAGGGTATCTGGGAAGGTCATCACCGCGACCCACGAATCCCAAGTGCATGTGGGTCTTTTCCCCAGGACAAAAGTAACAATAAACATTGGTGATCCTTTTTAAAGAGCAGATCCCTGAAAACCAGGGATCTGCCCTGTGGTCTCAGGCCATGGCTGCCACTGACTGTCAGGTTTGCTGTACAGCTCAGCCCTGTGCACGCCTCTCGAATACACACACACACACACACACACACACACACACACACACACACACACCAGTACCTTCCTCACTTGTGGTTTCTTTGGAGGCACTAATTAAAAAGTGGGCACTGAGCACTACCCCCTGCAACCTGGACTTCCTGGGTCCTGGCTCCTGCGCCCCCCCTCAGGTGGGCCCTTTTCAACCAGGAACTTCCAGCCTTGCAAAGGCAGGGCGACTCCACCGTTTCCCTGAGGAGTACTGGCTGGACCTCTCCCTGGCTGCCATCTGCCAGTATTTTTTGTCACTATGGATACGATATGTGAGAGTAACAAGTGCCCCCATTTTAGTCTTGCATGCTGTTTTCCACAGGTTCAGCACGACTCCTGCTGACTGTGAGTTAGTGAGATTGGGTGTAATTCCGTAAGCACACAGGGCCATTTTGCATGATCAATAGGCGAGCTAGGCCCTTGAGTCCTGGGTGAGGAGGTCCCTGTGGGGGTCTGGTGAAGGTGCTGAAATTACCGAACGGCCTCCTGGCGGTGGACTGGGTCCAGAAGGGTTCGTGTGTTGTTGCCTGGCCGTGCCACCTTGGGTGAGACAGGTTCTCTGGATCTCCACCGTGAATCGGACCAGAGACAATCTTCCAGCTCCCACAGACTGTCCTTTCTGGTCTAGATTTCCCCATTCAGCAGGGGCATGAGTCAAGACCTTCCCCAGCAGAGGTAGACAGATGAATCCTCATCAAAAGTATCATCGAGAGCAGCCTTGGTTGGTGAATTAAAGCCTCAAACGCTGAACAAGGAGAATGCGTTCCGGTTGCCAGGCAACCACCCTGGGCCCTTGTTGGCAGAGGGGCTCAGGTCTTTTTAGCTATAATTGGCAAGGCCGCTTGTGACCTTCTTCTGACCGAGATACCATGCGGAGCTCTAACTAAACCGTCCTTGCTGGATGGGGGACGCTTCTGCTCTTCCTGGGGCCTGAAGTTCTCAGTGAACACAATGGAACTTACTTCCATAGGAACGCTCCATTCATCTTTCTACCGCACCCATATTTAGCTGGTATTTGAAAGTCTCCTCCTACTTCATGAAATCTGTCTCCCACCTGCCCACATCCTAGACCGGAGAAAAAAAAGCCATGGCTTCAAATTTAGATCCTTCTTGGCTGACATAGGAGAAGGTTACCCCAAAAAGACCATCACGGATCTAAAATGTTGTCAGTGAGAAATATGTTTACTACACCTCACATAACCAGGGAGATGTAGGGGATTCATAGCCAAACTGGAGAGACTGAGGTAAATATCTGAATTACAGGTTTCCCTCTGCTTCTGGAGCGTGGGGTTGGGGAAGAGGAAGAGGCACAGTCCAGACAGAGGAGACCCCAGCCTCTGAGACCCTCCGCTTCTTCCAGGGCGGGCTCCATTCATGGCCAATGCTAATGGGTCTCCCAGGCTGGTTACCTTCAAAACCAGTTGGTAGTGATGGGCACACCTGCCCCTTGGTCAGGGTGCTGCTCTCTGTGTGGGTGACTCTCTCTATGCAGCAGCTTTGGTCTCTGCTGAACATCAAAGCACGATCTGGAGGTGAGGTGCGTATCTTGACATGCCAGGGATGGAGTGGGATGAAAGAGCAGCCCAAGCCTATGAGAAGAAATGTAGTAAAGCCTGAGAAACCACATGATATTGGAGTATAGGGCCCAAAGTTCACACAGACACACACACAGACACACACAGACACACACACACACACACACACACTCACTCTCACATGCATGCACACACATAGTGCAGCTCTCTCCCGGATCTCTCCTCCTTTACTGTCACCTTTCTTCAACCTGTTTGTTATTTATAGCTTGTGTCCTTGCACTTACTCCCCTCTCTCTTCAATGACTCTCCACTCAGCAGCCTGGGTAGTTAAAAACAAGCATATCAAAGAAGCATGCTTTCCTTGAGTGGTTCCCCTCTGCACTAAAGCAAAACTCAAGTCCTTCCCCTACCTACTTCAGTCTTATCCAGCCCCAGACCTGTCACTCACCATGTTTTAGTGACACTGGTCTTCAGCACCCTCTGGCTCAGGTCAAATTCTTTCCGTTCCCTTTGTACCAGCTATCTGTTCACACTGTCTGGGGGGGTTCTTCCCTTGGCTGGTCACTTCAAGGACTCCCTTTCACCTTGTGTTTTCTGTCTCATCACTAAGTAGTTTCCTCACAGCATTCAGCACAATCAGGAATTACAGCCATTAACACATTTATTGTTACTTATTTATTGCTGCTTTCTTCTATCAGAACACAAGCTCAGTAAGGTCAGAAGACACCAATCTGTCTTGCTCAGGGTTTTATCCATCACTAATCCACTGTTTGGCTCGTATCAGATCATTTCTTTGCTGTTGGTTAATAAAGGAGTGACAATGAACAGTAGACATGTCAATATTACACATTGACATGTAACTACACACACACACACACACACACACACACACACACACGCACTAAGCAGGCACCCACATAGTGATTGCTGTGTGCCAGGGACTGTCTGGAGCTCTTCATAGAGAGAACGCTTTAGTTCCTACATAACTCTAACAAGCAGGCATTGTGGCCAGCCCCTTTTATAGTGAAGAAAGCAGTAGCTCAAGATGATTAATGACGTCTGGGGGTAAAGATTGGGCTAGGTGCTGCACTAGAGTTCTGGGGTCTCTTTACTGAGGTACCATAGTCTGGAGGGCCTAATCTTGATCTCCCCACAGCACTGAAGTTTGGAAGCTTCCAATTAAATGGCATCAGGAGCAGCTTCATCTAGGCCCACCCTCGTTGGTGGTCACATGGCCAGTCTCTCCCTGTCTGTTTACACGGTCATTTCTCTGTGCTCATGTGAGTCTGTCCTGGTTGTCTCCGAAGAACAGCCAGATTTGATTAGGGTCAGCTGTAACAGCCTCTTATGGGCTCTTCGTCTTTAAACGGCCATGTTGTGAGGTACTGGGGACTGGGGCTTCATTGTATGAATTCAGCCATAGCGGTAGGGCAGGCATAGCACACCAAACGTCCCTCTCCTGCGCTCATGCTGGATCTATCCACCATGCCATGAAAACTCCGAAGGTCTCATAACAGCTGGCACATTTTTGAGTTCCCTGGCATGGCAGACACTCTCAGCTGCCCACTCAAGATCCGTCTCAGCACTGCTCCCGCTCTGTGGGTTGCCAACAACCCTGGCTTTGGTTCAGCAGGCACTGCAGCCAGCTTCTGCCCTCCAGTCTCGACGACGACTCTGCCCCACTGCTGCTCCCTATTCACTTCCTCAGCCCTCCCTGCATGGGGTGGGGACAGGGGCATGGCTTGGCTCTGTTTTACGAGTGTAACCAGGTGTGGTGCGCCTGCACTTGGCTGAGACACTAAGAGAACAATGTGTCCTTTAGGCGAGCCTCTTGCAGAGCTGCAGGCCCAGGCGTTCTTCTCTGTGACCTGAGGCAATCACAGTTATTGGTCCTCCTCCCCATCCGCCTCCTCTTGGCCTCCATCTGCTCCTCCCCTTCTCCCTCTTCACCTTCCTTTTCCTCTTCCTCTTCCTCTTCTTTGGGGCAGGATCTCACTATGTAGCCCAGACTGGTCTTGAACGCAAGATTCTTGTGCCTCAGTCTCCAAAATGTTGACCTCACGGGCATACACCGTCACTTTAGTGGAAAACTTAACCTCCCTTGCAGCTCCAGCATTTGAAGCTATTTTCATAAGAAATAAAACCAGTATTGACTTGAGATAAAATTCCATGTCATTATTAAAAAAAAAAAAAAGCAAAAACCATCTTAATGCACGTCATCTCCTAAAACATAAAGTTGTGTTAGCATGGCTAATTATACTGTATGAGAACTGGGCATGCCACAAAATGTCCACCAGAGAGAGAGAGAGATGGATAACACAGGAACGTGATTATATGCACAAGACAATAAATGAAAAGTTGTAGGAAGGATCATTTTGGCTGGGTGCAGTGTCACAGACCCTATGGTCCCAGCAACTAGGGAGCCTGAACTGGGAGGACCTTGAGTTCAAGACCAGCCTGGGTAACAGCAAGACACCATCCCCCAATTAAAACAAAGCAAAACCCTGTCAGTGGTAGAGAGCTGGCCTAGCTCGGATGAAGACCTGGGCTGTATCCTTAGCACTGCTGAGCGGAAAAGCGCCGTGTTCATGTGAATCTCTTGCCAGAGCCACAGGTAGAGACTTCTTAGAACATGTGCTGAGTAGGACATGCTTGAGTGCCCAGACAGGACCCTTCCCTTTGTAAGAGAGACAACACGAACTAGACTTTGAATGTATCGGGAGCTGCTCATGGTTATAAAGAGACAGGGTCACATCTATCCTTGAAAACTTATTTGTTGCTGCTTCTTAAAAAGGTGTGGTCATGGTAGTGTAGCCATGAATGAAGCCTGTTATGTGCTGGCATGATTGTTCTGCAGTGTGATCACGAGGACACTGACACACATCTATACAAGCAGGAAATTCACACACGTGAACTTGCTGTATTTAACAATACTAGAGAAGTCTTAGCATACGCTACTTTTAAAATTAAAATCAAAAGCGTTCTTATCTTCTGGAAGTACATAGCACAATATTCACGGACGGAACGGTAACAGCAGCCAGCATTTGCTTCAGATAGTGGTAAGGAGGCAAGCTTGGGGCACCGGTGAGACAAGACTGGCTAAGAACTGATCATTATTGAAACTGAGTTGTTTTCTTTTTCTTTTTTTTAAAATATTACTCTCCAGGGGCTCATTAGGTTTTCTTCCTAAAAAAAAAAAATGTGCAAAGATTTCTTAAAAAGTTAAAAATAGAAAGCCCTGGTGAGCAAAAACTTGGAAGAAGCTGCTGTCTGCATTCTAGACCTATGGCTGTCTCTGAGACAAAGGTTTTCTGCACAGAAAAAGTGAGAAGAGATGAAGACTGTGCAACTTTGTGTAAAATTGTCAGGTCTTGTTAGGATCATGGACTTAAAAAAAAAATAGCCGTACCTATAGTAATACCAGCAGACAAAAAAAAAAAAAAAAAAAGAAGACACATGCTGGTCCAGCAGGGCTGGGGACATTTCACAAATTATCTTGGTGTTGAACCAGGGGTAAGAGCTGAAAACCTGCTCATGACCGTCATCAACATAATCCTTCCAACCACAGAGCTCAAGTCTTCCCCCTCACCTAGAAGCTATTATTTTCCATATTGCAGAGGAAGCCAAGCCTTAGCCAGCCAGGTTGTGCATCTGGCATGTCCAGCTAGGAGGTAAATCCAGATCAGCTCCCACTGGCCACACTTTTCATCCCTGGGCTGTATTCACACATTGTTTGCGTGCCAGTATGAGCAGGATGCCCCTGTGTATCCTGAGTGCCCAGCCCACATCTGCCTGCTTTTTCTCTAGCAGTTCACATCCTCTCCCTTGGACTCTCCCTACCCCCCTCCCCAACCAGCAACATCTCTGTCTGTTCGCGGCTAAAGAGCCAGATATGCAGGGCTACATCCTTAAAACCAGTGCCTGCCTGGCAGGAGAGTACAAAGCTCAACTCCCTGCCTTACTGGAGACCAGTTCTGAGGTATAATTTATACTCCTGAGCTCATGGGGGGTCAGGCAGGAGCAGCACTTCCACAGAGCCTTGTTTAGGGTTCTGCTCTTCCTCACCTCGCTCCCCTACTCTGGTACTGGCTTTCCCCAGGAGCATCTCCTCAGTAAATCATTTGCTCATGACCCTTATTCAGGGGCTGTTTCTTGGGAGCCCAGCCAAAGACAACTTCTCCCTATTTGGATTCAGGCTTATTGCTAATAATTCCTCCTAGAGGAAACGTGTGAGCACAGCGAGTGTTGGAGTAGACAGAAGGCCATGGCTGCTTACACATTTAGGTATGCAGTTCTACCTATTGTGTTGTGACTAGCAATCAAAATATCCAAGGAAGGCAAAAGCTACCTTCTGGGAAGATGGTGTTGATGAATAATAAAAACTAAAAGAATGTGTGTCCCCTTGTGTGCACCCCAGAAGAACAGCCATATCAAAAGAGGCTCCAGTGGGGACCCAGAGAGGGTTAGGCCTGACCATAAGGGTTGACAAACAAGAGAGGCCACATTGAAGGGACTTGAGACTTGCTCTGTAAGGCCCCACAACAAAACAAAGCTCTGCTGTAGCCAAAACAGAGACTTTGCATTTACCCAGCATAGAGCCCAGCTGGACTCCTTGCCCAGGGAAAGGGGAACTCAGTTTACCAATGGCATGTATTGACCTAGGAGAGACAGCAACTTTGCAGCCAAAAGGAGTTAGTTCCTAGCCTGCCTCAGAATGGCTTTATAACACTGTCTAGTCTTGAACTCACAATTCTCCTGCCTCAGCTTCCCAAGTATTGGGGTTACGAGTGTGAACCACCACGTAGCTTCTCCCTTTATTACTTCTTTAAAATTTGTGTGATCCCATAAAGCATTTATTTATTTATTTCACATCTTTGAGCCTCTGTTGTGTGAAGTAATGAGGGCAATAAAGGTAACCGCCTCATGCCATTGCACCACATCATAAAATCCAGGAACATAAGTACTCAGTAAATGAGTGATCATTATTGCTAGTAAACTAGAAGAGTCACAGTCTTTCCTGGGAATGTCCTTGGTAACGGCATTGAGGTCATGGAGGCCACAAGGAATTTCATATACCCATGCACTACTGTGGGCAGAGAACTTGGCATCCTTTAATAAGAAATACAGCATGTAAAGCCAGCTCCAAGACAAGGAAGTCTGGTATCATAGATAATTGTTCTTCCCTGTGAGGTAGCACTTTGCCATGGCACATTCTAATTTAGCTGCTAGTCTCTGTCTATTGCCAGTAATAAATATTTTTTAATATTTGATTTGTTAGCATGCATGAATTACACATGTTTCATGATGGCATTCTCATACACACACATAATTTACCCCATTAACCTTTGCCTCTTGCTCCCTCTAATCCTCTTCTTCTTCCTACTTAATTCTTATTCTACTTCCATCTACCTATCTATCTATTTTTTAATTACTTTTGATGGTATAGTGGGTCTCAGAAGGTCACCTTCAGAGTCCTGGGTGAAGGGTGTCCCACTGGCTACAACAGTGAAGAAAATGACTATTCCTCTCCCCAGCAACCATTAACTGCCTGTAGATACTAAGGAGGGCTGGACCCTCACCAACCCTCTCCACTAGGTACCAGTACCCACCTATGGTTCCTCCTTGAAGGCCTCCTGGACACCATTCCCTTGCTGTGGCTGGATGTTGACAGATCTTGCACAGATCTTGTATCAGTAATCCCAAATAATCTCAATCCTGCTACGAGATCAAGAGTTTAACAGTCATGTCATGGTCAGTGTTCTGCCTCACTCCACTCCTTCTGACTCTTACATTTTTCTGGCCCATCTTCCATGATATTCTCTGAGCCTAGGAGGGGATAGAGTTTCCCATTCATGGCCGAGCATCCGATACTCTCTTATTTTCATCACATTGACCATTTATGAATTTCTGCAGTTACTACTGCCGAAAAGGAGTGTCTCTGACCAAAGCCAATCATAGCACTGACCTGTGGACATAAACATAACTACTTAGGTGACAATTTGACGGGCACATTGTACCCACTTAGCAGAACCATGGCAGCAGATTTTCTAGTAGTGCTGATGACCTCCCTCCCAACACAGACACTGGCTTTTGACCAGGTTTACAGTCCCACACGTGGATTCCATCTTGTGGAGTAGGATGGAATTAGGTAGCAGCTAGTTACCCCCGTAACAGGTTTGCCACTATTGCCCCAGGCACGCTCACCTGTCCAGTCAGTAGCGTAACATGGGGACCACAACTGAGTAAGACTTTTGATGACAGTCCCCCCACTGTAGCCTGCATGGTATCCTCTGGCAAGCCAGGAGGGGAGAGACAGTAGGAGAACCCTTTGAGAGGGAGGACATTGCGTCCCTATGGCTCCAACATTTAGCAGCCAGAGCACTAGATTCTAAGTAAACGTTTGTTGTTGAACGAAAGCTGAGCCTTATGCCAGTAACATGGATCTGGGTGGAATTATTCTCAAAGAATCAAACTAAAGAAGGGAAGAATGTAAGAATGTATGTGATATTTTCCAAAGAAACTACATCAACGATGGATGGAAAGGAGAAAGAGATGGAGAGAGAAAGTGGAGGAAAGAGAAGCAGTGAGGGAGAGGGAAGGCGAAGGGGAAGGAGGGAGGGAGTGAAGCAATCTGAATATCAATTGTAAAAAATTCAAGAATTTAATGCATATCTAATTAGCTAAGATTCCGCAGAGATGTTATTAAAATCTAGGAAGTCCAGACAACAGAAAAAATGTAATTATTACATGAAACACATTTTTATCAGGAGGATGACTCCTGCCCTGTAAGCTGTATGAATGCATATGAGCAAGGACTACCTGGGGCTTTGGACACATGCTCTAATGTAGGGACATCATTTGGATGGATTTTCTTGTTGTTGTTATTTCATCTGTGCACTAGTATTGCTGTGTGTTTTGTGTATCTGAAGTTAGATTTTTTTTTAAGCAAATGGCAAATGCTGTCATGTTTCCAAACATCGGTGAGCTCCCACCGTCCCTTCTACCCCAGGAAGTGGGCGTCTACCAGCTCCTGCTGCAGAACTGAGAGACTGACCAGTCAGAAGGAAAAGCCTGTGTTTGTATCTGTGTGTCAGAACTCTGTGGGGAAACAGAGTCAGACCATGCCAGGACTGACGCAGGATGCAAACGGGGTGACTCTAGCTTGAAAAGTACCTTCTGGATAATTTGCTGAGTGTTGGCTGTATGCCGGTTTCTTCTTAGTGCTCGGACTCAAAAGATGGGCAGACGCATTTCTAACTCTCAGGGAAGTTCAAAGCCAGCCAGAAAAGAGAGGCCTGGAATTCACAGCTACAATGTTACATGGTTAGTCCTAAAACAGAGCATGGAATAAACACCATAGAATGTTGATTAGCGCTTGCTTGGTACAAAGAATAGGGATTGCCTTAAACTGTGAAGGACAGTCAGGAGTGTTACAAGGCTGTAGGGAGATGGCTTGAACCCAAGGAAGGAACTTGGGCCTCATCAGTAACCTTCCCCTCCTATTCCCCAACCCCTCCCTCTTCTCCTTCCTTTCCTCTCTCTCTCTTTTGAAGTCTCTCTCCCCTCTCCATCTCCTCACTCCCTCTGAGTGAATACACCCACTGTCTGTGCTGCGTCTGTGGTGCACCTGTACTGCACCTGTGCTGCACCTGCACTGCATTTGTGCTGCACCTGTGTTGCACCTGTGCTGCATCTGTACTGCACCTGTGCACCTGTGTTGCACCTGTACTGTAGCTGCACTGCACCTGTGTTGCACCTGCACTGTATCTGTACTGCACCTGTGTTGCACCTGCACTGTATCTGTACTGCACCTGTGTTGCACCTGTACTGCACCTGTGCACCTGTGTTGCACCTGTACTGCATTTGTACTGCACCTGTGTTGCACCTGTACTGCATTTGTACTGCACCTGTGTTGCACCTGTACTGCATTTGTACTGCACCTGTGTTGCACCTGCACTGTATCTGTACTGCACCTGTGTTGCACCTGTACTGCACCTGTGCACCTGTGTTGCACCTGTACTGCATTTGTACTGCACCTGTGTTGCACCTGTACTGCATTTGTACTGCACCTGTGTTGCACCTGTACTGCATTTGTACTGCACCTGTGTTGCACCTGCACTGTATCTGTACTGCACCTGTGTTGCACCTGTGTTGCACCTGTACTGCACCTGTGCTGCACCTGTACTGCATTTGTACTGCACCTGTGTTGCACCTGCACTGTATCTGTACTGCACCTGTGTTGCACCTGTACTGCATTTGTACTGCACCTGTGTTGCACCTGTACTGCACCTGTGTTGCACCTGTGTTGCACCTGTGCTGCACCTGTACTGCACCTGTGCTGCACCTGTACTGCATCTTTACTATCTCGCTCCAGATAAACTCTGCTTTCTCTGGTTACTTGACCTCCCTCAAATGGCTTTCAGTTCCTCACAGCCTTCAGACCCAACCCGTAAACAGCTTGGTGGGGTCTTTGAGTCCTAATTCCAATTTCCTGAAGAAAACCATATAGGCCAGATAGGTCCCAGTATGGCTGGTGCAGGAGCTGGGAACCTGCTAGTTGTCTGTCTATTTAGCAAAGGGAGAGAAGCGATGTCTCTTCATGGGAGAGCCGGCGGCCTCACTCCCACTGGATATGTTATGACCAAGAAGGTAGTTCGGGCTTGAATTTTGTGGGTGATAGTGAAGAGGTTCAAGTTTCAAAGTGAATTGTGAAGTAGATTGGACAGATGTGACCGGACGGTGAAAGGGAAGTTGCAAATCACGCGATGGCTTTTGCTCATTGTTGATGTGTTGATGAGCCTCCAAAATGCCACTGTCCTGGGAACCGCTGAGCTTATCCTTCACTGACATCCACTGAGTGGATTCCCCTCTACTTCAGCAGAGGTCCCTAGTACCCATCACCGTTCCAATTGCAGCAAAAACAGAGTTCCAGGAAGCAGTCTGATTCCTCAGGGAACTGGAAGAATCCTCTGAAGTCCAAGATTTTGCTGCAAACTGCATTAAAAATAAGTGCATGCATGCATACCCGTGCACATACACACATACATGCGTGCATGCCATACTTATATGCACACATGCATACACACATGCAAACACATGCGCAAGTGCATACACACACAGTTACACATGCACACATATAAATACAAAAGTCACACAAGTACTTTCACAGAAAGATACGGAGCTTTTTTCTGCCTGTTTATCCTGTTCTTTACTAATGTATGAAGAAAGTTATGTATGTATGTATGTATGTATGCAAGGAGAGTCCTATTCTAGCAGCATATGGAGGCGTTACAGGCTTTCCCTCCACTCTGTGTAAAAACAGTGTGTTTATAAAGTCAGAGACTGTGCCGGACCACGCTGAACGTCAGCTTTGTGGAGGTCTTTTAAGCAGGGGAACTGTCGGTTTACAAATTCTTGTTTCCATTTTGCACACTGGTTTTCCCGTTTCTACCACCAGCAGCATCCTTCGAAGTTATCTAGGTATTCAGCAGTGTCCCGACGGGCCACTTGATCCAGATTTCACACCCGAATGCACCCCTTACCACTGCTTCTCCCTGAACACCAGCGTTCTCTATTCCCGGCACCTACCAAACAAAGTCCACAGTCTGTGTTCAGGCCTCATACTTAAATGTCATCAATGACTGATCAATGTTTCTAGACAATTCTAAGAGCCTTTAACTTTGCCCTCCAATAGGGTAATTTTCTAACATCCAACATCTGAATATCTAAACTCCAAAGAGAGGGAATGAGGGAAGCCTTGGTGTTCCCCTCGTATTTAGGGGTCTTTACCATAGCTTTCGGGGAGTCAGTGAGCAGTCTCCAAGGATTCTCAGATGTCTCTGACCTTGGCCTGCCCTCATAGATGGAGTAGCTTCTGCCCACTGCCTACACCTTGAGTACCCACAGGACGCCCGATTAAGACTGTATGACCTTCTATAGCTTGCGTTTCCATATGACCAGGAAGCTGACTACATCTTCCTTGGTTGCTGCTTTTCAGGCCTTCCACTTTCCTCTGATACTCTTCAGCGTTTTGAGCCTCATTCCAGCATTGTAAATCAAGAGTTTCCTTCTTGGACCCAGAGGGGAAAGGAGCTCCACAAGATCAAAAAAGCCAACTAACCAGGGCCCAGGAGGGCTTGCAGAGACTGAAGCACCAACCAAGGACCATGCATGGACTGAACCTAGGCTCTCTTCACAGATGTAGCTGATGGGAAGCTCGGTGTTCATGTGGGTTCCCTAGTAAGAGAAGTAGGGCTTTCTTTGACATGGACTCTGTTACCTGCTTTTTGATCATTTTTTCCTGGTTGGGCTGCCTTGACAGGCCAGGGGAAAGAGGATTCTCTCAGTCCTGATGCAACTTTTGATATGCTGGATGGCTGGGTACGGGGGAGGGGGTTCCCCTTCTCTGAGAAGTAGGGGAGGGGGGGCAGGGGAAACAGGGAGGGAGAGTGGGACCAGGGGGAGAATAGGGAGGGGCTAGAACAAGAATGTAAAATGAATAAATAAAAATTAAAAGAAAAAAAAAGAGTTTTCTTCTTCAGCAACTCCACAGTACAATTTTCCCTCCCGGTTCTGAGGCCAGCTGCAGGATGTGTTGCCAGAGCATCCTGGGGTTGCAAAGAACCTGGGGTGAATCTTCAGAACATTCCCTTAGCTGTTGGTAGGACTACATGCTGACCAGAGTGGTAACACATCAGGACTAGGAGGGACAACTTTCTACGAGACAGCTGAATTTCTCCCAAACCAACAACCTCCCCTAAAATCAAGTCTCCGTGGTTGAGATCCCAGTCCTTGGCATAGTCCCCTTGGAGCCAAAGAACTAAACTTAACCTTGACTCATGGACATATGTTTTGGGCTGCCCTGGGCTGTAAAGAATAGACAACTCCAATGACCAATAATGAGCTGACAAGGGTTATAATAAAATAACAAGGGTTATCACCTCAGTGTGGCGGCCCACAGTAGAGCAGATCTAGGCTTGGCAGATTTCCACTGTCCACCTGCCACTCCAGCTTGCTGGAGTTCTTCTTGCCTACTTCCCCCCAATTTCAAGAGGGTTCTCGCACTAGGTGCAGGTGCGAGGCCCTGAGAGTGTGTCACTTTGCATCTTTCTAAGGTCTAGAAGACTTTCCAGAAGGGCCTCCTAGCCCAAGAGGAGGAAGTCATTCTTACCATGGGCTTGGAGAGGTGAGTCCTCTTCCAGAGGCACAGGGTGGAAGGAGCCTTCAGCACCAACCGTGCCTAAAGTCAGGACAGTTTGTGGGTAGCAATCCACCCTAATGAGGTCGCTTTGAGACCAAATTCAACAGTGTGTGCACCAGGCGATCTTAGGAACAGGAAAGAAGAGATCAAAGTACCTGACTATGAATGCAAAAAACACTCAAGTCACTCAAGAAGAAAAGAACAGAAGCAGATAGGAGACCCACAAACTGTCCACAGATGTCAGGAGAATCCCTGGGGAGAGGGTTTAGGAGACAGGGCACTCTTGCTCATATATGTCAAGTTTCAAAGGGTTCAACACACATAGTGTTGCATGATGGGGGGTTCTGAATTGCAGAAGAATCTGTTCAAACGCCAATGATGGGTGAGGCCACCGGGACATTCAGGTGTGAGCTGGCATCTCTGGTGACAGCTTAACAAACCTCTGGTGTCTTTATAAAGGGAAGAATGGAGGCGCAAAGCATGCACACAGCTGAGATCTTTCTGTTGAGTTTTGGAGATGGTTCGCTTAGTCTGAGAGCACGCACTGCCTCTGTTCCCCGCATGTCACCTTTCTTTCAAACGCTCAGCTCCAAGATAAGCTGGTTTCTTTGTGTTCTTGGTGTGGGCGTAATGATAGGTTTGAGAATTTTGAAAACTCAATCGTAAAACAAAACGTTCTGTTAAACTGCGGTGCTATCAATAACCCTGAGCAGCTCCGCGAGCGCTCACTTCCTGGCTGGACCTTGCTCCCTCCCTAGATTCTAATCTACAGCTAGAAGAGCAAGGCTGAGACACAGATTCAGAGTTGCACAACCGACACGGTTCAGTTCGTGGCAAAGGCCTCTCAATAGACAGAGCTGCTCTTGGGTAGAATTAGAAAGAAGACAGTGTCCTTTGGGCACCCACCCACCTCCCTTCCACTTGCCTTTACTGTCTAATTCTTTCCTTTCTGTAAGAGAGCAGTAGAGTTCTCACTCTTAGCATTCCAGGGTTATCTCTGACACCACCACCTTCCCACCCACATCTCTGGCTCCATGATGATCAAAGTCCTCGACCCTCGGCACCCTAGAGAGGCAACAGCTACACAAGGGGCACAAATACTCCTTCAGTGGCTAGGTGTGAGAGCTCATGTCTGTAACCTAGCACTTGGGAGGCTGAGACAGGGGACAGCCTGGGCTACATAGCAAGCTTAGGAATGCCTTCACTAGAGTTAGAGCATAGAAAGGCACTAGCATGGGAGTACATTTTTAGCAACCCCTATTCCACCCTAATTAATCCCTTCTAGTCTCCCAACACTAGGTAGGAGAGGAAGATGGGTAGAGGGGGAAGGGGACATAGACCTCTTTAGACTTCTTCCTGCTGATTAGGGGTGTAGGGTTTCTAGAGTCAAGTCCAGTCTTTCTAGTCAGAAAACCCAGCAATCCAGCCAACACAACAGCAGGAGGCAGACGCAGCAGGGACCAGCAGCAGCCGCCACAGGCCCTTTTGGGGATCTCCCATTTATACCCTCTCCAGAGTCCCCAGAATTCCGAATGTAAACTATCTGCAGCTGGCAAAGTTCACACTCCTCCCACATTGAGAGACAATCAGAGCAGCTGTGGACAATCTGAAGCAGCCCCATATCCCACACCCGGGATTAAAACGACAAACATATTCCCATAACATAACTGGTTTTCAAAGAACCTAAAGTTCTCACTAAACGCAATTTTTTTTTGTGCAAGAGTGGGTGAAGTAGGAAAAATATGTATGCACATACACATATATGTATATATTCATATTTTATTTCAATAAATAAATACATATAAAGGTAAAAAGCATTACCCCGAGTCTCCATGTGAGAGACAGCTTACTCTGCTGGAAAGACCTCTCCGCAGAGAGAAAGCGGTCAGCCCCACGTGGGAGTGAAGCCTTCCCAGATGCTCCAGTCCCATCAGCCACCAGCTGAGCTCTGCTGCGCGGCTTAGCTGTTGTGACCTAGACCACAGGGATCTCCCATTGAAGCCAAGTCCTGGCCCATAGACGGTAAGACTGGGCAAACGTGGCTTCTGTCTGAGGCCACCAAGACACACACACACACACACACACACACACACACACTACACATCACACACCAATACACCCACACATACCACACAAACACACACAAACACAAACACACACACATGACTCACACACACTTTTTAAAGTGCAGGAGTCCAGCTTGAGAACACTTGGACATCTAGGCATGTGGCTACTTAAAATGTTGCATTTGGATAAGACTGAAGTGCAAAATTGTGAAAAACTCGGCTCTTGGTGTGCCAAAAACATTTCAGCGTTTGAAATTCAGGACAGCATTTCTCAGGCAGCTATGGTCTCCTCAGGAAAGAAATTGAAATGGGAGGTTGCAGAAATTTGCTTTCAGACTCCGGGTGATTCTGCTAGTTTTCGTTCTGTGCCAGCTTGGTTGTTGACAGAGCTATGGAGAAGCATAAAATTCTGAAACCTCTCCAGAAGACAGGAGCTGCTTCGAATACTCTCAACCACATCTCCCCGGGACGCGTTCTGCTGGCTGCTTTTCAGCCCCCACTGTCATGCTTCCTGTTGGACTCACACGTGCGCGGAGTAAATACATCACTGTGTTGGTGAGCAGGACTGACGTTCTAGAGCCAGCACGTTCATCACTTTGTAAAATGCGCGCTGCTTTAGCTGGTGTCTCCACACAGCAGACTGCTGTCTGTCGGCTCTTAACAAAACCACAGAAGGAAACGGAACAGAAAAGGCAAATCCAGGTGTGAGCGTGGCGTGCTTTCCCCAGCCTGGCAGGTGGCGTCAAAGGGCAGCTGTGTCCCTCCCTCACACAGTGCACACTGGAGATTCCTGTGGTTTTATCATCTAGTCTGTGTGTGTACATGTATATGTATATGTATATGTATATGTATGTTTGTGATGTGTGCACATGTGATATGCATGTATGTAAATGTATAACGTGTGTATATACCTGCATGATGTGTATGTGTGTGTGATGTGTGTGTATATTTGTTGTATGGATGATGTGTGGTGTGTGTGTTTGTATGGATGATGTGTTGATGTGTGTGTGTGTGTGTGTGTGTGCCGCAGCCAGAATGTAGAGGTCAGAGGACAGCCTCAGGAATCTACCTTTTCCGAGCATTTCTTCATAGTTCGCTGCTGCATACAGCAGGCAAGCTGGCCTGTGACCTTCTGAGAATCCTCACTCTCCCTGTAGGAACTTTGGGATTAGACACAGGTGCTGCACAGCTGGGTTTTACAAGGGTTCGGGGATTCACGTTTGCATGGTACCATGTTTTTTTTTTTTGTTGTTGTTGTTGTTGTTGTTGTTCCCCCCACTGAGCTATTATCCAAGCCCCATTTTCCATTTTTTCCCCCTTTGGTTGTTTGCTCCTTTCCCCCTGGCACTAGGTGTGAGCTATTTGATGAAAGACTTTCAGATCCTCCTGGGCTTGAAAGAATGACTACCACATTGGTGTTTAATGTATTTTTATTTAGTGAGTGAGGAATTTCATCCCTGTTAAATCATGGTAGGGAAACACCTGAAGGTATCCAACGTGAGGGAAGTTAATAAGCTGTGTGTTCATACGAAAGAGAAGTGGCCTGAGTATGACCATGCCAGACCATTTCTAAAGCACAGGAGCCGAGGACTCCAGCAGGCATCTCTGGGTCTGCAGGACTCCTCAGACACATTGTTTTTCTTTCGGGAAGAGTGACGCCACAGCTACTTACCTGCTCCGAAGCACCAGTCGCTTGTTGCCCAGGTGAAGTTAGTGCCTAATAATAATAATAATAATAATAATAATAATAATTCCAGCAACAGGGTCAGACAGAGGTGTTTCCATGGACAATTACATCAAAGGGGAACAGAGATGGCATGGTGGTCAGATGTACAAGAAACAAACATGGAAAATTAAAAACAAAAGCAACCGCTCTGTGCCCGTGAACAGGTAGACACAAATCTACTCAAGGGCAGCGCTTTTGGGAGTGACCATGGGGTGCATGTGGTTACCATGGCAGCTGACTCTAAGGGCGAATGTAGTACTGTGTGTCGGTGAAATTCGAGCTATAGGTTCTGTGGCTCTAGGAAAGCCAGTCTTCTCTTGTGGGTTCTTGGGGGTGGAAATGGGGAAGCACCGAATTCCACCCCCGGGCTCCCCGTCTACCCTAGCCAAGAGACAGACACTCTGAGAGTGGGGTGTGGAAGGAAGCTGGGCTAGGACGGAGGCCAGAGCGGAAAGGGGATTCCAGTACTGCACTCTGGGCTGCGGTGGGATGGAGGGACGTAGGGCGTATTTCATGGTTGAAGCCAAACCTCCTTCTTCCTCACGTGCTGCACCGCTGGTCCAGTGGTGCCCCCGGATATTTGGGTTTACCTGGAACTTTAGAATGTGGGACATTTGCAAGTGAGCTCAGCTAAAAAGAGATCACGCCGGACCAGGGGTTGGGAGGCGGGGCGGAGAATTAAGTCGGAGGACTGATAGAGACACGAAGGAGAAGAGGTCACGTGTAAACAGAAGCAGGTTAGCTGCTGCAAGCCAGGAACACTAAGGAACGCCAGAAGCTAAAAGAGGCAAGAGAGAGCCCTCCCCGCGCCCAGGACCAGCAGGCACAGGCCTCCTTCCAATCTTGTTTCCAGGCTTCTAGCTCCAGTGCTGCAAGAGACTAATTTTTTGTTTCAAGTGACCCAGTTTGAGGGTCTCTGTGTGGCAATTATAGGAAGCCAGCATATGTGATTTTCTCGAATGCTCTTGATTTCTGAAAAATAAACACTGTTCGCACGGATGTGTGTGCGCGCTAGGGAAAGCATACGGAAAAGAGGCACACTACAAGATCATGCAGCAAAATGCTAGTGGTGACTGTTTTTAACGGTAGAGCGAGGGGTGACTTTGATTTCTGCCTTTCTCCGTCTTCAACTCTTCTGTAGGAGCAGTTATTACCTTAATCATCTGATCTAAATTAAGTGCTCATCCATTTTACAAATGGGTGCTTCTGGGCAGATTAATCTCCAGATCTATGAATCAGGTAGCCTTGAATCCCTGGAGAGATGGCTCTCATCGGCGGTTGTCGCTGAGAGCCTTTCTAAGCTCACCTGTGGTTTGTCTGTAGTTAGTGCTTTATCCTTTCGCCTGTTTATCTGTCAGAAGGTAACCCCTGTGGTTCTAGTCTTCTTATAAAGACCCGGCATTACCTCAGTAAGAGTGACAACTTACCCTGTGCCGGGCATGATTCTAAGTCGTGAGCTGCCAGGAAAAGCCCATGAGATGCTATTGTTAGCTCCATTTTACACACGAGGAAAAGGAGGCAGGGAAATGAAGGCGCCCGCTCAAGCTCGCGCAGGAAAGCAGGGGCTACGAGGCAGATCCGGGCTCCAGGTTCCACTCACTTGAGGGTTCCGTACAGCGCCTTCGCGTGCTTGTCTGGCACGCACTGGGGGCTGGCGGTGGAGATGAAGGGCGTGGAGCAAGGAGGGGGAGGGGAAGCGATGGAACCACAAGACAAGGCTCGGCGTTGAGGTGCCCCTCACAGAAGGGGAGGGACGGTCTAGCTCGAATCTTGGTGTTCTGGCTGAGATGACCGCACCCCAAATGGCCAGACAGCAGGTTGACCTTGGTTCTCGCATGTAGAGTTGACACATCTCCAGCTTCAAACACCACCTTAGATGAGAGCCAAGGCCAAGTGGGAGTGGGCCCCACGCTGGCCAGTCCATTTCTCCCTACAATGCGAAGAGCCCAGGTTCTGGTGGATTTGCTGCTGCTGTTCTTGCGATGGAGGGTCGGTTGCTTGTTTCACTGGTGTTGTCTGTAGGCTTGGCTTCACAGACACTTGTTGCGTTGGTGGCATTCCAGTCCCCCATCCCCACCATTGGGAATCCCAGCAGCCACACAGGTGACCGGCAGAGCTTGGGCCCAGAAGCTGCCCTTTGGCCCTCTATTTGTGTCTGCCTTTTCTCACAGCAGTGTGTGTACACTGCAATTTCATTTCTTCCTTCATTTAGCTGAGGTAACTGCACATTTGAGGAAAAGCATCGCAAATACCAGTAAGAAAACAAGAAAAGAGAAAGGCAATTTCTTAGGGTGGTTTCTATTAATTTAAGTCTTTATTTTGGTATACTTCCCTCTGGAGCCTTTTTTTTCTTCTGTATTTACTTCTCAGGGTTGGGATAATTACATTTCTGATCTTTCGGATGTGGGTGAGCAGAGTTGGCTTAGTAATGCTATTTTAACACTTCAAAGGGCTCTTTTATCCCGACCTGTTGGGCTCCTTTGTGTAGTTTATCCTCATTGCTCTCAGCTCATTTCACTCCATCTCTGCTCCCCCCCCCCTTTTTCTTCTCTTCTTAAATTTTCCACTATTCGCACACAGCTCTGAGATGTCTGTGTTCCACAGCCAATAGTGGAGAGGCTGGCTCGGTGGTGCTGTGGTTTTCTCCGTCTCAGTATGTGCTTGCATTTTACGTGACGGTTTGGGTTAAGAACTGCTTTGCTGGGATCTGGCAGTACACCAAGATCGCTGAGGTACATGTCACACGCCCACAAAGGAGATGTTCAACAAAGCTAAGATTAAATCTCCGAGAACCAAGCCCTGTTCAGGACTCACCTGGCTGGGCCTCAACTACTTGACCTTTTGATGGGATTGTTAATTTTAAATGAAAAACAGAAGCTGCCTAGGATTTTTCTCCCTCGCCCCCTCACCTCCCAGGCAGCAATTTAATTGTGGCTGTTATTCATTTTTAAAGGGGACTTCTTATTTCGGAAAGACGAAGGGGGAGCTCCACTAAGCAGCAAGGTTTAAACCACCTAATCACCCTAATTTGGAAGCAGGTGCCACGATGTTGTCGAACGATGTCGTTCTAGATACTAGAGCACGGTCATCAATTAATCTTTCTAGCTGCTGTGTCTGTTGTCTGTCTTTGAACACTGCTTCTATGGGAACAGTTGTCAAGGAAACCTGTGCATTATGGCTCTTCGGTGGTTCGCCCACCTGGTCCCTCAATGCAGCATGGCTGCATAGCGAGACTTTTCTCTGTGCCCTCTAGTCTGTTTTGCTTAATATGAATAATCAGTGGTGTTTTATATATATATATATATATATATATATATATATATATATATATATGAAGAGGAGGTACTAGAAGAGTTAGACTGTTTTGTTTGTCAGCTGGGTGTTAATTATGTGCCTTCTCATGAAATTCACAGACATTGGTACAGGTGGACATTTATAAATGATTGTCAACTACTGTCCTAATGAAAGTGCAAGTCACAAAAACTACCCAGATTCTTAGTGCTTCAAAGATGAAAGTTGGGATTTAACTACTATTCAGTCTCCATTTTCCTACAGCTGTCAGGATGAGGCTGCCGAGCAGACCAGTTGCCCCTGAGTGTGGTGTCCCAGCTCCTCAGACTTCCTTTGCTGAAGCCACATCTTCATGAGCTTGGATTTAAACAGATGAGCTCGTTCTCATTCTGTTCAGGGGGAATCCATAACGCTGCAGTCTGAATTTAGTGATTCCCTAAGTCGTATTTCAAGTGAAATGAGGAACTTGGAAATTTCATGTTTTCAATAGAGTGGAAAAGCAGATCAGCTTTAGGGCTCAGTGACTGGTGCCAGCCCCCGTGAACTTCTGCATGCAAAGTCAGAGCTCGGAACTCCAATTCCATCCCACCACCTACACCACCCAGCACTGGCTTTGAGCAAGAATCATGTTTTATTACTTTCAGGAAGAAGATCATGTAGCCTCAACAAAAGACGCTGCGGTATCCAGTGTTGTTAGGAAGCTACCTCTCTCAGGGCATCACACACACACACACACACACACACACACACACACACACACACTCACACACACTCACATACACTCACATATACACACCACCACCAACAACAACTTTCTTGCTTCCCTTTTGTCAGTAGATATTCATGCAGCTATCCATACAGGTCATCCCAGTATGGCCTTCTACAAAGCTCTGTGGGAGACAGTAGGGCGTAATAAAAGGCTGACCCTGTGCCCATTTACTAGCAGGCTTCACCGGTTAGCTGGAGGCGTCAGCACTCTCAGGTCCTGGCCTCAGCTACACTGGCCCGCCTTGAGGAAGGACTCATCGCAGCCTTGTTTATGAGCGACTGGACAGTAAACCAAAGGCTGACGTATTAGTTAAATGAGAATGTAATATATGCGTAAATTGTAATTCTCGTGGACTGTAAAGGGAATCAAGTTATCACTAGAGCATGTGTAGTAAGTGGGAAACCCAAGTCCACGTAACAGTGGCTTTAGGTTTAGGGTTTGACCACCAACGTCTCTGCTTACAAGTACACAGCTGCCAGGCACGCCAGGATAACCATGGATGAGGCTTGCACAGTTTATGCAAACCCTGTAGTTCATACTGTCTACTGCCCCACGGTCAGACCTCCCTCTTTTTCCTTCCTTCCTTCCTTCCTTCCTTCCTTCCTTCCTTCCTTCCTTCTTTCCTTTCTTTGAGACATGAATCTCTTGCAGCCTGATCTCACCCGAGGCTCTATCCTGATACTGTGACTAGAAGGAACTTTCAGTCTCATCCTCGTAGGACGCTGGAGTTTTTTTGTGCATTCCTTAATCTAAGTTAGGTGTTAGCTGTAGTTTCTGCTCACTGCTCACTACTGATCTTGGTTGTTTTCTAGAAAACACCTTGAGCTGTTGCCTTCACAAAAGCTCAAGTCATTGCCCCTGCCTTGAAGCTGTGCAAGTACCTACAGCTTCTGGTTGGCGCCGGAGCCCCGGAAATCACCAACCAAAGAGAGACACTAAGATCCGACAGTGTGCCCTCTGCGGTATTCTGTTGGCATAATTAGTTCTGAGGGCAGCATGATGTGTTCACTGATGGATAAGATCGGTCCGTTCTAGTCTGTGCCTTGCCTGAGGGTGGGCGTGCAGAGGTGAATCAGGGGTGAGTGATGTCGCCACCTCTTACTCACGCCTTCCCTCTCTCTGCTGCTGCTAATGTGCAGCCCCCAACACAGCTGAGAGGGAAATATCTGTTTTATACTCACCTCCATTAAACCAGCACTTATTTATTACCTGGTGTGTGACAGGCTTTCTATTGAGCTTTAAATGGAGAACCTCAGAAAGAATTGTTTCTAGGACAGCAGGAAATTAGCAGATCAATTTTCCTAGCCTGTTATCATCGTAGTGATCCCTGTGAGTTGACAGGCCGAGTATCTAGCTGACTATGAACCTATGACCTACCCTCAGAGGACCTACAGTCTAGTGGGAACAAAAACCAAGTCCATCCTTTACTGGCAAAGTGCTTAGCATAAAGGAGCATGCATGGTGGCCATGTAAAGGTGTACAGTGGGGGAGGGTCAGAGAAGCAGGGGCTTTGCCTCAGGATAGAATCATGGGTGGAAAAATCAATGCCAAGTGCCCAGTGGGACATCAGTTTGACCTCTTTTGTGCCCCTGGTGATTGTGGCTTGACGGACGAAGACGCTTATACCAGGGGAGGTTGAAATACAATAGCTAGTTTCCATTGGGAATTTATGGAAATGTATTGAAATCGACCTGGAGCCCTATCTAATGAAGGAGGGGGAGAAAATAAGAATAAGAAGAAGGGGAGGAGGAAGAGGAGGAAAGGGGGCATGTAGGGAGTATATAAGCTGCCTCTGTAGGGAAGGGGTCATGGAGAGAGTGGTTCACATCAGCTCTCTCTTCCCAACTGGAATATCAGACCCAGGACCTAGAGAAGGGGACTAGGGCCGGGGGAGAGGAGTAAAGCTATTTGGGTCATACCTGGAGCCTGAAGACCTCCTAAAATGTTGCTGCTATTCTGGAACAAAGTTGTGCAGAGGATCATGAAAGTGCTCAGGACACTGATCCTGACTCCACATTGCTAGCACCAGCTCAGTCTGCCGGTGGGAAGCAGGATCCGGGTAAGCGCTCTTGAAATCTGAACAGCCACCTGGAACCGAAGTGCCTGAGAATCAGTATTTGCCTCAAGGCCAGGAGACTGGGAAATTTTCTAACCTCTTGACATTTTCTTACTTTTCCCCGCCCCCAGTCAATAATCAACCACCAATCTGAGTATTTGAGTGGGAATCACTAGCTAAGTGAGCCAGTAATTTTGATGCTAAGAAATATTCCAGCTATCATTCCCCTCTCCTGTCTTAAAATTTTCTTCTGTCTTAAAAATGCTACATAAAGGGCTGGAGAGATGGCTTAGAGGATAAGAGCACTGGCTATTCTTCCAAAGGTCCTGAGTTCAATTCCCAGCAACCATATGGTGGCTCACAACTATCTATAGTAAGATCTGGTGCCCTCTTCTGGTGTGCATGTACACATGTAGGCAGAATATTGTATAAATAATAAATAAATAAATCTTTTTTTAAAATGCTGCATAAAAAAACTGGACCAGATTTTCTGAATCCTAAAGAAAATACGTTGTTCAATTTTATATATAATATATATATATATATATACACACACACACACATATATGTGTGCATGTATGTACATATGTATGTATGTATGTTTGTTTGTTTGTTTTGTTAGAGAACATTGTCCTTGAAATTACCACAGCCTTAGAAAATGCTGGAAGGGTTCTCAGGCCCTCTGTGCCATTCTTTTTTTTTTTTTAATAAAATGTATTAATTTTGTTTTTCTTATTATGTTACATTCATTCCATCATGACAGAATGAGAAAATAGATGGAGTCAGACACACACACACACACACACACACACACACACACTTACACTCACTCACATTACAACCCCAGCTATTTCCTCAAAGCACATTAGCTGGCCATCCTGTGCTCTAAGCTCAAGCCATCAAAACTGTGCCCACTTCCCCTTCTCTCCTTCACCACATGGATCAGGCTTGGAGAAGCCAAATAGCTGAGCTCCAAGTTCAGTCCACAGCCAGTCTTGGCACCAGCGGCAAAGAACAGAGTTTGGACCTTCCTGGTGTGATTTTTGCCTCCATGCTTGGATGGCTCTGGACAGATTCTTCCAACTGATTAGGACTAAATGGCTTTTCTAAGGCCCTGTTGAGAAGAGCCACAGACCCGGGCTTCTCATTTCCAGAACGACTTCCCACCTACAGTCCAACAGCTTCCTCTCCCACCAACTTGGCCCGGTTCTTTAGTTTCCGGTGTGCAGGCCTGGGTGAGCAGAGAGGGGCCCAGGTGTGGGTGGTGAAGCTGGGAGGACATGTGTCTACAGCAGTGGTTCTCAACCTGTGGGTCCTGAAATGACCCTGTCACAGGGGTCACGATCGCATAGACTGCATATCCTAACAGTAGCAAAATTACGGTTATGAAGTAGCAGCGAAATAACTTTCTGGGTCACCACAGCATGAGAACTGCGTTAAAGAGCCGCAGCATCAGGAAGCTTGAGAACCACTGCTCTACCGTCCTGGGCACAGCAGCTCTGTGAAATGTCGTTAGGCCAGCATGAAGTTGCATCAGTCACGGACCTGAAAGAAGGCTAGCGAGCTACCAAATCAAGCCAACGAGATCGACTAACATTCCAGCAGGCAGCACTCACTGGACTCAGTGGGTTACAAAAAACAAGCGGTGAGCATGTGAAGGCGACGGAATGACATGGTCGGGGTGCCTGAAGAGTGGGAGAGGGAAGTTAGGGGTGGGTTACGTGGGTGAAACCATCAACAAATAAAGAAAATATTTTATTTTTAAAAAGCATGCACTAGTTGGAATTACCATGAAGCAGAAGCTGGATTAGTCGGGGGCAGGGGCTGAGGAAAGAGAAAAGCCTCCATCTCTAATGCAGATTTGACATCTGTGAAAGTAAGGAGCCAGGGAGCCTGCGCACCGGGCACCTCTCAGATCTGACGGGAGTCTAGCCACCGGGAGCGGAGCTGGAACCAGAGGCTGTAGGTTCTGCGGAGACTGCTCAGGCAGAAATGGCCCCCGGGCCAAGAGTGTGGCAAGGCAGCAGCAGCATGGACAATGGGCCGAGCTGGGGTAGAACCCCAGCCTTGCACACTAGCCCCAAGTTCTTTCTTGAAAGAAGACCCAAGAGGTCCCACTCCCTGGCTGTCTCGAGGCAGCGTAGGGAGCACTGAAGATGGTAGGGAGGCCTGACCAAAGAGGGGTACCATCCCTTACCTGCCCCGACCCCAAACAGCAGACTGTTTATGACAGGCGGAGAGAGCGACTTGCTTACAACTCTTCCCCCTCTGCCCACGGAACTCCCTATTCTTCATCCGCATCGGCCCGCGGGTACAATTAGGGGTGCTCTGCCCTTCTGGGCAGCCAGCAGAGCTGAAGGGTAAACCAAACCCACAGTCTCTGGTGGGAAACCAAGATGCTGAGGGAGAGACCTCAGCTCAAAGATATGGAGCGCTGGGGAGGGGTGGGGGCAACCCCCCCCCACTGCCCCATAGTCTGCTTCCCAGACAGTGGCCCACCGTGAGGTTGCCTCTCACCCTCTCCACAGCTTCTTTTGCCAGGGCAAGGTTCTCAGAAACTAATGACAGAATACTGGGGAGGACTGGAGGGAGGAACAGGAAGGGAGGTGAGAAAGAGATGGGAAGAGGAGAAGGGAAGGAGCAGGAAGGAGGGCAGAGGAGGGAGAGAGAAGGGGGGAGAGTGAAGTCGGAGGGGAGGAGGGGAGACTGACAGCAGGGGGAGAATCGCAAAGGCCTAAGAGAAACCTCACTCAGCCTATCCCGCAAGCACACATGCACCTCTGCTTTCCTGCATCTTAAACCTGGAAGGCCATAGCGGGAACAGAATCAGAAACACAGAGCCTCCCCAGGCGAGCCCTCCGCCCACTATGGAGCCCACATTCTATGACTCTACCCATCTTTAGGGGGCATTGGTGTGGCCTGACCCCTGAGGGGTAGCCCCCCAGCCTTGTGGATCTCTGCCCTCACTGCCCTCAGGTCTTCCTGTCATCTACAGAGTGCTAAGCTCAGGGTCAGCCCGCTCTCCCGAGCTGTCTGCAGGCCTTTATCTCAGGATGCTAATTCCCAGACATCCACAGCCACAGGAAGCATTAGTTCTGCGGCTGACGAGTGGACAATGCCAGGCAAATGACTTTTGGCAGCGCGCAGTTGCGATAATTTTTTAATGATACAAACGGTCCTCGGCCAGTTCTGTTCAATGCAGGCCTGTCGGAGCAGAGCCCGGAGCCAACCGGGACTTTCCTCTCCGGACGTGGTTCGATTGAGTGAGACATTTGATTTGCACTTCTATTAAAGGGAAGTAACATATGAAATTGTTTTGATGCTGCTGCTTGGCTTATTCTCCATGAAAGAACGTTCTCTGTCTATATCCCTAGCAGGCTCCCTTCCCCCACCCAAGTCCAAGGCCAGGTTCTCCTTTTTTTTTTTTTTTAAGCCAAATATGACCTTGAACTAAGGATTTTCCTGCCTCCACCTCCTGGGTGCAGCAATTATAGGCCTGTGACTGGTTTTGTGCAGTGGCAGCGATTGAGCACAGGGCTTCCTGCATGCCTAAGTGAAGGCTCGGGACTTCTTAAGTTGCTTATTTTTCTGCAGTGCTTGCAAAAGCACTTCTAATGTTCAAATGGTGTGATTGTATTTAGATGGTAAGGCAGAAGATGGAGAAGATATTCCGCCCCCCCTTAAGGATCAAAGTAACAGCCATCTTCCTGCCTTGCTTTTGTCAGGAAGGAGAAAGGAAACAGGCATTAGCGCTGTTTTCTGCTGGGAGGCTGGAGCATATGTGTCTGCCAGCCAGCTCTGAGGAATCATAGCTCTGTCTGCCCAGCTCTGTTTGAGGAATCCCTACCCCAGAAAGCCCCAGCTGAGCTGCCTGGAGTGACGAAGGAGACATCCTTTCTCTTTGTCTGGGATTTGGAAACTCTGCGCTGTGATTTTAGAACAGTAGAAGGGGGCCTAAAAAAGATTTTTTCCTGTGTATATGCCGGTGAGAATGTACAGCACAGACCAGGCAGCTGAAACCACCTGGTTCTGGAGGCTGACGACCGGAGCGGCTGCAGATCTGGTTTCTTCTGAGCCCTCTCCTTTCACAAACAGACTTGTGCCTTCACTTGGTCTTCTTCCAGCCAGGTTGACTAAAACTTACCTCTATTTGATCTTAAATGCCCTTTAAAGACCTTATCTTCAGATGCGTTCTGAGATACGGGGTGCTGGGATTTCAGCAAGGGAAAGAATCCAATCTGTGACTCTGTGAGCCTGCTCCAGTCAGGACAGTCTCATTCTTGCGGCTTCTGGGTTACCTGTGGACTCTAACCACTTGGAGGTGTGATCATGGCGGACAGGGATCTCTTACATCCCCAGCACACAGCCACTTCAAACTGTGGCATGCTTTCTATGAAAGAAAACCTACAACAAGCGCTTCCATAAAACAAATCATTTTCTTCTTAGGTGTTTACTTCTGTAAGTTTGGATTTCTGGGTCAATAATGTTCTGAAGGTTCAGCCTACTTGTATTCACAAATTACAAAAGCTCAACCAAAATGTTCAAGGTCCTCCTCGTACGAACATAGTCTGTTCTCACTGGGAATACTTCGGTGTGCAAGACAAGCCTGGGGCCTGCCTCGCATTTGTTTTCTCTTGTACTGGAAATTAAAGCCAGAGCCTTGCACATGCTAAGCAAATCCTCCTGGGCTACATCTCCAGTGCTTTATTTATTTTAAGTGTATATTTTAAGGATTTTTAAGTCTTCCTTTTATGTGTATGAGTGGTTTGTCTCTGTGTCAAAGGTTTGCCAGAAGAGAACATTAGATCTCTTAGAACTGGAATTACAGATGGTTGTGAGCTGCCATGTGGCTGCCGGGAACCAAATCTGGGTCCTTTGGAAGAGTGACGGCCAGTGCCCTTAACCTCTGAGTCATCTCTCCAGCCGTGAGCCCTGTATTTCTGTTTCTAATTTTGATATAAGGTGGCACACTGAGTTGCCCAGGCTGACCTTAAACTCTCTGTGTAATCCAGGAAGGCCTTGAACTTGCAATCCTCCTGCTTTAGCTTCCCAAGTAACAGGGTTACAGGCCTATACCCCAAGGCCCACTAGATTTTTATGTCATGAGATAACAAAAGATGAGACAAAGCAATGCTAAAGAGTTTCTTTCTGCACTGCTGAACCCTGCATCTACCTGTCATCTATCTCTTCATCCATCTATCCATCCATCCATCCATCCTTTCATCCACCCATCCCTATAATCCATCTAGTCATCCTTCCATCCATCCCTTCATCTATCAATCCCTTCATCCATCCAACCATCCCTTCATCTCCATCTATTCCTCCAACCATCATTCCTTCATGCATCCATTCCTTCATCCATCCATCCATCCCTTCATCTATCCATTCATCGGTCCATTAATCCATCTAGTAAATATGAAACAAGAAACTTCTAACTCTGAGGCTCTGTTGTGTGGACTAGGAAAACACTAGTAAGACTTCCATGGTCTTCAATAGGCATTGTAAATAGGAGTTCAATAGGAGTTGTTTAATACATGTAATTGTATTCGATTTAGAAAGTTGAGCCAAAAGTGGTAAAGGCCTCTTTCAGATGAAGCCCTTTTTCCTCCCTCTCTTCCTTCTCTTTTTCCTTCCCTCCCTCCTTCACTCCTTCCCTTCTCTTTCTTCCTTTCTCTTTGTTTCTTTTTTTGTTTTGTTTTGTTTTTGTCATTTCTCCTCCTATAACTAATGTGGTGAAGAGAATTTCTGAGATCTGACACACTATTCACAGAGGTTCTACTAGTGATTTTTCAAGTCGGCTACGCTTTTCATTTGATTTCTTTTCTGATGAGATATGTTTAAGATGTGCTACAATAAGTGGCCTGGAAGTTGTTACAAGTAATTGCCAAGTGCCAGGAACATTGGTTTATTGAGAGCTGGAAAATAACATGAGATTGGGACCATAGAAAACAGCAGACTGATTTACGACAACAGATATTTTGTTTCATCATCCGAATAGCTGAGTCACGTTTGTTGGGAAGGTTTTAGTCATGTAACTGGGCTCCGTGAAAACTCATAGCCAAATCATCATAGCACCTGAGCTTATTTTGAAGCAAGTCATTACATAATATTGTGACCTCTTGGATCAATAATGCTCATTATATCCTTTAGAAGGAAATGCAGAAAAATTTTAAAGACAACACAACACAAAAGCAAAGATGCCATATTATTCATAATTATCTTACATATTATTCATAAGTAGCCATCAAAATGGGGATATCTTAAATATCAATCAACTTCATATCTCCACATAGAGTGGATTCTATAAGAGGGTCCTCAACATGGGGGCTAGTTCATTACACAGCACTCTTGCTCTAAGTATGTCCAGTTTTTCTTTTGGAGACATGAAAACTCTCGAGGGAGCAGAGAGGAACTAGTTTATGCCCCTATCTTGTGCTTGGGTGGAAAAACAACCTACTATTTCCTGTTTGTCTACCGTGACTCTTAATTTGTTTGTCAGTTTGACTGGACTGAGGAATGCTTAGGAAATTTGTTTTGAGAAGCCGGGCGTGTTGCCATTTTCTATATCTAATAATAAGGAAAGGCCTCTAGAATTGATTTACAGGAAGAATTTGAAAACGTTTAGAGAAGTAGGCTGGAAGCAACTGAGAATTCTTTAGATGGAGCTCAGCAGGTGGCTGGGGTTGGAGCTCAGAAAACTAGGATGGCAGCAGAGACATGGATAGAGCAGGATAAACTGACAGGCAGAAATAAGGACGCCAGAAGGTGGACGAAGGCCATTGTTGTCAAACTATTGCAAAGGAGTTAGCTGCATTTTGTCTGTTCCCTGAGACTTTGCTAGAGGCTGAGCTAAAAGACAACTGAATGCTTTATGTGGCAGAGGGAATACGAAGACAGCACAGCACTGAGGCTGTGGTGTAAGGGTTACAGTCTCTTAGCCAGCTTGTCAGTGGAAGAGTAGAGCAGCAAGACTTGAAGGGTTTGCTGTTTGGCCAGAAGGGCACTGTGTATGAGGCTTTATCCAGGTGGGGTGTGGCTAAAAAGCCAAGTACTTTCTTTAGGACAAAGGGGGTAGATGGATGTCCTGAAGGCATCTGGGTAGGGGGTAAGTCTTGGCCATCAGAAGTGCATAGGTAAGGAATACAAACTCTTTCAAATACTTCCCAGGACAGAGATTTAGGAAAAGGGTCCCAGCTCAGGTGCTTAGGGATTATTTTTCTATGTGTGCCAACAAGGCATTCAGAAGTTCATACCAGCAGTAAACCTTAGTATTATTCTGCATGAAGGCATGCAGAATGCATAGGATCATGGCAGTATCCACAAAGATTTTGAAGAAAAGTCTGGGAGATCAGGCAGAGTACCACAGGCTTGGGGTCCCTATAACCAGTCCCTTACAGGGCACTATAAGGAACAAGAAAGATGAGCCAAACAAGTGGAGACCCCAGGTAGTCAGTAATGCCAGGGACACAGAATGCTTCCTGAGAAAGCAGCATGCAGAGCCAGAAAGTGACCAGTCCAATCCTTGTTTCAGGAGATCTCCAACTTCTTGTCTCACAACAGTGTCCAGGAGCAGCAAGGGGGAAGCAGCAGCATTGTTCTTTCAACTCTTCCACACTCTCTGGGCTCTGGCATTTATCCTCTCTCCAGAGTCCTCAGATTTAAACTGTCTGCAGCTGGCAAAGAGTGTCTCTCAGAGCCCGCATGAGGCAAATAGTCTGCTGCATGGACCATCTGAATCAGTCCCACATCCCACACCTGGGACCAAAACAAAAACACGTTTATATCCACATCGCATCTCCCTGGAATTCTTCCAGTTTCTGAAACCCCCAGTTTCTTGTCTTCAGCTCTTCACAACCTTAGTCATTTGCACCATCTCTGTTCCCAGTCCTGACAGTTCTCTGGAGCTCTTCAGCTGTTCTTTCATAGCTGGTATGACTGTCATTGTCACCACTGCCTCCATTGTCTGTCTCCTCTGTGTATTACCACCTTGGCTCACTTACTAACCATAAAGATAAAACATAGTCATGAAAAGCCTCTTGAGAAAAGCCATTTATCAGGCTTAATATTGCAGCACCAGGGAACAGCCCAGGAGGGTGTCTCTGGCGTGACCCAAGAAGTGAGCGGAATTGAATGCTTTTATAATCAGGAGGGAGCAGGGTGTGTCTGTCCCAATCAGAACACAGACCTTCATGTAAAACAACAACAAAAACCATGATGATCTGAACTGCAGCACAGTCTTCCCTGTGAGTTAAAGACTGCACAGTTCTCCTGAATTCAAAACTGTTTGCACTGATCACGGAAAGTGCTCCTTCTCCAGCCTGGATAAAAATGGGCACCAGAGTTCACTGAGGCTTGTGACGGAAAAAAGTCCTGTAAGAGTTGTCTGAAAAGCTGTGGTTTGAACAGTGTCTCTGGAACAGGACTTAGGCAGCCGTGGTAGCAGGAAAACTTCCTCAAGGAATCTGTGGAGCGTTCCAAGCCACGGGGCTGCTATGAGGGAAGCATCTACTTGCCTGTGAGAGGCTGCTTGCATGGAAGTCTTCTGCTCAAGGCACAAGGGAAGGGCCAGGCTACTGTTAGTCAGTGAGTCAGATGGCTCTGGTCTCCCAGGACTTAGTTTATTTAAAGGTAAGATGAGCATCAACAAGGTTGCTTCTATATTAACAGTGCTTCAACTATATTTAGTAGCGCTCCACTCTTAACCAAATGCGGCTGTGCCTCAGATGCACCTGTGTCAAAGGCTTGGTACCGTCGGTGGTACTCTTTAGGGAGTGGGGCGTGGTGGGAGGTCTTTGCTCTTGAGGGGACAGTGGGGCCTCAGCCCTTTTGTGCCCTTGTGCATCTGTGCATCCTGACTATGAGATTCTGTCTCTGTTCCATTTACTCTCACCGAGATGTGTCGCTTTGGTCCAGAGCATCATGGCTAACCAATCACCAGGTTGTGACAAAGAAAACTGAACCACCATAAATATCTTCTTTTCATAAGTTGATGATCTTGGACATTGCTTTGATGACACTTATTTTTTCCCATAGTTTGTGATCTAAAACAACAACAACAACAAAAAAAAAACAAACCAAAAACCTAAGCAATCGTTTGTTCTACTTTTATTTATCATAAATGAAGAAGGTTTTTTTTGTGATTTTTCCTTAACGTATTCACACCCATTAATTAAAGAATATCCATATCTATGGGTTGTGTCCATGTGGCTAGAGTCAGAGGCTGTACTGCAAACAAAATCACATCAAAGTGGCCTGCTAAAGGGCTGGAATCATGCTCAGCAGCTAAGAGCACCTGTTGCTCTTGCAGAGGACCCTGGTTCAGTTCCTGACACTCATGTTGTGGCTCACAACCATCTGTGACCCCAGTTCCAGGGGGTCCAATGACCTCTTCTGATCTCCAAAGGCACCAGGATCATACATGATACACATACATGCATACATGCAAGCAAAACACATGCATAAAATAAATAAATAAATATTAAAAAAAATTGAGTGCATTTTTGCTTTCAGTATCTTAATGCTGACTTGTCCTCTGGCTTTACACATAGAAGCAAAAATCAGGGTCCTCACTTTTTAAATGGTGTCTTGAAACCATGGAGACCAAACCAACCATCCATATGAAGACTTGCTCCCCTCTGCCCCTGCAGGGTTGGCTGTAATGAAAGTGTGTGCACAGTCTAGACCCTGACTTTCAGGATTTTGATCAGGAGCAGGAGCAGCAGAGAGCTATGAAAGTGGATGCACTCACCACTTGGCACCTTTGGAAGAAGCACTTTCCGGTGCTAGATGGCTAAGTGCCCTTTCGTTCTGAGGAGGAAGTGAAGAGAGCTCCCTCAAGTCTGGCGGAGCTGCTCTTGCATTTGTGTGCAGCGATTGCAGGACCGAAAAGGAGCCGGGGTGAGGCTTTCCTGTTCCTTTACCTCAGCAGTGAGACATCATCTACACAGATGCCCCAAGACCAGGGATGTGAATCTAAAATTTGGTAATAAAATGTAACTATACGTAATTCAAACGGGGCCCTGTCGCTTTATCCATGGATGGCATAGGCCTGATGGCAGAGAATCAAGTTCTGACATTTTTTGCCAATAACAACATTTTCATATTTTGTCTTATAGGAGAGAGAATAGAAGGGTTGGAACAGCGAGATAGACCCAGGGTTGTGAATGATACGAAGTGACAAGTGAGAGGAAGAAAGAAGGCTGAAGGCTGTGGCAGAGCCACCTCATTGGTTTGCTGCCAGACTTGCAATATCCACGGGTGCCTGGGACCAGGGCTTCCTTCCTTGTGCTTGTGGTTGCAGATTTAGAAACCAGGAATATTCGCAGAGGTAGGGGTCGGGGGGCACTGAGATCCGCAGGGCAATGGCAGAGAGAACACGGGGGAAAGGTTCTCATTCATTTATAGCGCTTCCGTGACGTAGAGGAAAGGGACTTAATTAACTCCTGGAAATGGGGAAACTTAGACAAAGGATCACAAAGGTTAGATATGTGTGTTTACTTCCTCATCTTTTGCATTAGCAGCCAATGAGGACACATCTACACTTCAGTGTCCCTGTATCTGGGGACAGACCTGAAATAAAGAAACGAAGCTCACAGGAGTAATCCCCAGAGCTACTTCATCCATGCCTTGGACTGACCCTTTCAAAATCTGTAACAAGCTCTCTAGGGTTGCATTAGATGTGTTGGGAACATCATTGCTGATGACATTAGGGTGACCTAACCTTTGTCCAGCTCTTCCTCCAAAGCGTGCCCTTCTGCAGAGATGGCACTCGGGTGCAGAGGCGGGAGTGAGGCTCTGGGTCTACTTGGACAAGGAGAGGAATAACCTCCCCACTGTGAGGTGAGATTTCAAGTTGTTGTTCCAAATGCAATGCCATTCTATTAATGGACAAGCACGTTTACTATTTGAGGGACTCAAAGATTCACCAAAACACTCCTAATCAGAGCATTCTGAGGCAGGCTCATTGCGGAATGCAAGGGCTCTCCATACAGGAGTTTGCAATGTAGGACTACAATGGGAAACAGCTGAAAAATGCCATGGGTAGATCCAAGGGTATACATGGTGAGATGTGGTCAGGCACCCAGGAATGGCTGGAGTCCACTTGGCTACTGCATAAGAACATGTTTGGGGGCTCATATTTGGGGGCAGAGGATAGAGATGTGATGCCTAAGGACGGGAGCATGAATCCCTTCCCCTTCCCTCCGGTCACCAGTGGCAGAGCTTGGAGGAAAGCTATGTCCATCGTGCTCTTCTTGGTGATAAGTGGCATCAGGTTCCCAGTTATTAGCCAAAAACAGAGTAAGGGCTACTGTAACACCCCGGGGCTCCCCATTTTACACAGATGTGGACTTTCCCTGCTGTGCCAACGGGCAGATGGAATGAGTAATGGCTGGCCTTGAGGCCATCGGTAATTCAGAGTTGGTCAAATGCGAGTGATCGCCAAACATCCAGAGCTCGAGAGAGCACTCCCTAAGGAACATCTAACTATCCGGATAAGAACACACTGAATTAATAATCACTTCTGTAAATAACTGTTTATGGTTCCCATGTTGCTAATGGCCAGATAGCACTGCTAGAGAGCTTCCCCAGGATAATTCCCGGTTGGTGTGTCCTGGCCTTCCCTAAAATCCTGTGCCTTTCCAGAAGTTACCTTGAACCCACTCAGACGCCAACACAATAGACCCTATTTCTCACTCTAACATGACGGGCATGCTGCCCTCTTGACCCAACATGCTCTTTACAAGACTAATTAACACAAAAACGTTCTAATTCAGAAGCTGCATAATGATCATTTATACTTTGCTGCACAAATCAACAATTGTCACATGCACAGGACACATCAGTAAGCACAGAGTTCTAGATGAACTTTTGATGTGTGGAAAATTAATACACTTACTTGGTAGAAGTAGCTAAAGTAATATGCAGCAGTGGCGGAGATCAATTAGAATACAAATTAGGTGTATAAACATTAAAATGAAAGCTTAATTTGTATTTAATTTGATGTCTGGCATGTCTGAGTTCTACACCTTTAAGATGGTAATAGCAAAGAGAAACATCTAAATAGTCATTGATTTATAGGATGGTCTGAGCAGTGAATACATCCACTAAACCATTTTAAGATCGTTTTTATTTATTGTGTGTACACACAAATAATCACGTGTTTGTGTCTCTGTGTGTGTGTGTTCAGCTGGTTCACTTTTCGCACGAACACCATGTAGCAATGTGGAGGTCAGAGGACGAAGGTGAGGGATTCGGCTCACTCTTTTTTACCATGTGGGCCCCAAGGATGAAACTCAGCAAGCATTTTTACCCCTTACCCCCTGAGCCACCGCCCCGGCCCCAAACACACTCTCTGTTAAAGAAAGACAGTGGAGGGTCAGCAAGTTATAGACCGTGAAAAAAATACAGGAGCCATTTTCTATATCTTCATTTTTTTAAACCTTTTTTTTTTCCTTTTAAACAACAACAAAACCTCATGTACACAGCACAACAATTGCAAGCCAGGAACACGGCTGTTACTCTGAGATGCAGCCTCCCTTACTCTCTGCTCCTTCAGACAGTGTTCATGAGAGGGAAGAAAAGATACGCTCTCTTGGGTCACACCAAAACAATTCCATGTTCGTCCTTTCCCCGTTAACATGTCTGAGCACATATACACAACCGTGTATGATTGATTGGATTGCAGATCCACAATCTAATATTGAATCATAGTTCTAATGTTGACTTGTTTTTTCATTGATAGTTACAGTTGGCATTGTCTGAGACACATAAGATTTCCCAAACCATATAGATTTCATGTGCTCCCCACCTTCTCCCCCTTCCCACAAGCCAACAAACAAGAGAATTGTAAGTCAGAAGCTTCTAGCTGGATGCCAAGGGTAGCCGCCATGGACAGCATTCAGAAGGCTTCAGGCACCGCCGTCACCAGTCTTGGCTTTACAGGCCTCGATCATCTGCTCGGTGGCCTGTTTGTGGTCAGTGGCCAGTCCCAGGAAGCATGTGAAGTCAATGAACCAGGTGGCTGGGTTGAAATTTAAGCCAAATTCACTCACAGAGTAGTCGAAGGGAAATACGTGGTGGTAATTGTGGAAGCCTTCACCTGGGAGAGGAAGTATTTCTGGAAGTCACACCATCACCATCTCCCTGCATGGACGCTGTTAGGGTTCGTTTGTTTGTTTGTTTAATTCTCTTTTTAAAGGTCAGGACGCAAAGCAGCAGGTTTCATGATAGCCTCTTCGTACAGATGTCATTATGTAATTCTCAACTCTCCCCCTCCTCGCTGCCTTCTCTTCTGCCCCCATGCCGTGCTCCAGCTGGTCCCCTCTGTTAGTCCTCTCTCTGCTTTCTTATTGACAGTTCTCTATTTCCTACCCCTTCCTCTTCACCCCTTAATATCTCCCCTTTTCTAATGATCCCCTTTCTAGCCCTATGAGTGACATGTTCATAAACACACACGCATCTGTGCATCCGTATTATCTTAAATCTAGGTTCCACATACAAAATAGAATCTGTGACACTTGTCTTTCTGATTTTAGCTTAGCTTGATGTTTGATGCCAATCATTTCTGTGAACGTCGCGAGCTCACGTTGCTTTAGCTGCACACAGCCGCATGGCGTGTGTACATTTCCTTACCAGCCTGTTTGTGGACACCCAGGCTGGCTCCGTTTCCTGGATGTTGTTAATAGAGCAGCAACAGACACGGATGCCTTCATAGAGGTTTTATCAGCTGTTCAGACTGCATGTTGGGGAAAAAGACTTGGCCCTGGCCCTCGGAAACATTCACTCAGTTGCTAGACAGGCCAAGTTGAGCAGAAAATAACAGCACGGTTGTTCGGCACACACAAGATTAGCTTTGCGGCATGGATGGCGGCAAGATGCTGCTTCCTCAGGGCTGCCCCAAGGTAAACGCTCTGGGGCTCTCAAGAGGTCACTATTTTGACATAAGTTCACGAAAGGCGAGCAGTCTCTGTGGGAGGGAGTGATTATGAAAAGGACTCGGTCGAGCCTGGGGGAGAGGGAAGAGACTGTTCAGACAGGAGAGTGAGGTGAAGATGCAGGCCTGTAAGTGTCCAGGCTGCTGCACACCGTTCCTGTCTCCCACTGAGCTGTCTTCCGGCTGTGCCTGTTGAAGAGGCGTCCTCGAGAGGCCTGAGAGCTCCGCTCGTCTGATTTCCCTGCTTTTCTTCCACTAATTTTTTAAATAACAAAAACGTATGTATCACATATAAGAGCACGTGTTGGAATGTACATACGTTGTAGAATGACTAAACAGCTAATTTGCCTACACATTCACGCGTACTTAGTTTTTGTGGTAGAAATTTAAAAAGTTTGGAGAGGCGCGTTAACATTTATGAGCCGCTTACTGCATGCTGAGCACAGCACCAAAGGCTAAGTACTAACTCCCATCATCCTCACGCCTTTCTGCTAACTACTATGATTATCCCCATTTGAAAATGAGAACAGAAAGACACAGAAGGGACAAGGAACTCACCTAAGACAATAAAGCTGGCAATAAAGGCAGCACAGCAGAAGGCCTATTTCATGCTAAGTACCTCTACAAGCTCAGTGAGTTAACTCACCTCACTCTCCAGTGACCCAGGGGTGAGGGAAGGGCCTTATTGCACATAAGAACACAGACTGTTGAGGAGCCAGAGAGTGCCCGGAGAGCAGGGGGAGGACCCAGAGCTGGCCTTACTCTTAACTACTTGTGGTCTCAGAATTTCCCTCCTTTCCTGCCATTGCCTGCTTGAAGACCTTTTCCTCCTGACACATATGACTGATAAGTAAAGGCTAAGAGTGGTCAAGACTGTTTGAGAGAAAAGAAATTGCTGCTTCTTCCCGTAGGAAAAATTTCATGACCGAAGTAACTATCATAGTGTTTATTGATCATCTTCTGCGCTCCAGGTGCTGTCCTGAGCAGTTCCATATGCTTGACTAGGGAGACATTGACAGATGAGAGCATCAGGAACTGGCCTGGCTTGTCTAAGAGCTGGGATGCCAAGGTCAAAGTTCAACTTCCCTACACTCCTTCACTCTCTTTCCTATGGCCGTAACACCTTCCCTCCCTCTAAGTCAATAACAGCTGGACTGCCATTCCCTCACTGGCTCTCAACACCCCACTCACCAACGGCCCCCTAAGTGACGAGTGGGTTCTGCCAAGGGTTGATATGCTTGTCATAGGGCCACTTCCCATACATGTGGGCAGCGCTGTTGACCAGCCAGGTGCCATTGAGGGCAACGGCATATCGGAGAACAGAAAGCCAAGAAGTAGGAATTCCATAGACGCTCGCCCCAGACGTACCAGGGCACCAGTACAGGGACCATGAAGTGCATGAGCACATGCTGATCTTATAGTACCTGTGAGGAAGAGCACCATGACATCATCAGACACGAGGCCTTCGGGGGCCTGGTGGAGGAGAGGGGGGATCGTGAGTCCACATGGTTACAAAAGTGAGGCAAGTAGCACGGTTCTGAGAAATGAGACAGGCAGAGTGCTGTAGGAGATGGCCGTCCTTTCGCTGCACTTTGGAAGAATCTCCACAGCAGGCAGTCTACACCGTGATGGCCAACCCCGTGCATCTCTGAGGTACTTTATCTTCTTACCATGCGTCTGAGCTAGCTCCGGGACACCACTCCACCTGTCAACCTGATATCAGGCTTACTCGAAGAATCTCAAGAATCATCCAGTGTTTCTTAAATAATTTTTGGTGCATGATTCTGTATTGACTTAGTCTGGTAAGAAGGTATATGATTTGCCACTAAAGGTGTTCTCTATCGAGCACACAATCAGCACACACACAAAAAATATATAAATAAACAAATGAACAAATAAACAACCCACGTATGGTAGTCTAGTAAGTTGTAAGCCCAGTTCTCAGGAGGCTGGGGCAGGAGGATGGAGAGTTCATGGCTTTCCTAGGCTATAGAACATGGATACAAGCATATAATCACACAAATAGTAACCATTCAATAGTAGGTTATTGAGCTGGATCTGGTGTTATACACCTGTAGTTCCTGCAGGCAGGAGGATGAAGGAAGATTGTTTGAGGCTAGCCTGGGCTACCGAGTAAGACCCTGTCAGGAAAAAAAGACGACCTTGAAAGGAAAGTGAAAAAAAGCACCTGTGTCAGCAGGAAGGAGAGCCATGGGATATTGCTAACAGAAGGCAGTTTGACCTTCATGGGCCCCCCTTTCTCTCTCACTCTATTACAACCCAGGCTTTTCAAAGCTTCCTCTCCTAGGCTTGTTCTGAACCAGTATCTTGCTGAGCAACAGACTAGCATGCCATGGACCTCTCTTGTTCAATTCTCACAGCAGATCCAAGATAGGTGTGCCAGCAGTCAGGACCTCCTGCCGCTGTAGAGAGCTGCCCTGGCCTCCTACTGGTCCCAGCCATGTGAAGTGCCATCCAGGTTTGGCTGCAGCCTATAGGATTCACCCTCTACTCAGAGCCCTCTGCCTCCTCCTTCTAAACTGGCCGAGGAGCTAGCTACCTGCCAGCCATGGCTCCCGTATCCAAAGCTCCACTCTGCCGAGGCTGTGTAGAGAGAGGACCTGCAATATGGCTTCCCGAGCACAAGAGAAAAGCTCAGTGATGGGCTTCATCAACTAGCATGATCGCATGCAGAAAAAGTTCCCTTTTCCCAAGAAAGAGGTGCAACTTATCAAGATGGAAACAATAAAAATCAACCCAGCAACCAAAGCCCAGGTACTTCTCTTCCCAACAAAGTGGCAGAGGGCCCAGCTGCAGAGCTGCTGAGTGTCCTCCCTGGTTCTTGTGAGACTTCGGCGTGCACATTGAAAAGGAGGAAAGGAGGAAGGCCGACGGCCATGGCAAGTCCGAGCAGGATGTTCTGGGTTTTTATTCTGAAAACTGTTACTCTCCGTGACCGTTTCAAACAGACTCCACAAATCTGCCCCATGTGGCCGAGAGGCCTCCCCATCCCCCCACAGCGCCAGCCTAGAGCAGCTGGTCTGCAGTTAACTACAGGCTTTGGCCTCTGGGCCTCAGGACAAGCCCAGCACGGTGTTGGCTCACCGACTTCCTTCTTAATGACACTCAGTCTGAGTGCCCTTGCCAATGGCCGGCAGACAATCTCCAAAAGTCCTCCAGCATGGAATTCCTGCTCATTTCACACTCCTTTCTTCAATCAGTGGTAGGGAGGGTGACTGGAGAGAGCCACTGGATTGGCTGGCTTTTTGCTAAATGGATTTTTTTTTTAATGTTATAAAACATCACAGAGCATTTAACTTCTCAATTTGGCTACTTCCTAGCTATGTGGCCCTGGGTAGATTATTTCATTGTGCTGAGCCTCGGCTTTCTCTTCTGCAAGACACTGTACTAACAGCTTTGTTAAGTGCCTGCCCTGTGCCAGGTTCTTCCCTTAGTACCTAGACTCGGGTGACGTCAACAGATGAAAGCAAAGGCGGCCTGTGTGTCTGATATGGTCTGATGTGATTGGCAGGTGCTAAAGAGTATGGATGAAACACAGGGCACGTTAGTCATAAACACAGGAGAAGCAGTGAAGCAGAGGAGAGTGCGATGTTCTGAGGGTGCTGGGAAATCAGGTGTCTGCAGATGGCCTATCTTACGCTACGGCTTCTCATTGAATACTTAAAGAAAGCGAGATGCTACCCACTGGCTACATAGGGTGGAGGAAACACCCACACCAAGGTTCTGGAGACTCCGGGGAACTACAGGAGAGGACAGTGGGGACCAAGGGGAAAGGGTCATGTAGGGACTGTTGGCAGTAAGCCAGGTAAGAGAATGGTAGTTTGAACCAGGAGAGCAATGAAAATGGTGCTAGGGGGTCGTTAAATTCTAGGTCTATTTCAAAAGGCAACTGAGAAGATTTTGTTCAGAAAAAGAAAAGGCCCTGATGTTGGAGAGAAGAGATGGAGTCAAGAAGACACCCAGGGTAGACATGTTAGTTGATGTGGCGCAGACGGGAAGAGGAGCTGGCTAGAGCCGGGCATGAGCGCTTAGCCTCAGGCCCAGGAAGTCAGAGGTGCCTTCTGCGTATTTAGCCAGGGATTCCAAGTAGGGGGTGTTGACAGGGTGCCTAGAGTTAGGGGGTGCCCCAGATAGAGGAGGCGACAGGAATAGACGTTTGGAGCATGTCCGCATATTAATGTACGCCGCGCACACACTTTCCCGTCTGAATTCCACAACAGCCCATGAGGCAGCCCATCACCTCTCCTCTGCAAGGGTGTTGTAGCGGTCCAGAGAGATGACGGGGACTTCTCACAGCCACGCTGGTACAGAGCCAGGCTCAGTGTCTAAATATCAAGAACTTATCACCTCAAGTAAGCCTGTCGCTCAGCTAGCCACGGAGATCACCGGAGTAAGGGTACTTAACTCAGGGACGACCCACTTGGCCTCGCCCCATCAGGTGTTTGTATGTCAGTGAGAATGCTGTTTTCTGACAGCAGACACAGGCAAACTCTAGCTGGGCTGAGTTTCCTGCTCCTGCATGAACCCCATGCCGTCTGAGTCTGTCAGTTACACCTGCTTGACGTGACTCTTTCAAGCATCAGCCTAGTCTCTCCTTAGGGATTTTCTCAGTCCCCTTGGACCGGGCAAGGCACCCTGCAATGTCCCAGTCCCCCAGGGTTCATACCTGCTGCGTTAACGGGCAGTCTCATGCATAGATCAATATCTTAGCCCTGACTTCATCCCCTGATTTCATGGAGAATATTTTGACAGGGTGAATATTGGGAACACACTGCAGGCCCACTGAATTAGAACCTCTGGCGGGCATTTCTATTTTTAAGACCTTCCTACATTGTAAATACGGATGCCTATACTGTCTTGCTTGATGAGGTGTACTGATTTTGTTCAGGTATTCATCTGTCCTCCTCGTAGCCATGTTTCAGGGAATGTTAATCCTATCCAAGTCAAGCCTACTGTGATCAAATCTATCTTATCAATAAATAGCTTGCTAGCACAGTAGTGACTAGCAGGGAATGAGAGAAAGGATAACTTTCTAAAAAAGGAAGTAGCAAATGCAGAAGTCTAGAGAAATCGGAATGCTTGCCTACATACTGATTGGAATAAGGGAATGCTGAAAGCAGACACTGCAAATGAAAGGGGGGGGACATGTTCCCAAAAAGTTCAATTTCAAGTGATGACATGGCTCGGTAATTCTACTTCTAGATGTGTAGCCAAAACCAGAAAGCAGACACCTGAATAGATCTGTGCTTTACCTCTGTTTGTAGCAGTGTTGTCCACAGTAGCCAACGTGTACGAACAACCCAAGTGTTTGTCAATAGATGAATGCAAGGACGAAAGGTTATCTGTCCATACAGTGAGATGCTCTTCAGGATTTGGGTAGAGGTTGTGAGCAGGAAGACGAGAAAGAGGGATGTGACTGTTGAGTAGACAGCAGAGCTTCTGCTGGGAATGATGAAGGATTGGGTGGCATATGATGATGTGCAGGTTTCTTTTCCGTCGCTGTGATGAACACCACGACTTAAAAGCATCTTGGGGAGCAAAGGGTTTATTTGATCTTACAGCTTTCACTTTATCATGAAGGGAAGCAGAGGTAGACAGGAACTCAGGGCAGGAGTCTGGAGGCAGGAACTGAAGCAGAGACCATGGGGGAACGCTTGCCTGCTGGCTTGCTGCCCATGGCTTGCTCAGCTACTTTTCTTAACAACCAAGGACCACCTACCCTGGGAGGTACTGTCCACACTGGGTTGGGCCCTCCCGCTGCAATCAATTAATCAACAGAATGCCCACAGATGCACCTACAAGCCAATCTGACGGAGGCAGTTTCTCAACGGAGATCTGCTCTTCCCAGCTCTGTCTAGGTTTGAATCAAACTGACAAACCCAGCTTGATGGATGGTGATATAGCATTGATACTTTGAATAATTCTCAGAAAAATAAAATCACAGTAGTGATTTTGGTAAAGCAAATAGATTAAGTATCAAGTTTTTATTATTTTTTTAAGATACAATAAATGAGCAGTCTGTTCTGGGACTCTCCTGGAAGCTTATCTCTTGGGTTATCAATTGCAACTGAACACTTAAACCTGACGAAAGGCACCCTTGCACCCTGCCAGCAACAGGTTTCACTGAGAGATTTCCTATCCCAAGTTAAAAAGAAGCATTTCCGACAATGAACCCCCAGGTTATTCTCCAGTCAGTAACAATATGTAGGTTTAACCCTCATTCCTACCGGTTTAGTTTTGCTTTGCAAAGTCTGTCTTCCTCAGAACATTTTGGCTCCAAACTAAGAGAAAACTTTTGAGATCACCTTAGCAGAAAAATAACAAGGCCAAGACTACAGAGAAGGTGTTACTACAGAAACAAGAATGACCCACAGGATACAGCAGCTCTCCTCTCAGATTTGAAACCGGAGACCTACATACTTAACCAGAGATACAAAAGCACTCACACTGCCTTGTGGGTAATTCTAAAGCTGCTTTCCACTGCTTATGAGGAGGGATTATGCTAGATGTCAGAGACTCTCTCATCCCCAGCAGCTCTCGGGTTCCTTGCCACACCAATACCACAGCTGAAAAGCTGTTTCTCAGATTTTAGCCCCAGACAGAATCTATTTTCTAGAAACCCAGGGTGATATACACCTGTAATCCCAGAACTTGGGGGGCTGAAGTAGGAGGATCATGAGTTCAAGGCTAGCCTGGAATACACAGTGAGACCTGTCTGGAAAAAAAACCCACAATACTAAATAAATAAAAATAAAAAATTCTTTTTTTTTTTTTCATAAAACCACATACCATTGCACACTGAGTGCCTGGATTCAAGAGTATTGGCTGCCCTGTGGAAATGTACACAGAGGTGCTGGCCTTTCGGCTGCTTCAGCTCTTTAGAATCTCCTCTTTTCAATAAGCCAAAAGCAATGAGAAGTAAGGCATTGAGACCAATCTGGAGACCCAGTGTTCTATGAAGCCAGATTCTGGGTTTCTCTCCCACCCCCAAGCTGGGTTTGATAAGCTTAAGCCTTCATTGTTTTTTTGATGAAAAAAAAAATGCTGTGGTTGCTTCTCTAAACACAGTGGTCCCAAGCTGTTGGTATGTGAGATCTTGAGAGAAAAATCTATTAGAGCATGGAGTAAAGGGAGCCACCTGCCAGCCTCCACAGGGGACAGCCTGAGGAAACGTGAGAAGAAGAAACACCTCAGTGGGTGAGAACAAGGTCCCAGCACCATGGTTATATCGCAATGATGAGCAATGGGCTGCTGGAACCATCTTGATTAAACACGTTTGGTTTTGTGATTTCATTTAAAGGCTCACCGGAAACTCATTTCTTCTTCGATTCCTACATCTTATTGAGCTCCAGGGAAAATAACTCGGGTGTTTGCTAAATGTTTATTTACAGGACAAATGCTACATACACGCTGGCAGTTTGCAAGTGAGTGGAGCGTTCTCTTCCCTGGCATCAGCTTTGGGAGTGGGCTGGGGTGGTTAAGGGTGGGATATGCCTTGTGTCTGCATGCATAGCTAAGATGGAAACTCATGTGTGGAATTTGGTAGAAAAGCTTTGACTCTTGGGACTGTGTAAGTTGGAAACAGACGTCGTGTATGTGCCGTGTCTTTAAGTAAAAGCGAGAATGATGACTGTGTTCAAAGAGTTCTCTGAAAACTCTCCTTGAACCACTCTGGACCCAGCCTTGACCCTGGTAGGTCTTGACATCACTTTTTCAGCATGATGAGGAGTAAACAATCCCATGGGAGGAACCCAGTTCACTGGACTCCCTGGAGTCAGACCCAGGTCTTCTGGCTGCATCTCCTTCCAGCAGAGGAAGGGAAGATGGCAAACCAGTTTCTCAGAGCATCTTTCAGAACCTTGCTGAGTGGTGGAGAAATGGTACAGTTGTGTTGTCCTTCTGCAATTGGCCTTGTCTGCCTGGTTAAACTGCACCAGGAGGAATTGAGGTTGAGGGACCGTTTGTCTTTGGTAAAAATTGGTTCGACATGAACACTCTGGCTGTTCATGTCTGTGTTCATGTCTGACTCTTCTGTCTGTTTTTGTCTCCACTCCCTTTCTTATTAGCTATCAGTGGCTCTCAATAAATTACATGGACAGTAGCCCAACTACTAATGGCATGTAGCACAGGATTACCAAAACAAACTGAAATCATTCGCTAAGTTATCTTTTTAACAAAGTGGCTGCGTTTGCAGCTTCTGTCCCCTGTAGAACCTCATCCTACTTTCACCCTCTCTTTCTGATCACTTCAGGGGAAGACATAACTGCTCTTCTTACCCTGGGACCTGTGAAATTGAATGCAATTTGTTTGTGGATTTCCATTTTTTTCTGGGGGGCAAAAGCCACAGCTCTTATTGCATCACCAGGGAGATTTGACACTCACGGGGATGCATTTATAGCTCAACTACTGTCTTCTTTGATGGTGGTGCTGCTGCTATTTAACTGTGATTATCTTTGTTTTAGGATTTACAGAAGAAATTTAAATCAATTTAAAGTCGGATCATTTCGAAAATGAAATTGTCATCCCCTAATTTCTTTGGCAATTATAAAAATAATTACAGTGACATTAAATAACAGTGTGTGTGTTTGTGTGTGTGTGTGTGTGTGTGTGTGTGTGTATGTTTTCCCCCCTGATTATTCTGTCCTATATAGGTGAAGATCTTGTGTTGTGGGGACAACTGCCAACCAACTCTGTCATCTCTTTAGTGGTAAGCAGCCAGCCAGGCTCCAAGGGGAAAGAGCCAACAGTCATTTGAGTTACCTTCAGGATCAGCAGCCCCCTCCAGCTGACTGGATTGTGGGTGGGCCAAAAGTCAACAGGCTGTCTAGCATGGCCGCTGCATTTGGTGTGTAAAAGGCACACCCCTCATACATGTCACATGGGGTCCCTTCCTGTGTTCAGGTCGTACTGTTCTCCCATCTTGCTAGATCTACTCTCTGCTGTGATTCCCTGCATTCTCGATGGCCTTTGGTGTGACAATGCCAAGAACCCAAGGTTCTCCTGCTCAGTCATATAAACTTACAAAAATAAATGTTTATGAGCAAGGATGTTGGCACATACCTGTAATCCTAGCCCTCGGGAGACTGAGGCAGGAGAGCCACAGGTTCATAACCAGGCTGGACTGCACACTAAGCCTGAGAAGCCAGTATAAGGTATATAATGAGACCTTGCCCCTCATATATATATAATGGATATATATAATGTTATGTTAATATGTTAGTATCAGTGTTCATCTTTCGCCCTAATGAAAACCTTGACCTTCTTAGATGGTAGTGAGAGTCTAAAGCCAAATTATTTAACAGGATTGATTCTCTGCAGGAACAAAACCTACAGAATGTATCTATGCTATAAAGAGAGATTTGTCAGACTGGCTTACACAACAGAGGCTGGGTGGCCCAGCAGTGCCAACCGGAGTGCTGGGAAGACAGAGAAGCAGGCTCCTGATACAGGAAGGGAGATGCCTTGGCAGTCTCAACCCAGTACTCACGGCTTGGATGATCCTGGGGAGTGGTTGGCATTGAGTCCACATTGGAGGTACTCTCTACCGCTGAGCCATCTCTTCCAGCCCCTACCTAGCAAATTTGTGAACCCTTGGTATCACAAATACACAGCTAAGCCACTTCCATTTGCCATTCTCCCCACCTTCTGTAATTTCTCTGACCCCGTGAACTCATTTCTCTTAATCTGTAAGAATTTGAAAAAAGGAGTTTGTCCAATTTGTGTGCGGATCAAGAACACACAGGCTCTGGGTGAGCCCCGGAGGGTTTGGGTTTGTATGTGCGTTTTATTCCTCCCCTTAGGAATAGTTCGTTAACATACGTGTCATAACGAAAAGGCCACCCTGCAGCTAGCCTATTGAACCCCGGATAAGAAATCTCGTGTATCGGATGCACCCGCCATTCTTTGGCGTGCTGTACCTTCAGTTTTGCTTTGTTTCTGCTGGCCCACAGATGGGCTGCTGTGGCCAGGTTCTCTGCTACTGTGTCCTGCTGGATTTGCAGGGGCCTGCCAGCACATCTGAGGGGAAGCAGGTTGCCTGCTGGGGGGAATTCTGCACACGTATGCTTTGCTTATTATACAGAAGGCAGCGTCCCTCATGGCCATCCACGGGAAGAGAGGGGGTGGGAATACAAACACGCTCCTGGCAGTCAGGAGTAAGTCCCGATTTCAAGTGCCAGCTCTGCTTCCAACACAGCTTGGCCCACTTTCAGTCCACGCTTGAGAGGTTTGAATCTTATTCTCTTCTCCCATGTCTTCTCCCCCGGTGGCAAAGGCATGAAGAGCTAGGAGCGAGAAACTGTGTCTGCTAAATAGTCTTTACGAAGTTAAGACTCTGCCTCTGCCCGAGCACCCGTGTTTGAGGGTGTTTTTATTTTCTATTTCTCTCTATGAACAGCTGGCCTTTAGGGTCCAGAAACCCCTCATCACCACCTGGGATTCTGAGAGCTCAACATCCCACACTTGCCCTAAAATCAGCCATAGTCACTCACAGTGTGGTCCAGCCAGTCATTTGGGCAAATACTGATGCAAAGCAGGTGAACAGTTCAGCATCAAAGCTCCAAGTTCTTAACTGAGCAGAACCAGAAAGTCCACTGTTATATGTATATGCATGCAATAACAATTAGAGAGAGACTATGAACTTTAAGGAGACTAGGGAGGGCATAAGGGAAGAGGTTGGGAGGAGAAAAAGGAAGGGAGAAATTACATAATCAGATTATAATCTCAAAAAGAAAAAATAAACAAAAAGGCTATGTGTGCATTATTTTAGATTGCATAAATAAGCTTTCAAGTTCTGTCCACTGAGAAAGACAGATCCACACATGCACACACATACACACACACAGAGACACACAGACATACATGCAAACAGGCACACAGACAGACAGACCGTCAGTCGTGCATGTGTGCACAAGCACACTCTCTCTTGATGGTAATCACTTGAGACCTTCTTTAGCATGGAAGGCAGCTAAGAGCCCTTTTAGAGAGAACGGAAGGCATCCAGCTTTCCGTCCTGTGGAAGCATGAGCTGGCAAATCGCATTATCTCAGCCCTGGCTCCTTATCTGAGCGTCCCGCTTATCTTACAGGAAACGGGCGGTAAAGAGACATGTGCTTTCTTCCTCACCTAAGGAAACCTCTGATGAGACTCATCCCAGTTGCTGGCAGATGGTGGTTGCTTTGATTTCTCTTTCATCCAATGTAATCCAGTCCAGTCTTTGGAAATGTAGCATTTTGACTAAGAATTAACTCAGAACGCTTCGCAGTGAGGTAGTCTCTTCCTAAGAAGGGAGTTTGCCCACACTTGTCTTAATTTTTCAAATTTAGGACCCCATGGAAATATGCCTTTAGGATAGTGGAGAGAGGAGGGTGATCAGCTATTCAGACAGTGAGCCTCTGCTGTAGGCTCCATGCTGGACCACCACCCAATGGACCATCTCTGCAAGCTACTGCTCCCATGGCACTCTGTAACCTGCCTGGGCCAGCTGATAGTTCCTGTGGCCAGCTGAGGCTGTCTAGGGAGGCAAGGCCAGATGTTTGGGTATCTGTTCAGCGTGTGTGAAAAAAATCCAGCGATCCCTGTTAGCAATGACAACAACGATCTGGTTTTGTTCGGAAACAGCAAGTACGGAATGTGTAAGCCCACACTAGAGGGCTTTAGCCACTTACAGCACAGATATTGTTGATGGGGCTGGCCATGTAGCTCAGTGGTAGAATACTCACCTGGCACAAGTGAGGCCCTGGTCCACTCCTTAGCCCCTCACACGCACACGCACAGAAGGAATGGACCGAAGGATGGACAGTGAAGGGAAGCATAGATGGAAGGAGCGTTGTCTCCAAACAACTTCTGCAAGGACTTCCACCCACCCTGGTCCCTGCCAGCGGGGGCTCGCTCAGCTTCTGATGAAATTAGCTCAGAGTGTCACTTTTGACGAGAACCGTTTAGGCAGCTTAAGGCAAGGTCTCCAGAAGCAACGGTCCTAGAAAAGCCCTTGCTGGAGACGAAAAGAGAGCTCTGGTGCTTGGTTCCTTCCTCCCTCTTCTCCTCAGTGAGCACTTCCGCCTAGGGCAGTGTTCTCAACCTTCCCCGAGCTGCGCTGCGGCGCTCTAGGACAGTTCCTCAGGTTGCGGGCACCCCAGCCAGAAAGTTATTTCATTGCTGCTTCGTAACTGTCATTTTGCTACTGTTACGAATCATAATGTACATATCTGATAGGCGGGATGTCTATATGTGCCCCCCTCCAAAGGGGTCGCGACCCTCAGCTTGAAAACTGCTGACCTAAAAGTTATCTGTGAGGGTGTCATAGAGACTCCCGTCCTGACATGAACTCCGCCTGGTGGACAGCTTTGGAACTGCACCTCTGGATTTCCACGATGGAAATGGATTATGTCTGTTCCCCAATTTCAGCCAACCTCCTAAATGATGTTAGGATACCCCTCCCCCAGCTAAGAGATCAACGTGACAAGAGCCTTGAACACCTTCCAGGATGGACCTTCCCTAAGGGAATCTACCTCTGGTCCTGAGTGAAGATATGACATCCTGAACAGCTCCAAAGATTAGAACGTTATATGTTGCTGTATCCTCCGATAAGGCCTGTAGCTGGGACTGTTGATCACAGGGCCAAAAGACAACCCTCTAAGAAGTCTGGATCACCTAAAGCCATGTTGCAGAGGTGGAAGGAAGGAGTATCCCCTCAACGAGGCAGTGCGTGTTTCCTCCCCAGGACCTGTGTGCACTCACTGAGGGAGCCGCCACCCCGTAGCTTTGATAAGCCTGTCTGCTGCTAGGTCCTGATGCCCCTTGCTGATGTCCACTGCTGAACGTGCCAGCCTGCGTCAAAAGGCAGGTCCTTCTCTCTTCCTCTCCTCCATCTACCTCCTTCTGGAAGATGCTGACCCTCATAGCTTGCACGTCCTGGTGCTTTTCTCTCAAGATCTGGTCCTTGCCATTCTGTTTGTGTTGGTTGTGGATTAGGGAGACTAACAACTCAGAGGGGGAAGTCCAGTGTCCCTCTCATCGTGTGGACCCCAATGCGGGGCTCACAGACTGGGTGGTTGGTGGTGGAGTCTCCGGCTGTTCTGCAAGCATGTGCCTTTACTTACCAATCACGGCATAAGATCCACAAGGTCTGTCTTTTTTTTTTTTTTTTTTTATCCTTTTGTATCTCATACCCCTTATACAAAAATGCTTCTGCTTATAAGGTCACAGGTATGAACAGAACAGTTTAGGATGCCCACCCTGCCCTCTGCTAGCAGCTTTACACTGCTGGCGACTCAGGAGTGTGATGGCCGGCTTTGTACTCAGTCTGAGATGGTTTGCACACATCAGTGCATTGTCAGCTTGAACAACATCAAAGCAGTAAACACCTGTTAAAACGCTGCTGAGAAGAGGCATATACTTAGGATGGAGGCAAAAGGAGAGGTAATTTTTCAGATTTGCAAGGCAGGGGACTCTGCTAAATGTTGCAAGGAGCCTATGGCACGACAGGAAAGAAAACGTAAGATGAAGAGTGAGTAAAGACTGAGAAGGAAAGAGTGGAGAATGCAAAGTGAAAAGGGCAGCCTGCTGAGGTCGCAGAGAAATGTCAGCAGCGGTGAGTGATCTGGGCCTAAACTTTGCTGCTGCTGGGGAATGCCAAGCGCTCAGGAGGGAACTTAAGATGGAGCCTGTTGTTGACACGACTGATGGACACAAGTTTGTCTCCAGTGGCTGAGGGCTGCACCCCTGGGCCCTCACAGTGACAGAGCAGTGAATGGTTGGATGGCGGTGAAGGTGAACCCATCCCTGCAGCAGTGAAGGCTTTGAGGAAGAGACACCCGGGCCTCTTTCTTCAGCCATCAGATTGCTGAAACAGCAACTAGAAATTTCCCCAGGGAATTGGAGTGTCTTCAGGACTCTAGTGCTGGGGAGAGATCTGAAGTCTGGTTGCCCACTTGTTGGGAAGAGCTGGTCTCTCAGAACAAGACTTCTAACAACCTGTAGGAGAGACCAGGAGCCAGGCTCTGAGACAGCAGTTACCGGCAGGACCATTCTGAACCAGTGCTGCTTAGACAGCATTCTTCTTGCACTCTGTTTAACCAGACTGTCTTGCCAGAGCCCCTGTTGGGGAGGCTGTCATTGTCACTGAAGACCTTTGTTTGTTCCTCTTCCCAGTGTGGTTACAGGGAACAAATCTCCCTTTTCTGCTTTTCACTATCGCTTGCCTTTTTAATAGGCATATTGAAGGCCAGGGGCCAAGGCTAGCCGGCTAGGCTGTCAGGGTCCAGGCTTTGGGCTCCACAAACAGGGATGCTGTTACATATACATATAATTAAAATAAACATACATATACTTATGCATATAATTAAAAGGAACATACCTATACATATAATTAAAAATGAACATTTTTTTAAAAGAAGAGTTACAATTTAAGGAGAAAAAAATAACTGGGCAGGCAGAATCTGAAAGACCATGAGTTCAAGTCTAGCTTGCGGTATGTGGTAAAATTTGGTCTTCAGTAGAAACCCATACAAATAATACTTTGGAGCCTAAACCCTTCGCAAGTGGGATAGCTACTCTATAGTACTGCAGTGCGGTTAGAAAGGAAGATATTTCCTGCTCACCTCCTCAGTAATTTCACCTCTAGTAAGCAATGCATTCATCCACGTTGGAAGGGAGCTATCACCACCATCGCCGTGGAAACAGTCTTAAAGAGAGAATGAGCACACAGATACTTTCACTCTCTCACCGTGTCTTCTGCAGCCACCTCGCTGTGTGGACCCGTGTCCCAAGACCAATCCAGGCATTATAGTCCTGCCTATAGTGATCCCTAACGGTTTAAAACCTGGCTTGGGTTTTGGCTTTCTCGTGTTACCATATTTGATGTTCTCACCTGGTCTCACTGTGAGTCTGCCCTCTGACCTTCCGAATACCCCCAGGGAGGTGGAAGGGGCATGTGACACCAGGCAGCACTTCCAAGATTGGCTTTAACGACTTTGTGCGTGGCAGCTAAATGGTGTAGTCTGAGACTATGTACTCCTGATGCCACCAAAAAAGCATGTCATAACATGGCCTCTTGGTAGAGGGCTCCTCCTTGTTTGCGGACATTCTTGTATGAAAAAAGAAGGAAGGAAGGAAGGAAGGAAGGAAGGAAGGAAGGGAGGGAGGGAGGGAGGGAGGGAGGAAGGAAGGAAGAAAGGAAGGAAGGAAGGAAGGAAAGAAGGAAAAAAGGAAAGAATGAACAAAGGAAGGAATGAAGGAAGGAAGGAAGGAAGAAATTTCTTTCTAAGACCTAGGCTGACAGTTCTGCCCAGGCTTACCCAGACAGGGATTAGCTTCTTCAGTGTTCCTGTGTAAATTGTGTCAAGCAAAACCCCATATTGCTCAACCTAATCCTCCCTTGACACATTTGACGGAATATAACAGAATAAGATGGGACCAAGGAATTAGAAAATATTATGTCAGAGAAAGAGTGCTCTCTGGGGCTCTGACATGACAGCCTTCAGGTGGATATTCTAAATATTCATTCGGGGTATTGGAACCGCTATCAACAAACTCATTTTTGGAGAAAATACTTTCACTTCAACTGTCAACGGACAAAGGGCCTCCATAATACGTGGCTTCCAGCTGAAGAGAGAAAATGTACTTGAAGTTCACAAATACATGCGTAATCACACCTTTTGTTGGTATAATGTTCTTTTGGAATGTATACACCTTAACCCTTGATCATTCAAATGCTGATTTCTCTCCCCCACTCTCTGGTTTCAATCCAGACATTGCATTGTGATACTTTTTCTAAGCATCATCTGTCTCAACTTTGTGTAAACATGACAAAATAAAACAACCAGCCACGTTGAGCCATGGAGAGGAAGAAGTAGGAAGGAGAGGGGAGGAGCCAGAGGACAGGAAGGAGTGGGAGGCAGAGGAGGAGGAAGAGCAGAGGCTGGCAGACAGAGGCTGGAGGAGAGGTCTTGGAACAATGTGGAGAAAGAACCGGACCTAATATATCACTAATAGCAAGTATAATGGGTGAATTTAAATGTTAGGAAACTATGCAGGCTTGGAGGTTTAGGATGGAGTAACTATTGCCCAGCATTGTGTTCTAGGTTAACTAAATAAATCATAGTCTCTGTGGGGTGATTTGGTTATACAGCTGTTTAGGATTAACAGCAGCGTTATTAAAAGATAGATCAATAGTAAATATTAACCAACCAATAGTACATATTAAAAGATAGCACATATCAATAGTAAATAGTAAATAGTAAATACAACACCCTTTTTATTTTAAAAAGTCATTTACTATTTTTCAAAACTAGCTGTCACAAAAGACATTAGCCTTGTAAATCATTTCCTGGGAAGACTAAGAAGGTGTGAGCTGAGCTACTCTGTAGTGACCTGGTTCGTCCCTTGGTGCTGCTATAGCTGAGCCAAATTTGGTTTCTCTGACGCAGGAACATCCCAGGACCCGAATGAAACAGGCAGTGTGAAAAGCCAAGGGTGGCTGGGGGCAAGTGGCTTTGGAAGATGGTCATGGTTTAACATCTCCAGTCTCCGTGTCCCCTGCTAAGTCTCAAGAACACATTTAGGTGTCTGAATGTGTCATTATTTGAGCCTCCTTTGGAGATCTATGGCTTCCACAAAATACAAATAACCAACCAAAGTCTCGAAGATGCTCAGCAGTTCAAAACCACTAAGGTCCAACTAAGAACTGTTCTATCAACCCAACAGTTGGTAGGAAAGGACTCGTGGTGAACGGGCTCGGAACAGGCAGATTTCCTAAAAACCCTACACAAATCAAGATGAAAGGCAACAGAGTTGGCTAAGAAGACAGGACCCGGATGGTTATGAGTCTCCAGATGATTCATCTTCCCCCAGGAAGATCCCCAAAGTGGAAGACAACGCAGGTTAGGTAGGAAGGCAAGCAGATGATAGACTGCTTGGCCCTGGGCATACCATGCTCCAGAGCACAGGATGAGCTCGAGGTGTAGGCAAATTTGGGGTTCCAAAGTAAAAGGCTGAACAGGCTGAAAATCCAGCAACTCTTAGACCAGCGAGAGAAACAAGGTCACAGGGCAAACTGCTGCTCCTGCACTGGGAAGGCAGCTGGAAGAGGCAGGAAGTGCCAACACATGGAACAGAAAGAAGCCTCTATGGCAGTGAACCCCCAACTTTATTTTCACTGCTACTGCATAACTGTGTTTCTGCTGCTGAGTGATGCGTCAGTCTGTAAGACCACTGGGAATGCGTGTCTTCTGATGTCCTGCCCACAGGCTGAGAACTGATGCTGTCCAGGTTCCAGTGCTGACGGAGGAAAACCAGAACTTACCTGATGCAGGAAAACTGGAACTTACATGACACGTTCTTATGAATTACATGGACACATAGGTGGGAGCTGATACTCCCATGTGACCTGGTCTCAAGTGGCCCCGATGCTTTTGTGGCTTTTAACTCCAGGAGCTTGACCAGGTTCCCACAGCAGAACTTCAGAGAAAGCTTGCCTCATACTTGTATGCAGAGGAAGAAAGATGGATCCATTTTTTTCTTTTCCTTTTTTCTCCCTTATTTTGAAAATAGATTCTTTTCTCATACAATAAATCCCTGATGACAGTTTCCCCTCCCTCTCCTCCTCCCAATCCCTTCCCACCTCCTCTTCACTCTAGACCTACTTTCTTTCTGTTTCTCATTAGAAAAGAACTTCGAGATAAAAAAAACAAACATAATTAAACATTAAAAAAAAAAAAAAACAAAACCATCACATCGAAGTTGAACAAGGCAAACCAACAGAAGGAAAAGAGCCCCAAGAGAAACCCAAGAATCAGACCCGCTCATTGACACATTCAGGAGTCCCATAGAAATACTAAGCTGAAAGCTATGATACAAATGCAGAGGACCTGGTGGAGACCCTAGTTGGCCCTGCGCTGGCTGCTTCAGTCTCTAGTGGGAGCCATTTTTAAATACACCAGCTCGTTCTGTTCTTTAACAAGGCCTGTCCAGAGTGGAAGCTCCCGGGGCATGCTGGCGCTTCATCGGAGCCTAGTTACTGCCTGCATGAAGGGAAATGGCCTTCCACGTGTGATGAGGGAACACCCAACTCTAGGCCATTCTCCCTGCCTTGTTCTAAAAGCTGAGGACCACTTGTGCCATTCACAGCCCAGGGGCTTAGGCGCACCGAGACAAAGGCCGAGTTCCAACATCAGGGAGCGCTCCCGCCCAACTCCTCCTTCTAACACTATCAAAAGCCAGACCTGTGTCCTACTGTACTCAAGGCATCGTGTCTAGAGAGCGAGAGAAAAAGCACAGGCATGCCGAGAGCAAGAGCAGTGTGAAGAGGCAGAGAGAGCATCAGGAGGTGCGGCAGAGCTGTGGGAGCCATCACGCAGGGAATTTACAGCCTCCATGTCAGTAGCTAGGTGCTCTGCGTGGGGCAAGAACACATGGTGAGTCTGTGCCGAAAGACAGAGCCCATGATCACAGCCTTATGGGCCCATAGAAACTGGAAATGATACTGCAGCAGAGATGAAGATCTTCAATGGGCTTCTTGTGATTTGTAGACACAGCTGGGGAGAGAATCTCCAAGAGCTATGAATCAACTGTTCGCGCTGTAACAAGCTGTAGGGGGTAGCAGAAAACGGAAGGGAAGGAAGACGCAGGAGAAATATTTGAAGCAGTAATGGCAGAATTTCCAGGAAGCTCAGAGAATATGAAGCAGAATATGCCGTGGTGGGGAAGACAGGCAGACAGAAATACGTAATCCTATACATACGATGAGAAAAGAAATTAAAGACGCAGGAAAAATACTGAAATAAGCCAGAAGGGAAAAATAAAAACACCTTCACCTACACAGGAGTAAAGATAAAAACCTCATTAAGAAAGCAAGGAGAGTAGACTGAAGTACTTAAAGTTTTAAACAGAAAAAAACATTAACTAACACCATCCTTGAAAAAAAAAAAAAAAAAGAACATTGTCAGACAAAGAAAACCGAGGGTGGCTGTTGCTTGTGCCTGCATTTCACAAAACATGAAAAGGAATCAGAAAGAAAGAAAGAAAGGACCATACAAGTGAGAAATGTAATTTGCAAAATGAAAGAAAAAGCATTAAGGAAAGATAAATGACTATAAAAAGAAACCTTTAATTTCTTGTTCTTTATTGGTCTATCAGGATGTTCAAAGTGTACAGGCAGAAATACATCTGCTTAGCATTCTTATCTACATATGTAGATATAGGAATATATATCGATATGTATACGGAGGCCTGATCTGTGTGCTTGCAGATAAGTGAAATGAGTGAAAGCCGTGACATAGGGATGGTGGCAATCTTCTTTACTAAATAAGGAACACCAGATATGAGGTGATACAGAATTATTTCAAGCTGAACGTGGATTAGTTATACATTATAAACTTTAGGGAAAGTAGTAAATTGCTTTTTTTAAAGTGTAACTGACTTGATAATCAACGAAAGACGCTGTAATCATAAAATATTAAATCATAAAAGGAGACCAGACACAGTGATGCAGGCCTGTGATTCCAGCATTCTGGAAATTGAGGCAGTAGCCTGGATCATAAGCTCCAGGCTTCCTGGGCTATACAACAAGACCCTGCCTCAAGAGACAGAGAGATGGACGGACAGACAGACAGACAGACAGAGCTACTAGAGATATAGTTCGGCAGTGATCAGTGTTACTGATCATGGTCGTGTGTTGTCTGTTGCCGTCCCCTCCCCCCCTGCAACCCTAGTACTCACAGTAGGTGACTACCCTTTGGCTGTCTAACTCCATTTCCAGGGGGACTCAAGACCTCTGGCTTCTACAGATTTCTGTGTGCACAGATGCTCATGCACGCGCGCGCACACACACACACACTTTTAAAATCATAAAAATAAATCTTTAAAAGTAACAAAATAAACAGAAACCAACCCATAATATCAAATGAAATTGCAAACTAGAAATCAAAATCCAAAGCTTGTTTTTTGAATAAAGATCGAGAATCAACTAGCTTCCTGGGCTCCCAAAAGTAACACATGCATTGTTACTATCAGAAACGTAAGAGGCGCCATCACTAGAGATCCCACGGACAATAAGAAGACAGCAGAGGTAGACTGACAAGCCATTAAAAGGCACAATCTCCCCAAACTCACAGAAGCAGAAACAGACACTCTGAATAGAAGTGCATTTACTCAAAAAGGTAGGATTAACAATACCTTTCCAAAATAGAAAGGACCAGTTCAAGACAGGTTCACTAGAGAATCCCACCAAATTCTACCAACTCTCTATCTATGCCAATATATTTCTGAAGATGGAAATGGAGGGAATATTTCCAAATTTATTCTATGATGCTAGTATCACCATAACACCAGAGCCATTAAAGATATTACAAAAAGACAGATACAGAAAAGTATCTCTCATGAACGTAAATGCTATAATCCTCAACAAAATATAAGTGCATTGCATAAAAATACTATATTATATACTCTGAATGAGTGGGACTTTACCTTAAATATACAAGTCTGAGTCTGTGCTGGAAAATCAATTGTATACGTCAGAAACAGGTAGAGATAGACAATTAACAATTAACCTTATTAAGAAATGAAGACAAAAGTAGCTGAGGAGATTGAACACCTAGTAAACTGGGAGGCATTTACTTGACAAAGTGCTCTAATGGGTGACGCTCACTAAGACCAAGGCATGGCACGCTGTCCCCTCTCAGCTCTCACTCCCAATGTCACATGGGCGTTCCTAGCTAATGGAGTCAAACAAGAAAAAGAAATAAAAGATACGCCGATTGGATACAGACCCGGTCTTTGTTCATAAATGACATGATTATCTTTGTAGAGAATATAAGAAAATAATAACAACAACCGTGCTGGAACTTTCAACAAGGTTGTCACGATAGGGTTCAGGTACAGAATTCAATGAGCTTTCTGTATACCGGCAATACACAAATGGAATTTTAAGTTAAAACACACTACTGCTAGCACTCCCAGAAATAAAACCACTGGAGAGAAATTTTATAAAACATGCTTTGTACACACACACACACACACACACACACACACACACACACACCCTATGAGGATAAACTGCAAAACTCTGATGAAAGAAATCTAAGATTTAGATAAATAAACGAGGACACCCTGTGCTTATGGATATGAGAGTATTGTCAAGACACCAGTTCTTCCTACTTTGATTTCAGAGTCACTGTAATTCTAACTTTAAGCCCAGTAACACCTTTTATAAGTACTTGAAAAAATGATTCTATAGCTTATACATGAGACAGAAAACCCAGAATAGCCAACACAATGTTGAAGGAGAACAAACAGAAGGATTAATACCATCTGCTGACAAGATGTAGCGTATGTCTACCGTAACCAAGATAATATGAAAATGGAACAGATCAACAGCTCTGTGGACAACAGATCTGTGGAATAGAATGTAGTCTAAGACCCACAAAAACAGTCCAGTGAGTATAACAGAGGAGCGAACACGATAAAATTGAACACACGCGTGCACTCTTTTCAACGAAGAGTCCTACAATAGACATTCACATTCAAAAATCCGCATTTAGCAGCAGACATGCGGGTAAAATACAGAACAGCAAAACTATTTGAAAATGGTAACGCAGCAAACTTAAAGAACCTTGGATCTGATGGGTCATTCTTTAAGGTATAACCCCAAATATAATCTGAGAGAAAGAATCAGGAAGCTGATATTGTCACTGATGTCCAAATGTTCTTCTCCACCAAAGATGCTGGAGGAAGTAGTTACAGAAGACTGATCTGATAAAGAGCTCATTCTCAAAATACACACACATACACACGCACAAACCCTCTGAGAACTTAATAATAAGAAAATAAGCAGGGGACTGAAGACATGGCTCAGAGGTTAAGATCACTGGCTGCTCTTGCAGAGAACCTGGGTTCAGTTCCCAGAACCCAAAGGGCAGCTCCCAACCATCTGTAATTTCAATTCAAGAGGATCTAGTGCCCTCTTCTGGCTTCCACAGAAGCATACATGTGGTGCACTGACATACACATAGGCAAAGGACCCAGAAGCGTAAATAAAAAAAAGAAACAATTTCTAAAAGAAAACTACAGACCAACAAAAATGCGCCAACAACCACAATATATCTCATTTAGAAAGAAACACTGGTGGAAAATTAGCACGTGGGAGAGGCCACGAGTCACACGCCATCAGGTAAAGGCACAACCACTCCTGGCCAGTAGGAGAACAAAAAAAATACAGCCACTTCGGAAGACAGGTTGGCTCTTTTTCTAAAACCGAATACCGTCTTACCGTATAACACAGACATGCTGGTCCTTGGCACTCACTCAAGTGGTTCTAAAGCTTTCGTTGGCAGGAATGTAACGTGGGTGTGTACAGCCACTGTGCTTATAACCGGTGCTGTCCCTTTGTGGCTGGCTACGTAAACTGAGGCACATCCGGATCAGTACGTGGGTCACTGCTCAGGGCTGTGTTGAGCTGTCCCGGGGATGGAGAGGTGTGGAGGCGGCCTAAGAGTGCACTCTCCCCTCAGGGAAGGTGGCCCTCAGAGGCTGCATCCCGCTGTGTGACCTCTGTGTGACAGGACCGCTTGTTGGCAGGTGTTGTGGAGCTCTGAGCGGTGGGAAGAAGGCACGGGGGACTGCTGGGTAGTGAAATACTCCACGATTTTTGAACAGCTGCCCTCGTCCTTACACGTGTGACCAAACCCATACAACAGAACACCGACACTGAGCCCGGAGGTGAGCTATGGCTCCTGAGAGTGTCAGCCCCGGTACACACTCATCAGTTAGGTCAAGTGTGCCGCCTGCTGAAGGACACTGATAACAGGGGTGCATGTGTGGAGTGGGACCGTGTGTGTGTGTGTCTGTGTGTGTGTGTACAAACATGTGCACCCATGCACTCTCGCGCAGAGACTAGAGCAGACATCAAGGGTTTTCTTTCTATGACAAAGTCTGACACTGAATTTGAAGCTTGGCATTTTATTCAAACAGTCAGCAGGCTCCTAGGAGCCACCTGTCTATGCCCTCTCCCCCCTTGCTGGACTGCAGGCATGTGCAGCCATGCCTGGCTTTTTACTTGGGTGCTGGAGATTTGAACTCAGGTCCTCACACTTGCAGAGTAAACACTCTCACCCACTGAGCCCTTTCCTCAGCCTCTAAACTGCTTTTTAAAAATAAATAAATAAATAGCCTTTACAAAGTAGACAAGAGAGCATCACTGGAAGGCAGCAGCTCTCCCCTGGGGATCTGAATGACTGAGTTAGGCCACTGGACCACCTGAGCTAAATGGTGTCTCAGGACGGAGCCCCTCCACTGCCTTTCACCCTGGAGCGGCAACATCAGACATCTCTTTTCTTCCTGGGGCTTTAGAACAGAAGTGATTTTTCTGCTCTGTGCCATCCCATCCATTCTCTTAATTGATCTCATCACCATGGCAATGAGGCAAGGTCCATGTTCTCGCGTGTCTGCAATCGCATCCTCCCCGGGCTACTTCAGAATTGTGCATGGTATGTCTGCTTAGGACCCTGAAGGAATGGCTTCCCCGAATGGGGGAATAGAGAAGATAAGCAAAGTAGTAAGAGGTTTAAGCTGCCTCCAGACTGAGGTGACATTCTGGATGACGGGCATGATGGTACATGGCTGGGCAGCCGGTAGCCAACTCCTCTACTTCAAGGAGAACAGTTGGTTAGCTCTCGCTGAGGGCATACCACATCGGTTCCCCCTTTCTTCCTTAGCAACAAAACCGGGATTTTATTCACGGGCAGGATGTATCAGCCAAAAGAACGTTTCCCTTTCTCTTGAGGGCAGATATGGTCACCAAGAGGAAAGTGGGCAGAGTGTGTGTGCCGCTGTTTCTCCACCGAACGACTTCCAGTTGGAGCTTAGTGGACAGTGTGGACCATTAAGTCACAGAGAGCAGATGTCTCGGGAAATGACAGAGTGGACGTCACATGGTATGTACTGTTGAGCTGAAGGAAGAGGACCGTTTTCTGCTGAGCGGCTGCTGCGGCCTTTCTTGCCAACTTGGACACCTGTTTCTAGAGCCAGTCAATCTCCCTGCCTTGCCCTGCCCCGCCTTGGCCTTGCCCCTTCATGACTTTCCTACCTCAAGTCCAGAGTACCAGGATTACAGTCATGTGCTGCCAGAACGCTTGTAATGGTAGGAGAACTAAACTCCCACCTTGTTTAAGCCAAACACAGTTTCTCACTGGAAGACCTATCTCAGCCTTACATGTGACTCACTTCAACATTTGCAGTGCTCAGGCCAAGAGGATAGTGTAACCCCTAGTCTGGCTCGCACCCTCCTCTTCCCACATCCAGCTCTGCCCATTGCGTGGCTCTCCAGCCTTAAATGTGCTGCCACCTAGCCACCCTTCAGGCCTGGGAAGCACAGAGGCCTGAAGGATACTGGTGTAGGCTCTGGAATGGGCCCAGCCATCGGAACTGGGGATTCTAAGACCCTAGGAATCCAAGGATACTCCAGAAGGTCCTTATGGCCCTGTAATCTACTCAGCCTCCATGAAGAACACTTCTTTCAGGCACAAGGCCTGTCTTCCTCCGTTAACAGCATCAAGGAAAGGCCCTTCAGCCTGGCCCTCGGCCAAGCTTCGCTTTTGATTGGCTGTTGTTAGGATGGTTAAGCAGAGGTTTGGCCATCACTGAATTGCAAACTCTGTGTGAATGGGCTGAAGCAGGTCCTTCAGGTGCTCTGTCTCAATCACACCCTTGGGAAAATCTCCAACAGGTTCTTAGCTGGATCCATGCATGAACTTCACACCCGGGAAGGGCAGTAAAGCAGGCTCAGAGACGAGCAAACAACCTGTAAGGGGTGTCCCTGGGGAGGCCCTGGACCATGCTCCCGAGGCACATTCCTCTGCCGGCCAGGAAGCCTGGATAACAAGGACCGAGAGCTAATGGGACAGGCCCGGGTCCTGCCCTGTAGCTCACCCCCAACATGTAATGACAATTCCTGTACAGAACCATGCCTTCCTGGCACGACTGGGAAAACCAGTTCCCTGAGCATGAGAAAACCCGAACTTCGGCATAATCTTGTGCCTGCATCTTGGATGCTACTTTAGTTCCGTGACTCTGAGGCTTGTTTGAGATCATGGGTTCTCTGGGTTCCCTCAGAATGCTTGCACACAGTGCTGTTGTATCTTTGAAACAGTCAAGTATGACTGAAAGAACACTGAGTGAATGAATAATCGGAGCTGCAGGGACTTTAAGCCCCTGCTTGCTACTCACATCTATTGTTTTCTATAATGTGTGTGTGTTTAATTATTCCACGATGCTGCTTTTGAAGTCTTAAAAACCTTTCTGGCTTGTATAATCTCTATCCTGACCACTTCCTCACTGGTCTTGGCTCAAAGACCAATTCCTCCCATGAGGCCTTCAATCAGCCCCACCCCTCAGCCTTGCAGTGAGAGTTAGGAGCTGGTCCTCTGTGCCCCCTCAGAGGACCTGTGTTATAGCATCTCTCACTCTTTTTAGGTTCACTGCCCTTCTGCACATCTGGGAAGACAGAAGCTAATCTTTAGGACCATCCCAGCAGAAACTCAAAGAGCCCTGTGGAAAGATGATATGAGTGGGTGGGTTCTGATAGCTGCGCCCCCTTTGGTGGCCTCTAGCCCGGTGATGGAAGAGACATTCCCAGATAATGATCCAGGGAACTTGCCAAAATAGTCTTGGGTTCTTCAGTGTGCATTTGGGGCAATGTGCACTGTCTGAACACACACCGTGAACCAGACCCCAACATTTCTAAGAGGAAGGCCTGGGGAGCTCTCCCACCCTTATGGTCTAAGAAACCCAGACTGTTAGAACATCATCTCTGGGCTCATTAATAAAACAGAGAAGCATCTTGGCCTTCTGGTGGATTGACATCAATCCACGGGCTGACTGTCCCAAAGCATTACTAATTGTATAGCGACATCATTTATATCGCAGAATTGGAAGTGACACACCCATCTAAGCTCACCGTTGGTTAAATAAGCCGTGACACACTCAACTGAAGCATTCGCCTGAAGGCTTTGACAACGGTGTCCATAATATAATCTGAAGTCAAAGGCAAGACATAAAATCACATATGCAGTGTGACTGCCATCACACCAGATACATCAAATATATGCCAGAACATGGAGGCAGCAGGACATTAATAGTGGCAGTGTTTATGCATTAGGACCATGCTTTCCCTAATGATCTCTCCCCCTCTCTCTCTTCCCTCCTCCCTTTTCTTTTTAGAAATCTGTTCCATCTCAGGATTGAAGCATGCTCATGCATGCTGGATAGCTATGTCCCAGCTAAGCTGTATCTCCGGCTCCGTGACTCTTAATATTTACTTTCATGGTAAAAACTCAAAATTAGGAAATCGCTTCACTGCTAATTGAGACCACTGTGTTCTTTTCGCTCTAAGACGTTTGGCTTGTGGTACTGGGTATGCTTGCCAGAAAGAGCAAAGACCTTCCAGTAAAGCATCAGAAGCGGAGAGGAAGGCACAGTTCTGCATCCTGGCCATGCTACCATGCCTGATGTGCTGGGGCTCTGACTGCATGCCAGCCATTGCTCGTACTTGCAATGTATGCACTGCAGCTCCATGCACAGCTGTGCGGAGTAAGGATCACTGATACCCTCCTTCACGATGAAAGGAGCCACTGGGAATCTGTTCGCTGGCAAGTGGGAGCATGGCCAGGACAGGGCCGTTTCCTCTGAGTCCAGCCACTTTCCCCCTCTTGGCTCAGGCGTGCATTCTGTGCCACAGTACCTTTTGTGTAAGGATCTTTGGGTTGGCCAAAGGCATGGCATCTGTTCCCAGTTTCAGCCTGAATGGCTGGATTCTGTACCAAAAGATCCCCTGCTGAGTCCAGCCCATCTGAGATGGTCCTGGGTAACCATTGAGTCCCCTGTGTTATTGTAAAGTAAGCCCTGAGCAAGGCAGGGCCCCAAAGTTGTCCTCATCACACATAAATCCATCGCTTTAGGAGCAACAAGCCTGTTTATAAAGCTCCTGGAGTGGCCAACATTGCAGACCCCAACTAACATGAACACAGTACAGTACAGAGCAGTATTTGGCTAGGAAGGGTATTTCCTTCTTGTTGACCTCATTATGGGCAACGTTTCTTCATGTGCTTATTGAAAGTTTCGCCTTGCAAATGGCAGTCAGCTAAACACACTGAGCTGACACATGGTCTTTGAGGAACCCTGATATGTGGTCCCATTTTCTCCACACAGTAACCTCTTGGTGCCATGTTTTCATGGGGCAGACAGACGGCATCGAGAGACCTGACCAAGGCACCTGGAGAGAATCAGTCGTGTTGGAGTCAAGTGTGTCACTATCTAAGGGTGGATACTTCCTCCGGATACCTCAGGGAAGCTCAGGCAGAAGAGAGGGGAAGCAGACAAATCCCATGAAGTCGGCCTTGCAACTCAAGTCAGAGGAAAGGACACCTCGATAAATGGAAACCCGTGACATGGGAAACTTGAAATTCAGAACAAATGTGCCCCCCCCCACCAGACTTAGACAAATTCTCAGATTAAGGCCCGGCTTAGGACTGTGATGGGAGTACCACAGCAACACCCTGCTTTGCCTCCTTCGCTGGTCCATTTGATCTCTATTCACACACTTTCTCTGAACCTGGACCATGGGGTCAGCAAGCGTATTGATGACATCGAGCCTCCTGCCCTTCTCAGTGACGTCTGGATGCTTGCCAACCTGCAGCCACCCGATGTGGGAGAAAAAGAAGCCACGGCGGGCATTGTGGGGGTTTGCATCTGTCTCTGAGTCCTTGTGGTGGGCTCGATGCTCCCTGGCCCATACGAAGATGTTGTTCTGCGGAGAGAAAACAGAGCGTGAGTGGAGTGTCCGCAGGTAGGATGCCTTTCCAGGAAGTTCCAGCCTCTCTCCCTGCTCCCATGGCTCATAGCTCTGTTCACACTGTCCTTACACAGTCCCTGAACCTCCCATCTGTTGTTCTTAACAAAATCTCAATCTTTCAGTTTTACCAAAAAAGACTCGGTAGCCAGATGTTGGGGTGAAAGCCTGCTTGCTCAGAGAGGAAGAGCAAGCACCCAGCTGACCTTCCTCCTCAGCTGATGTCCCAAAACCAAGAAAAGTACCTTCCCCATTCCCTCAATGCCCCCAAACTCAGAGTCCCTCCCTTCTACTTCCTGTGTGTCTATCTATCCTCTGACTTCCTCTTACTCTTTATGGTTTTTTTCCTCACGTACATTCCCTGTCAAGTGGTTGCTTGATCCACCTCTTGACTTATGGTCGACTTTATTTAATCCTGTTTACATTATTCAAGCAGAAAGCTCTTAGATTAAAGGTGTGTGCTAGGGCTGAGCCATACCACAACTAGAAACAGCTTTGCTGTTGTTGCTGTTCGTTTGTTTTTCAGTAAACAACACAATCTCAGGATTCACAGTTCTTTGAAATATTCTGTAACACGTCCAGCCCCTAAACATGGCCTAGGATAGTTTTCATCAGCACAAGAAATCCTCATTCAGCAGGATGTAAGCTTGTGTTTGGGATCCACTACTGAGAAAGCCTGGGTGTTTGGGTCACACAGAAAGAGACTTGAAATACCAAGTGCTGGTGAGATTCTCAATCCCCAGGGAGCGATTTATACTGGGAAAAGAGATGTGGGTGAGGAGGAAGACTTGACTGTCAGGAGAGCGGAAACCTTAAGTACGAAGGCATTTCTGCTCTCCTCCCAGACCATTTCCTTCCCTTCCTGACACTGATGACCTCCATAAGGTGCAATTTAGAAAGCACAGGAAATCAGGAAGTAAAAAACCCACCAAGCTGCATCTCCATGTCTCTAAAAAAAATGTCTCTATCTATAGGTGGAGGCACATATGAGTTTGTGTAAGGACTGCTCCAACAGAGTGTTACAGACACTGAGGGGTGCAACTTTGGCTCTGTATGGAATCTGGTCTGTTGGGCAGTACCAAATAACTCCCCCGCTATTGTGAGAGTTTTGAGTTCTTAAAAGACAAAGCCAGTTATGCTATGTGAATATGTTTTTGTTTTAATCCCAGGTGTGGGATATGGGGCTGCTTCAGTTTCTCCACAGCCATTAACTGTGATTGTCTCGTGCTCTAGCAGTGTGACTTGTGCCAGCTGCAAATGGTTTCATTCTGAGAACTCGTGAGACAGTATAAATGCCAGAGCCCCGAGAGGGCCTGTGGTGGCTGCTGCTGCCTACCACTGCTGCTGGTTCATCCTGCTGCTACGTTTGCAGTTGCTGGACTGCTGGACGGCTGGATATCCTGATTGTGAAGCTTGGACTTGCCCCAAGGAACTATGTCCATAAACAGCAGGAAGCAGTCTAAAGAGACATGTGATGCCCCTTTCCCTTCTAACTTCTTTCTCTCCTACCGAGTGTTGAGGTTGGAAGGGATTAGGGTGGATAAGGGTGGCAAGGGAGGTAGAGGTATAAGAAGCCCAATGAAATAAGATTTTAAAAAATGCATGCCTAGACCCTGCTGTACCTAAACAGCAGTGCCCTTCTGTCATGGGAGACAACTGGGGGGCATCCATGAGTGAGGTGTCAGAAGCAAGAATGGGGGCGCTGTAATGTGGTGGCTGTTAAGACTCTCTGTAGCCACAGACATAAGATGGACAGACTTCTGAGTTACGCTTCCTGTTTGGGGTTTCCGTTTTGTGTTGTATGGTTCTTCATATAACAACACTTTCAAACATCTGGAAGACAGATGAGGTTGGGCAGTCATGGTTTGGAAAATTAATCTGAAAATAAAAACGTAAATGCTACACAGTTGTTCTCTTTCTGATGGTTTTGAACCATGATAATTCAGGACTTGATGTTCTGATTTGGAATCTTCCACCATTAATAGTGACTTTGTCGGGCTGAAGAAATGGCTCAGTGGTTAAGAGCACTGTCTGCTCTTCCAAAGGATCTGGGTTCAATTCCCAGCACCCACATGGCAGCTCACAACTGTCTATAAGCCAATTCCAAGGGATCTGACACCTTCACACTAATGCACATATAAAATAAAATTAAACAAATTATTTAAAAAAATCATGATTTTGTCTTGCTGATGAGAAAGGCCTTAAGGAACTGTTCTGTTCACCCAAAAGAGGCTCCAGGCCTTTGGAGTTAGTTAGCTCACCAATGCTGATAGAAGCCTACTCAGTCATGTTCACTCAATAGTATCACTACAAAAAGATTAAATCTGGGCCTGCAGAGATGGATGACTCCACGGTTCAAAGCATTTGCTGGTCTTCCAGAGGCTCTGAGTTCACTCCCCAGCACCCAGCACCCAGGTTGCTCACAACTGTAACTCCAGGGAATCCAATGCCTCCAGACTGCTCTGCCACCTAAACTCATGTTCACATACACACACGAAAACAAACACACACATATACATAATAAAAAGAATTGAAAATAAATTCTTAAAAGGAATTAAATCTGCACAACCCTTGAATAATGGGCCCGAGGGGAGGGCAGCAGAGGCCTTAAGAAGTACGTGCTTAACTTTGAATGAGAACAGAGAGATTGTCTGAAAGTCAATGTTATGCAAAAACAAAAACAAAAAATCCTACAGCTGACTATAACACCAAAGAGGTCTTTAATATTTTTTTGCTAGTATTTAAAAATATGGTGTTTAGAAAGAGTGAAAAAAAATTATTTATAATTACATAATGTGGGGTTGGGAAAGACTTTCAAGTGCCAACCAAAACTACTGTAGCCAAAGGAACAATTTCTTTCTTTTGTCTTGGTTCACTGAAGTGCCCATCTGAACCCAGCCTCGGAAGGAAGGAGAACACAGAGCTGCAGAGACTAAGGCTTAGATGGTATTCACCCCAGGTCATGTAATTGTGAAAACAGTGACAGAACAAAGATGGCACCTCTTCCGATGTCAGCGCACGCTTCTAAGATACGGCCTCTCCTCATAGGGGAGTCATGCTCACTCTTTTAAAAGGATTACAACAGTTCTTTAATGCATGCAATTTTTAAGGAAACCTAAGTGAGGCATTCCAAAGGGCTAGAAACATTGTTCTCCCCCAATTAAGCATAATACAAAAGCAAAACGAATCAAACAAAACAAAGGCATGATGCCGAAAGCTGGGAACAAAGACATTAATTTTAATTCCTCTTACTGGATAGCTTCCTCACAGGGCTTTTGACTGTAACAGTGGGATGAAGGAATGGTTTGGGCTCCATTCCAAATACGCATATAACTGAGCCAAAAATACTTCAAGGTATATCTTTACTCTTGCTGTGTTTCTAACTGTAGAGCTGAAACCAGTGAGAAAGTGACTCAAAGAACAAACTGAGCCAACAATAGAACAGAAAAAAGGAATCAAGAGTCATGTGTTTGACCCACAGGCCTCTCTCTTCCGGCTTAGCTTGCGTTTCACTCTGATCTGGGAACAGGAAGCAGCTGGAAGAAAAGAGCCTGCCTGTGAGCAGCACCTGTGGCTGGTGAGAGGGTGTGTGTGCCTAGGCTGTTTGGGTACAGTCAGTGTGTGTGTGAGAGACAGGCTGAAGGGAAAGCCAGGGATGAATGAGAAGATGCACAAGGGCAAACCAAACTTCAGAAAGTGGAGACAATGGAGATAGAAGCCAGAGTCCCACAGTGTCCTCAAGAACTTCCTTCTTACCATGTTTATGTAGTGCTGAGTGCTCCAGTCTAAAACTATAGATGCTATTCCAGCATCTTCATGTCACGGGATAGGATAGGATAGGATAGGATAGGATAGGATAGGATAGGATAGGATAGGATAGGATAGACCAGGACAGGACAGGACAGGACAGGACAGGACAGGACAGGACAGGACAGAACAGGACAGGATAGGATTGGCCAGGACAGGATAGGATAGGTTGGGACAGGACAGGGCAGTACAGGCTGGGCTGGGACAGAACAGGACAGGACAGGACAGGACAGGCTTGGCTAGGGCAGACAAGAAAAGAATAGGACAGAATAGAGAGGGACAGAGTTGGACAGTTCCTACGGATGCCCTGACCATTGTGTGTGGTATTCCCTCTGTGCCTGTCCAGGGAGTACACTCGGAAAGGACGTCATGCTGAATCAGTCGACATGCTGAAAGCCTAAATTTGTCTACATTCTAAAGTAACAAATTATTAAAATTGCAGTTTGGAGTTTACATGTAACAGTAGGTTCCAATAGACCAGTCTTAACGTGAAACCCCATTCATGTTGCACGTAGCACCTTGACACATTTATTGGTCATTCCCGAGAAAGTATTGGGGTGTCGAAGGAGTGGTGTGGTTCAAAGAGACCAAGAAATAATTGTGGCAAAGTCGGACCGAAATAGGAACTGAGAAAATCAAGAGGGCACAGTGATGGTGGCAGGTTTTACTACGAAGAAGTTGTGTATTGGTCCTAGTTTATGAGGACCAGCAGAGGTGCAATGTGATATACTGCAAACCGCACATGTACTTAAAAAATGACCTGAGAGCCACACTAAAACTGGGAAAGGAAGTAAGTAATATTAATTTCAGTAATTGCTGCACCTAATGTAATATGCCCCAAATATTAGCATTTCAATATGAGGGTAAAAATTGGTAGGAGGACTGGGGGGAGGGGCTCAGTGGGCACAGTGCTTGCTGTGTTAGCATGACAGCTGGAGTTCAGGTCTCCAGAGCTCACTGCACGTGGCTGAGTGTGGCAGCCCAGGCTAAAGCCCCACTGCTGAGGGGCCAGGGACAGGCAGATCCCTGGACCGCACTGACCAGCGAGTCTGAGGGCAGAGCTGCAAACTCGGCAAGAGTCCCTGTCTCCGAGCATAAGGTGGACACAGATAAAGTCACCGATGTTTACTGCTAACCTCCACACACATGGGCGTGGTTACACGTACACCTACACACACATGAACACCTACACACACACACACACATACACACACACACACATACACACACACACACGCACACACACACACACAGTTATTATCGAGGGACTTTGCCTTATGTGTGTCCTGTCTTGGAATGTGCATGCACTCTTCTCCCATAGCATGTTTCCATTCCCACATCTCAAGTGCTTGGTAGCCACACGTAGCCAGTGGCTACCGCACTGGACAGTGCAGGCCTAACTCGTAGCGGGACGTCTTTTACTTCAGTTTTCCAAGTTTTTAGGAATTCAGTGCTGCCTCCGAGGTGATGGTACATGCATTCGGGAGGCAGAGACAGGCAGGTCTCTGTGAGTTCAAGGCCAGGCTGGTCCACATGGTGAGTTCCAGACCAGCCAGGGCTATACAGTGAGACCTTATTTAAATTTTTTTTCCAGTGTTGCCAGTGTGAAACTGGCACAAAGGGCAGACTGGCAGGGAAGTTCTTAAGTTGTTTGCTTCCTCTAAGCTAACAGTTCATAGTCTGGATGCTGCAGTACACAAAAACTTGACCACAAGAGTAGCCGCTGTGGTGAGAATTTGGGGGGGGGACTGAAATTCCACATAATAGATTTCAGTTGACTACTTTGTGATGTATTAATCAAGTCAATACTGTTCATGTAGTAGAAAGTGTTTCTCTAGGTGTACATAAAAATGTATGCGTATGCTTATAGACACTTTCTGGAAAGAAACAGTTAAGAAAAGTCTTGGAGTTGCTTCAGGAGAGAAGCATTGGAAGACAGAGATGAGAAGAAATGCTTCTTCTGTTTTGTTTGATACTCTGAAATTACTAACGAGTGTACCTGTTCATTTTGTTGTTAAATGTTTAACAAAATGGAATATTGAGCCATGGCAGAATGATGATCAAAGTAAAAGTAGCGCTGGCTGTTCTTTCAAAGGTCCTGAGTTCAATTCTCAGCAACCACATGGTGGTTCACAACCATCTATAGTGAGATACAGAATGCTGTATAAATAATAAAAATAAACAAATCATTAAAGAACACATTTTAAAAACAAAAAGTAGTTCAAAGAAGCTCTCAAAGCAATATGTATACTATTGACGGGTTTTAACAAAGTCTGTGTCTAAGCATAAGAATATGGAGGACTTGACAGCATCTCTCTAGGATATGAGTCCTAGGTAATTCTCTCTTTAGTTCGCATTTTCTACATTTTTGTTATATGTAGCATTTTTGAATTTTGGTTGATTCTTTGTTTTTATTTTTTGTTCGTTGCTTGGTTTTGCTTTGCTTTTTGAGACAGGGTTTCTCTGCATAGCCCTGGCTGTCCTGGAGTTTACTCTGTAGACCAGGCTGGCCTCAAACTCAGAGATCCGGCTGTCTCTGCCTCCCGAGTGTTGGGATTAAAGGTTTGCACCACCGTGCCCAGATATACATAGAGTTTTTAAAAATATTTTTTATTAGTTCTTTGAGGACTTTGTTTGATTACAGTCACTGACTCTCCAACTCTCCCCAGATCCACCCACGCCTCCCTTCCCACCCAATTTCTGTTCTTTTAAAATTAAACTCGTTGTGATGTTTTGAATGAAAGTGGTCCAGAGACTCAAATGTGCGAACGCTTGGTGTTTGGTTGTTTAGGGATTCGGACATGGGTTCTTGCTGGAGAAAGTCGATCTCTGGGCTTTGAGGTCTCCACAGATCTCGGTATCTGTCACTTTGAGACGGCCTCTGCCCCCTGCGTATAGATCAGCTTGAACTGTCAGCTGCTCCTGCCGCCCAGCCCCCCATGGGACTCTAATCCTCTGAAACCATAAGCCTAATTAAACCCTCTCTTTTATAAGTTGCCTTGGTTACAGTGCTTTATCACAACAGAAACGTAACTAAACCAGCCGCTAAGACCCATCCGTGCCGCCCATGCAGTCCCGGATGCGTGGCTTTCCTCTAGAGCAGGGTCGACTAGCCAGGGGCCACAATCTTTGAGAAATTTACCCTTTTCTCTCCCAGCAGCTACCGATTGCCAGGAGCGCCTCAGTCAGGGGTGGGATTTCGTCCCCGCCCCCACGTGATCTGGCCTGGCCTGGGCTTGCGCAGTCTTTAAAATGGTGTCACACCCACTGTGCGCTCGTAGGCGCAGCTGCCCTGCCGTCTCCAGAAGACGCGGTTTCCCTGTAGCTGTCACTGTCTCTGGCTCTAGACTGTTTCGGCCTCGGCAATCATCTCTGGGCGCCCTTGAAAGAGCGGGTGCAGTACACTTCCTACCCACGCTTTGGCTAGGTCCGGCTCTCTGTGTTATCATCTTCTGCAAGCGGAGCGTCTCCCGCAGGGTTGAGAGATGAATCGATGCTCTGTCAGATGTACAGACTTTTCTTTTATAATATCGGGGAAGACGTTGTTTTAGGGAAAAGTTCCTAAGCTGCTGAACAGAAATGTCCCAGCTTACAGTGCTCGCCTGATATTGCACGGACTGGGTTCTGTGCCCAAGACTGCAAAGAGAGTGTGTGTGTTGCGGGGGATCTGCAATAAGGATTTTTCTTTAATTAAACGTTTATGATGGACGTTGTTAGAATAGCTGGAGAAATTTAAATATGTTCTGTAGAGTAGATAACAGCCACGTTAAATTGTCTAGTTTGATTGTTGTCTTATGCTATGTAGGAAATGTACTTGAACTTAGATATGGAGTGTTGAGAAATAAAGCTTATAACTAACTTCCAGATGGCTCAGAGAAAAAGTATATCTATGCATACTACACACACACACACACAACACTCTAAACATTCAAAATGCAACCAAAAGTTAAAAGCTAGTGACCATGGATAAAACTTATAGAGTGGCTCAACTTACCTTCCTTGAAACTTAAAAACATAAAATAAAATAAACAAAATCAAGAAAGAAAAACACAGGAAAGAACAGTTACCTCCGTGGTGGGCCCTGTCCTGAGGAGCTCTGAGGTTATCCCTGTCCTGTGGAACCCTCATGAATCACTGAGAGTCATCCAGCTAGCATCCAACAAACGCCCTCTGTGTGTTTTCATAGTGTCAACGACTGTCCTGTCAGCGGTGTCCAGTGCACTGTCTGAGGCCAGCCCTCTGCCGTAGCCTGCACCACTGAACTTCCCTGGTGAACAAAGCTGACCACATAGAGATTCCTCTCCACACCTGTCATCCCTCACAGCCACTGGGGCCTTTAGCACAGCAGGGCATCTCAAAAGCCAAACTGAAGCGCGCCCTGACCAGCCTGCCTGGCTGAAACTGCTCTTCTCCTCCTTCATTTTATGATCAAAACAAATTTCTGCGAAGCAAGCCGGCTGACGTGGGATTACCTTGTGTTCAAGGCCAAACTGGGCTTCAGGGAGACCCTGCCTCAAAGGAAAACAAACTGCGTGTCCCAGGGTCTGTTGGGCAGGGGTGTTTCAAGGCCAGAGGAAGGCCGGCTGCACAAGGCTCTGAGCTTGCCTCTTTTTCAGGGATGAAAACAGATCAGCACTTGGGCTTCCCCTGGCACCCCTGGAAACAGATGTTTGCTCCTGAGCAGACACAGTGAGGCTGTTGTACTCTCTAATTCAATTTTCTGGTTGCTTAGAAGTCCAAAAGAACTTTCCAGGTGGGCTCACAACCCAGCTAAAGGGAATTCCACTATTACTCATGACTAGACTGTGCTTCCACTAAGAAGAGGAAAGGGAAGCAGACCCACCATGCCAAAATACCTGCTGAGACGGGCAGGTTTGGGAGAGGAAAGGGTTTGTGTGCACGAGTGTGTCAGCGCTCGCAGTGTAAAGGCGTCCTTCTGTCAAGAAGTCGAGTAGGAAAAGGCTGCTCACCCAGGAGCTGGAAGTCACCGGAAGTCAATCACCTCAGGAGCCTGAACGTAACCCCGTCCTGCTCACATGCCAACACTGCACCAATTAGACCGTGGAGAACTTTCCGTGCTTTCCCCACGGTTGATACTGGCTCAGCACTAACTCACTTCCAGAGAGATGACACTCACGACCTGTAAAAACTAGTCCAGAACTTCTCCAGTGGGGCCTGGCACCGGTGCCTGCCATCCGGCAGGTGGCTGGCACTGAGAGGCTAGCTGCCTCCTGCTAGCACTTGTCTTAATAGGATACTCAGCCTGCCCCCAGGATTTAGGAGCTGGACACGAGTTTAAAAGCCAACCTAAGTGGTTTTAAAGGTGTTTGGTGACAGAATTTAAAGCCTGCAGAGAAGTAAAGGGCTGTTGAGTCTTTTATGCTTTTTAAAGGCAGCCTCACTATGTGTAGCCCAAGCCGGCCTTGAACTCACTATGCTGCCCAGGTTGCCCTGAAACTTGTTAGCAATCGCCTGCCTCAGTTTCCTGGAATGAAAGGTATGAGCAGCACTCCTGGCTTATACTTTTCAAAGGCATGTTGTTGGCAGGGGTGTGCTTGTTAGTGCTCATGTTTGTATGTGTAGGCCTGTGGAGGAGCGGGCCTTTGCTGTCTTTCCTAAGCCCATCTCCACCTTTATATTTTGATACGTTGTGTCTTACTGAATCTAGAGCTCACCAATCCTTTAGCTATACACCTGTCCTTTCCTCCCGACCCTACCCTCAGGGCTGGCTTGCAGGCATGGGCCACTCTACCTGTCTTTTAAGTAGGTCCTGGGGATTCAAACTTAGGTCCCCAAGCTTGCCCAACAAGCATCTTACAAACGGGGCCACCTTCCAGCTCCACAAAGCATTTTAAATGCTTGTGTTAGAAGCGGCTCGGATGGACGGGGGAAGGACTCCCCAAACCTCAGCTCTAACAGAGGAGCTGGAGTGGGAGAGTCGCTTTTCTCTGGAGAGCGGCTACTGATAGGTTGCCCATGTGTGAATGGCCTCACACTCCAACATGTACGGGCAGCTGATTGAACTCACGGAATTATGAAGGAGAGAGAAGAGGAGGAGGAGGAGACCAAGTTTGGAGGGAAATGAATTAGGGATGTGAATTGAGAGAGAAAGTGCCTTGGTGCATATGATCGAGATGTATTATACATGGGTGTGAATTTTTCAAAGAATTTTAAAAATCGATAAAAATGCCTAGGATAGCTCTTTCAAGGAAATTTCCATGTTCAGGTCAGGTCCAGGACCTGTTGGTCAGAGTAGCCCTTGCTCTTCTACATTCCTGAGTTACCTCTCCTTGACTTTATGCATAAAAATTTGGTAGAAAAAAAGGCCAAAAGTGGCCATAATGGAGAAAAAAGGCCAAAAATGACCACGATGGCTAGTTTTAACTGTCAGTTTGACACAATCTAGAACCACCCTGAAAGGAATCTCAGTAAGGGTTGTGTAGATTAGGTGGGCCTGTGAGCTTGTCTCTTTGGGGTTATCTTGGTTACATTAATTGGGGTGGAAAGTGACCCTGCTGTGGGAGGCATTGTTTCCTGAGCATAGATCTTGGGACATGTGTGTGGAGAAAGGGAGCTGAGCACTTGCACAGATGCCTTGGTTGGTCGATCTCTGCTCTTGACTGTGAATAGGATGAGACCATTTGTTTTAGGTTCCCACAAGCTTGTCTACAGTGATGGACTGACACCTAGAATTGCTAGCCACATAAACCCTTGCTCCTTGAAGTTGCTTTTATCAGAGTGTTTCACCATAGCAACAAGAAACAATGTTGCTATGCTAAGGCAATGTCCTAGCATCCTAACAGCAATGGATTCACTTGGCTCCTATGTCTTGCACGGTTGATTCTATTTCCTACTAATGGGAACTGGAACCATGGGAGGCAAGGCTGATGCAGAAGGTGGGCAGGAAAAGTTCATGTGGCATTGGCATATGTTATTGTGGGGATGGGGAAAATATTTGAACCGTGATGGGTTGGGCTAGGGGTGCATCTCCGAGGCAAAGCACTCACCTGGTAGGCACAAGACCCTGGGTTTACTCCTCAGCACTGCAAAGAAAAAAAAAAAAAGGTGGATTGATGAGGCCAAAAGTGGGGTATGAGTCTATCTATAATTCCTTAGGCTGAATAAACTAGGGCAAACGGGCTGTGAAAATGAATAATGACAGTCATTAGATATAATCCATTTAATAAAGAATCCATGGGCCCAAAATGAGCAACAACCACAAAAACATAGACCCGCTTCCTTATGGGAGAATGCCAACCAACAGATGCAGAAGAAATGATAGCTACAAATCCCTATCCGCATCTGCCGTGGGCTTGGGAAGCATTGCCAATGCAAGCTAGAACCACTGGGTAAAACTTTGATGAAAATACAGTATTTACATGGTCTCCCAGTCATTAAACATCGAGGCGTTGCACGACTCGCCGTTTATCAATAGTCATGTTCAGCACGGAAACTTGGCAGAGGCCACCTTCCCCAAGAGACCCAAGTTCATGCCACCAAAACATGACAACGTGGAATCACACACCTCGCCCTTAATGCCAAGAAGACAATGAGATGTCTCGAGTAGAATTCCTGCCTACAAGGGCACACTCTGAGCCCAATAATAAGGAAATATGAGCAAACCCTAAGTGAGCCATTTTACAAGGAAACTGACCTTGGCTGGTTCATTTCAAAGATGTCAACACCACAAGATCAGAGGAAAGACAGAAACTGTTCCAGACTAAAAGATTGAAGAGAGACGTCACAACCCACCAACGTGCAATTCTAAATCATGTCCTGGATTAGGACCCTGCCTCATTAAATTGCTGGACTTGGTAAGTGTGGTGCCTTTGTTAAATTGTCTTGTTGCCAGGAATTGTACTCTGACATTCTTAGGAATGAAAGAGCATGATGTTTGTGACACTCTCGGCTGACTTCAGGAAATACAGATGGATGCATGCGCACGCAGATGGGCGAAGAATTAGCCAACGAGATGGCGTACGAATCATTAGTGAATCTAGGAGCAAGAGATGCAGATTTCTTCACGAGGTTTCCCCATTCCTTGGGAGTGCCAAAACTCAAGTTTTTAAACAGGAGTGGTTTCAAAATGAAAGTTAAAAAAGAAAGAGAAAAATTTTCAAAGACATCCTTCTGTGAAGTCTCAGGCTTTTATCCACATCTGCGGCTCCTGTGGCGACTTTCTATCAGCCCCTAGCCACCATCCTTTCATCAGCTGACATCCTCCGCAGTTCACATTCCCCCAACGCCTGCCATGCTCTTGCTTATTATGTGGCTACCTGCCCATACCGCTGTTCTCATAAAAGCTGAACGCGCAGCAATCAGTGAACTTCACCTTTGAAGATCTGACCCTGTCATTCTTATCGTCTCTGCTTTAGCTTCCCGGGGTGACAGGTATTCATGTTTGGCTTTATGCTGGCAGACAAGATCAGGACAGTCAGGGCTGTCTTTGGGGGAATCTCTATTGTAGGGAAGATTAAACAAGCATAAAGCAAATGTAGTAAATACAATTATGATGCAGGCTGAGATTGGGGCCACGAGGCAGATTGAGTGAGCTTGCGGGGAATATCAACCGTGACACACAGAGGCTAAGCCTTTCTTCACCCAGCAGTCCTCAGGTTGAGAGGAGCTGAGGATGAGCGTGACGGAGAGCTGGCGAAACCATCTGAAGGGAAAGAAAAGGCTTGCAAGGTCATGAGTCTGCAGCACAGGCAAGACGGTGCAAGATGAAGACAAAGATGCTGATAAGGAATAACCGTGGTCTTTGTTCCCGGCTCTTAGCTCAGAGCTTTGGGGAGCTTGGCATTGTTTAGTTGCTAGGACAGTCTTTGTCAGGCTAAAGAAGTGACCCCCTACCCCAGAGAGCGGCAGGGTGAAAGGGAAAGGGCGTGTAGATTGAATTTGGTCACCCACAGGTTTCATCAATCTTGCCTAAGCAGCAAAATACTGATAAAAAAAAAAAACCTCTGGACTCTGAAGCTTGTCGGAGTTTACTGGTTGGTGAGCACGCCAGTGTGCAGGGAAGGTGATACTCCCTGAATCCACAGGGCCAGGATGAGGCAGCTCGGAGCTCTGGGCTCTTCCAGACTATCCCTTATGTGACTATTTCATAGCTGCCTGAGTTGTGCCTTTTGTAAGAAAGCGTCCTTGTTGAAACTAAACGGCTGTAGGAAGCCCTGGGTTTGCCACTGGCTAGTCAAAAGGACAGGTGAGACTCTGCTATTGTTCCGAGTTCTTTCACCTGGTGAAAGAAGGTCCGAAGGTGAAGGCCGTGGTATGGATGACTGGGTTAGTACCTCTGTTGAACCGAAGGACACTGAATTAGGGTGAAAACAGAAAATTCTAAACCACAGCAAGGAGGCTGGATTTGAACCAGCCAAGCATGGTTGGCTTAGAACCAAGGCTAAGCCACTGAAACTGTTTCTTTTGCTAAGGAAGGGTTTAATTCCCAATAATTCTCCCCAGTTACAACATGAGACAGGTAAGTACAAAAGACCCACTTAGGAGGCTTTTAGTTTTAGTGCAGCAGATCAAATCCAGGACCTTATGCCTGCCAGGCAAGCACTCTGCCACTGAGCTACATCTCAGGACTGTCTTGAACTAGACAGTCGATGTGTGTGCAGGAGAAATAAAGGAATTGGACAAAAGGTTGGCAGGGATGGTTGGAGAAAGGCTGAGCTCGTGGGCGACACATTTCTGGTGGAAAACACAGGAGAGAAACATTTGGGAGTTCTGACTTGGGTTCTTAGCACAGTGAGTTCAAGTTCCAACAACAACAAAATGTCACTTGGAGCGTTGGGTCTGCACAGCGCTTGAGCCAGCTACTTCTTCCTTCAGGAAGGCATGCTTTAACAACAGTGCCACATTGAAAGTGAGGACCATTCTCTCTCTCAGTCTTTGCTCGGGCCAGCGGAGCTTGTTATTCCAGGGGATAGAAGAGAATCCGATCCTGTGAAAAGATGGGCGAGAGAAAAGAAGGAGTCCAAGCAAACAGGTGCTTGTCAAGGACTAACTTTACTGAGCAGAATCAGCTTTTATAAAGGGTTCAGGATGAGGAAGTAGGGTGGGTGAAAAGTTACAGATTCTTCTCGGCCAGGGGCCTGAAACATCTTGTGATGAGCCACGGTTCTGTGAGCACATCTCTGCTGTTACCAAGCAGTATGTTTACCGCAGGTAAGGAAACAGGCAAGTTGAGGCAGGTTGATGGGTTTCCACAGGTGGTCTCTGACATCTCCAAGCAGTATGTTTATTGCAGGGAAGGGAATGGGCATCTCCAAGCAGTATGTTTGGAGGTATGTTTACAGTATGTTTACTGCAGGTAAGGGAACAGGCAAGTCGAGGCAAGTTGGTGAGCTCCTACAGGTGGTCTCTGAAGTTGGCGAGTTCTCTCAGGTGGTCCCTGACAAGTCTTGCCTCGCCTTTCCTGTCTAGATAGATTTTGTGCGTCTTTCAAAGTCCATCTCAAGAGTTTGGTGCTTTGTTGGGGCTGAGGAGATGGCTCATTCGAAAAAGTGCTTGCCGAGAAAGCATGTAGGCCCTGGTTCAGATCTTCAGCACCCACATAAAATCCAGGCACCATGGCACATGCTTGTCATCCCAGCCCCAGGAGGTAGAGACAAGAAGACCCCAGGCACCTGCTGACCAGCTGGTCTGGCTGAATGGGTGAGCTCATGGCTCTGTGAGAGAAGTTGTCTTTAAAAATAGGTTGGACAGGGCTGGAGAGATGGCTCAGAGGCTAAGAGCACTGTCTGCTCTCCCTGAGATCCTGAGTTCAATTCCCAGCAACCAGATGGTGGCTCACAACCATCTATAGTGAGATCTGGTGCCCTCTTCTGGAGTGAAGACATACATGCAGACAGAATATTGTATACATAATAAATACATAAATCTTAAAAAAAGAACAGGTTGGACAGTAGATGTTATGCTTTAGCCTCCCCATGCATGTGTGCATCCTTGCACACACATGTAATGTACACACACATACATATACACAAATGCCCACCCATTTGCTTCTCCAGTCAGTGTTGTGGCCAACACTGTCACTCCACACAGCACATGATGGTCACTCCTCTCTACCTCTGCCTGAGTATTTACCCTCACCGTCCCCCTTCCTCCGCTTAGATAAATTCTTTTTTATCTCTCAAAGGACCCTTTTAAACCCGCTGTGTGGCATCAGGCTGTCTCCAGCTACTCCGGGCTGTATTCCTATTTCTGCAGCGAGAACAGACAGCATGAAGCCTTTGAATAATTTAATTCCAGACTGTCTTGTTAGAGACTGTCCTTGCTCTGCACCGGTCTAGCCAGCTCTGTTAGACTGTGAGCCTCTGTGACAAGGGTCATTTCTTACCCAGCTCCCTGCATTCCTCAGAAGCCCATAATGGTTTATGTGCCCTCAGAGGACATTAACCAGTGCATTTACCCAAAAACAATGGACGATTCAATGAAACGGGGGCGAAAACAATCAGATGCTTCTAGCTTTTCAAATGAGTTTCGAATTTGAGGTTGGTAATGCCCATATGTCGTGTGAAGTTTAGCAAATTTTTAACATCAATTAAATCTGTTTATTCAGTGAGACTGCAGATACTGCATCTTTACAGCTTAAACAGTAAAGCAACGGCATCCCAGAACCCTCCTGGGAGGGGACCTGTGGTCGGTACCAGGAGGAATTGGGGCAGGATAATTGAAAAGCCTGAACTGTGATGAACAGGGGCTGGTGACAAACAGCTAATGAGGAGGATGGTGCCTAGTGAGGGGGAGGGGGTGAGGCCGATAATGGAAATCCCCCGTGCCTGTGAGACCCAGTTTCATTGCGAATCTTCATTAATAGCAGAAGCAAGGGTTACACATTTGGTTAATAACATTTTGAGCTGGTTCTGCACTGGGAGCTGCAGCAGACATCACTGTGGACAGGGAAGTTACACAGATGGATCTACAGAGGTTATAAAAACATAAATAAAAATGTCACAATGAGATGTGATTCAGGAAAAATGCAAATGAAGGCAGCTAGGGGAGAAATCATCCAAAATGCAGGCTCATCAGCAGGCTGGGAAACCTAGAAAGCAGTAAGAGAAGCCTGCCTGTCAGGACAGCAACACGTGCTGTAACGGTGTATAGCTCAGCCCAGCAGCAGGTACAGGAAGAAACTGTTTGCCGAAGACTGCCTCAAACAGTCTCCTTGACATCCATGAACACCATGGGAGGCCAGCTGGGAAAAGAAACCAACAAAAACACGCTCAGACATTTGGGTTTCATTTCTTCCATTATTAGAAAGGGCTGTGCCCTACCTGAGCTCAGGACCCTGAACTGTACTTGTCTGTGATTCTGGCCGAAGGGATTGCTAAGGAATAAGGTGCATGGTTAAAGGGGTTAGCCCTGTGCAATTCCCCTAAAAATCCTCTTTATAAGTCTAGCATCCCTTCATGGTAAAAGTCCTGGAGAGACTACTCCCACATCCCTTCATGATAAAAGTCCTGGAGAGACTGGCCATCTCAGCATAAAAAAGGCAATCTACCAAGCCCACATCCAGCATCCTGCTAAACAGACCAAATACAAAGCATTTCCACGAAAATCAGAAAACAAAACAGCTATGTTCACTCCCCGTTCCTGCTCAGTATAGTGCTCAAAGTCTTAGCTAGAGCAGTAAGACGAGTGAAGGAGATCAAGGGGATACAAATAGGAAAGGAAGAAGTCAAAGTATGATATTATTCTTTATGTGAATGACCCTAAAGACAACATCAACAAAGCAGGACACAGAAGTAACACACAATAGCCTTCCTAAATACAATGGGAAGATACAAAGAAAGAAACCAGACAACTAACACCAGTCAAACTAGCCTCAAAGACATTGGAATAAATCAGGTCAGGAAAGTAAAAGACTTACATGATGAAACCTCTAAGACACTGAAAAAAGAAAATTAAAGAAGGCACCGGAGGATGTAAAGACATCCCCATTGGTAGGACAAATATTGTGAGAAGACTCAAAATCAATCTATAGATTCATCATAATCCCTATCAAAATTCCAATGCAATTCTTCGAAGAACTCTAAAAGAAAAAAGAAAAAAAAAACAATTTTCAGCTTCATGTAGAAGCACAAAGGACCCAGGATAGCTAAAACAATCCTGAACAACAACAACAACAACAAACACAAACAAACAATACCGCTGGAGGACTCACCATCCCAGATATAAAGACAGCTGCAGTAACAAAAAGAGCACGGTGCTTGCATAAAAACAGATACACTGATCGATAGAATGGGATTGAAGACCTAGATCTAAGCCCACACTCCCAAGCCACCTGACGTTTTACAAGAAGGCCAACAATAGGGGTTGGAGAAAAGACAACACCTCCAGCAAACGGTGCTGGATAAGTTGAATAAGAAGAAATTAAATCCTTGTCTTTCACCCTGCATAAAAATCAGCTCCAAATGGATCAGGGACCTCAACATAAGGTGTAGGATATCTTATATATTTTAGTTGGAGAAGGAGGGAATATACTTGAGCTTATTGGCACAGAAAAGGAGTTTCTGAATGGTACCAAGTGATGCAGGCATTAAAACTGATAATTAATACATGGGGCATCATGGAACTAAAAGCTTTTACGCAGTAATGAACATCATCATTCAAGTGAAGTGGCAGCCTAGAGAATGGAAAATCTTTACCAGCCGCTCATCCGGCAGAACTTCAGTATCTAGAACACACAAAGCACTAAAAAAATAAATAAATAAACATCAAGAAATCAAACAACTCACTTTAAAAACATGGAACTATCTTTTAACACAAACTTGAACAGAGTTCTCAAAAAGGTGAAATATAAAAAGCTAAAAAATACCAGTTGTGTGTGTTTGTTTATTTGTTTCTTTTTACTCTCCAAACCCTTAGACATCACGACAATATAAATTAAAAATACTTTGAGATTTTATCTTACCCCAGTCAGAATGGCTATGATTAAACAAACAAACAAACAAACAAACAAACATGAATGCTGACATTGATGTGGGGGAAGCAGAATGCTTGCTTGCTGAGAGTGGGAGTGAAAACTGGTGCAATCATTATAGAAATCAGTGTGGAGTTTCTTTAAAAATCTGGAAATATTTCTGCCACACGACCCAGCTCCACCACCACTCTTGGGCATATATACCCAAAGGACTCTACATTCTACAGAGACAGCTTTATTCACAGTGCCAGATATTGGAAACACCCTGATTAGCCATCAGCTGGTGAACGGGGAATGAAAATGTGCTGCACTCACAGGGGGGAACAGTATTCAGCTGATTTGAAAATGAAATTTGCAAGGAAGTGGACGGAGCTGCAAACCACCCTTCTGAGTGAAGTAACTCAGAGCCAGAAAGACAAATGTCATATGTTTTCTCTCATGTCTGGTGTCAGCTTTGCCTCTCTAGATACATGCATGTCCTTAGCAATACCCACAGGGGCCATGTGAGGGAGCTTTCATGGAAGGAGAGTTGGAACACTATGGTATAATGGGGTGTAGGGGAAATACTGGAACAGGAAGGCTTAAGTGGGTTGGAGATGGGGCAGGATAGCGGGGGAGAGACGGGAGGTAACTAACACTAAAGACCTTTCAGAAAGTCACATTGAAATAGAACACCTCAAATACATACAGACACAAAGAGCTTAATTGGAATTAACCTAGAACTTGGTGATAATGCCCTTACTAGGCAATACAAGCTAACCAATAACATTTCCAGTGCCAGGAACAGGTTGCATCTCTTTAGGAGTTGACCAGTGAGGCTTTACAGACCCCAAAGCATTACAGGAAGCTATTGCCAATGCCCTTGGTTACCTTCCAAAACTTGACAGTAAAATCCTTATTGCTGAAGACACCATATATAAGCACAGAACATGGAGGAAGCAAGTTGGTACTGACCTAGAAAAATGTATCCCTACTGGCTACCTTTCACCACGCTGGAAGATGCTATACAGTCTACTGGGGAAGAAAAGTAATCATCAGTCTTACCCAGCTGTGAACCCTAAGAACCACAAAAAGGGCTGATCTGGCAAGACATGCACATTGGTGAAATAGTGGCATGAATGTCATGGGAGTAAGTAACCATTTTCTGCTTGGTTCACTCCCCAAGATGAGCACCCTAGCTAGCACCATTGTCAGGGCCAAAAACTTGTAGTTAGATGGAGACAGACCCTAGAGGAGGACCCAACTCTGTTATTCTGCGAAATGAATATAGATTAAAACTATTGTCGCTTTCGATTATACCCATACATAGTACAAGCTCACCCCTAGGTAGAGAGCCTTATGTTTGGAGTAGATGGTGATTAAGACAAAGAAAGGGCAAATGGCAATGAGCTCCCATTCCTGGTTAAGGAGCTGTTGGTAATTGGTAGCTGCTGAAAAAGAGAAAGCCTGTTCTCTTTAAGGCTGTGGTCTCTGGTAGGTCCGCCCCACTCCAGCAATGGTTACACACCCAAGAGAACATGGGTAGCACCAATCAGTCTGTATGGTTAAAAAGGAAAATAAAGGACACAAAGTTGGGCGGGTAGAAAAGGGAGTGGCCGAGAGGTGTTGTGGGGAGGAATGAAAACAATCAAAATACATACAAAATTCTTGAAGAACTGTGTTCTTAGAGGAGAGGAAAAAAGTCCCCACTCTATTTAGAGAAGACCATCTAGCCTCCGAGGCAGTGTGCCATCTGTGGAATCTTTTTTTTTTTTTTTTTTTTTTCAGGTTTGCTTTAGCTGTCACGTTCTCATTCTCTAGCGGCACATTTTGTTGGGTGATTTTATCTCCCCTCTTTTCACTGGCCTAGATTTCCAACAATGAAGGAAGAGAGACGTCTTGGGGTGGGGGAGTGATAATTTTATTCTCGACTTTAAAGGGAATCTTTGTATCGGTAGGACGGGTGGTTAATTTTCACAGGTAAAAACAGACGGAAAAATGTCACATCTCTCAAGGCGGCTGCAAGAGTCTGTCTCCCACTCTCCCCGCTCTGCCCCGCCTCCTCAGTCAGAGTCCCCTGCTGTGACTGATGGATTCAGAAGGTGGCTTGATGCTTGGAGGCTTTCCTCAGTCACCACCATCCTGAACAGAGGGTAAAGGAACAAAACGCTCCTGCTCTTGCTGCCTGTCCCCAGTGTTCCCAGGAGAGCAAGACACGGTGGAGGAAGACGATGTGGGCCCTTCCTCCGGAGTCCTGGGTCCGGCCCACACACTGTCTGGTCACATGGAGGAGGAACGGACACCCACCCATCGGGACAGGAGGGTCAGACCGTGGCTAGCGGCTAATGGAAGTCATCCGTGCGGAGTTTACGCTCTTGGCTAGAGAACGTGACAAACCTGAGAGCTGAGAGCCTGAGATCCTCGAGCCTGCTGCGGTTTCTGGTGTTTGCCTACCCAACTGCCGCTGCGTGCTGCTGTCAACAACAGGAGCTGCACTGAGGGTCCTGCCCCATGTGTCGGCTCCCCACTTGGTGCACAACCCCACCCCACCCCGAAATCCAGGGTCCTGCGCCTGTGGTCGGAGTCTCTTCATCACGTCACTCCCTCTCATGCCTTCCCGGGGAACTCAGAACAGTGTCCAAACTTCCTGGCAAAGCGTTCCAGGGACGTGGCCCTGACCCTGTCTCGGGCTCCATTTCTGACCATCTTCCCCAAAACATGAGCTGGCCGTAGTAGACTCTGCTTTAGCGCTTAGCTCTTTCTTTGGGTTACTAGAATGTTCTTTCTTTTAACTTCTTTCTTTGTGTCTTTGTTTCTTTCTTTGTTCCTTTTCTTATTCTTTTTTTCTTTATCTTTTTATCTTTTTTTTTGACAGGATCTCATGTACTTAGACCCCAAACTCACTATGCATCCAAAGATGACCTTGAATTTTGCCTCTCCAGCTTCCACATCCCAAGTGCTTAGGATGACAGCTCTGTGCTAGCACGCCTGACTGATCTGGCATTAAAGATCAAACTGAGCGCTTCCTGCATGTTAGACAAACACTGGGCCAACTGGGCCACATCCGCAGTTCCACAAACACCCCCCCTGCTCCTTGTTTCCTGGGGCGTCCTCTGCCAGGCCTTCTCTGCCTATCCCCTAAAGAAGCCACCTTCCTGCTGTGTCACATTGCTGCTCTTAAGTTCTTGGTGTTCTTCTTCATCTATCTGTTTGCATGTTCATTGGTGCTCTCTTTCACTGTAACTATTATGCCAGGAGGACACATAGAGTCTTATATGAGGAAGCAATGATTACTAGTTAGCTAGAGGCTGGTGGATAACCAGGCCCTCTGGCTAAGTGGAGGTCTGGGTAATCAGGCTCCGAGAGAGGTAAGCAGAAGTAGAGAATTCAGCATTAGATGTGCTACACAAGCTTGGGTTCGGGGGTTAGAGAGCACTGCATAAGCCAGCCAGAAGATGCTACACGGAGTACCATGGTTCGGGGGTTAGAGAGCACTGCATAAGCCAGCCAGAAGATGCTACACGGAGTACCAGAAGGATCCTGAAGTTCCTGACGAGAAATGTCCATGGCATGGACATGGGCCACACTGGTTTAGAGCCAGCTGATACTGTTCTGCTCTTGCGGCTTTGCAGAAAACTGGAATTGTGTCTTCATGCATCACAAACTCTTGTCTCCATTGTTTACTTTTTTTTTTTTAAAGGCACTATCAGGACTGGCTTTAGAATTTGAGAGGTAGACATTCTCCTGTCACATGAAATAAAATCTGTGTAAGACACATGAATAGAGAAGAGAATTTTTATTGTTGTTACCCAAGATAATAAGTTTTCTTGCCTGTAGAAGCACATATTCATAGAGGAGCACCATACTGTTGCTGCGTATGGCCTGGGTACTGTTCAGCGAACTCAGTGCCAAACCGGCAGAGTCAACTCAGGATGCCAGTCTCACTTGTGTAAAGAAATGGGAAATCCTGGGAGAACTTCAGGCCACTTTGCTTGTTCCAGCAGATGGACCCTGGGTACCCACTCAGGGCCAAGAGCAGTTTGTGAATCATTTCTGGGGTGGCCCTGGAGTCCCTAGACGTACTACCCTCTCTTTCAGAGTCTCTGTGGGCACCCACTCACACTCAACTGAGTCGCTTGCCCCAAACCCTCACAGACCACTGTGCCTATACATCATATTTAAGAAGTCACTAGGAAAACAGAATCAAAGACACCTGTGGGCATTTTAGCCAATTGACATAAAAGCTTACAGCAAATAGTAAATGCAGCCCAAGCCAATAAGTATAAAACTTAATCCCAAACCCTGTCCACCTAAATCTCCAGCTTAAAAAAAAAAAAAATTGTGCATTATAAAAGGTGAAGCCAGAATCAGAGCCAGGCCTTCAGACAGCAGAAATGCTGGAAGGACCAGACTGGGGATTTGAAACAAGTATAATTAATAGACAGCAGCTGTAAGAAAAAAATGGACACCACGTAAGAACAGATGGGCACCTAAGCAGAGGGGGAGAAACTCAAGAACAAAAAAGACATGCTGGAATTCAAGAGGACTGTGGCGAATGAAGAGTGAGCTCATCAGCCCAGCCACCTGGCATGACTGAGGGCATCCATGAGTTCAAAACTACGCCAACCGAAACTTCTTAACCTGAAAAGAAAGAGAGAAGATGTCTAGGCTGTGGGACATTTACAAAGGGCAGAATCTGTTTAGTGGGAATGCCAGAAGGAGAACTAATAACTCGGCCCTGTCGGCACAGGACTTTAATCCCAGCACTTGGGAGGCAGAGGCAGGTGGAGCTCTGTGGGTTCGAGGCCAGCCTGGTCTACAAAGCAAGTCCAGGACAGCCTAGGCTACACAGAGAAACTCTGTTTCAACAAACAAACAAAAAAAGGAACTAATGAGACGCTTGAACTATTGACTGATACAATACGGATTCTTCAAAACTGAGCTCAGACATCAAGACGGTATAGAAAGCTCAGGGAACACAGGACAGGGTGCACAGCAAAGACCTACACTTAGGAGCAGTCAAACTGCAGGAAACGTAAGAGAAAAGTCTTGAAAAAGGAGAAGATGAAGAGAATACGTGGCCTATTTCACAGGAGTGATGAGGAACTAGTAAAGGTATTTGCCACTAAGTCTGGTGACCTCAGCTTGATCTCTGGGACTCACATGATTTCTCTTCAGAAACCATGCAAGTGACAGGCGAACAAAATATTAAGAGTGCTGAAAGGAAAATAATAGTCACCAACCTAGGAATCCTGTGATTGAAATTATTCTTTAAAAGTAAAACCAGATCTTTCTCACAAAAAATGGAGAAAATTTGCTGCCTGATTTATAAGGCATGGTAAAAGTAGATTTTCAAACAGAAGGAAAGTCCAATAGATCAGAAAAATCATAGCTGAGAGAAAGAACAAGCAAGGGAAAGTAAATAAAAATTCCCATCCTTTTTTTTTTTTTTTTTTTTTTTAACAGACCTACCACCTAACAGCACCAAGGTAAAACATGACTTTAGGCTATGAAGTAGAATGAATGGTATCAAAGCGCAGGAGGGAGGAACTGGAATGCAGTATTATGGTTTGCACTATTGATCTGGGGCCTGGGTGAGGGGCACAGTCTGTAACATGTTTCCCATGCAGGCATGAAGACCTGCGTTCAGATCCCCAGAACCCACAGAAAAGCTGTGCAACGGCACGAGCCTGTAATCCACGTACTGGAGAGTCAGAGATATTCCTATATCCAGAGATATACCTTGGGCATGATGGCCAGCTGTCCTAGCCAAATCCATGAGCCGGGTTTAGTGACAAATAGCTTGGTGGGCCATTGAGGAAGACACCCAAGATTTTGACCTCTGGTGGCCACCCATGTGTATACACACACACACACACACACAAACGGGGGGGGGGGAAGTAGACTTGAAGCCGTTATAAATGCATTATGAATTTGGAAGAAAGCACTAACTTTAAAAAGGTATAATCAAGATCACTCCATATGTAAAGGCATTTGCCACCAAGCCTGGGAACCTCAGCTTCATCTCTGGACTCACATGATAGAAGAGGAGAATAGACTCCCACAAGTTGTCCCCTGACCTCCACATATGCACTTTGGCATGTACACAAGGACACACATGATAGAGAGCGAAAGAGAGAGTGAGAGAAAGAGAGAGAGAAAGAGAGAAAGAGAGAGAGAGAGAGTAAAAGCAAGTGTTTGGAAGAGTCCAGGAGGAGAGCAAAGGGAAAGCAAATCACAGACTGCACTAGTCAGGGCTTGGGACAATCCTTACTGGCAGACCATGCCACTCTCTTTTTACCCTCTCAGATTGTTCACAGGTTGCATGGTCTAAACTGGGCCCTGGGGCACCATACATTGTCCTGGAATCATATTTACTGGATGCTACTGTTAGCACTTTTTTTGTCATTGTTTTTTGTTTTTTGAGAGAGGGTTTCTCTGTGTAGCCCTGGCTGTCCTGGAACTCAGAGATCCATCTGCCTCTGCCTCCTGAATGCTGGGATCAAATATGTATGCCACCACACCCAGAGACTAAAAACACTTTTAAAAGCATGGTTGTTGGGGGTTGGTCTGATGCTTGTATTTTGATGCTAAGTACTGGCCCTCAAGATCTGGTTACTGCCTGGATAAACCTGTCTTTGTTGTGTAAACCTGCCTAGGACATTACACCTGATTGGTTGATAAAAGGCCTAAAACCTGGGCAGGGAAGATTTGGGTAGGTTTGACTAAGGTTCCTGGGCTTTGGGAAGAGGAGAATCATGGGAAGAATACAAAGACAGGAAGAGAGGAGGAAGGAGGGCACCATGATGAGTTAGGGTGGAGAAGGAACCGTGTGGGCCAGGAGGAAGGACTCCAAGGATGGCATGAATGGAGAAAACACCAAGATGAAAAATATAAGCAAGTATCTTGGGATTATGGATGGAAGGTAGCCCAGAAAGGAACTGTTAGGCGGACGGCATTGGATGGGGCTGGGAGATGGATGGTGAGGTTACTGAGACAGTATAGGTAGAATATCTGCCCAGCCCAGGGTAAATAAGGCAATTATAAAATCTAACAAGTGTCTGTGTCTTACTTGATTGTGATAGCAGGTTAAATAATACCACGTAATAATTATCGGGCAACAAATAATAACATTATATAGCCCAACACTGATTTTTATTTACACAATATATAGTCCAGACTGGCCTTGAACTTGAAATCCTCCTGCCTCAGCCTCCCAAGTGCTAAGTTAACAGGTGTGTGCTACCAGCTGTCACAACCAGATGTGGGCTGGTTTGCAGTCCAGTGACCCTGTTTGATAAATTATGCTCTTTTTGTAGAGAAAACTGAAGATTTTTATAAAGGTCCTTAGCTAGCAAAGGCAAAGCCAAGAATTTGTTCTAAGGCCTGGGTTCATCCTCTACCACGTATTTTCTTCGAATCCTTTGTTCTGTGATATTTTGTTATGGAAACTCGGGTTTTCAAATAGTGACTTATAAACAAATAAATTCACTGAGTTTAGGCTCTCAAGCACAAGTTATTTATCCTGGAAAAACAGGCCAATAATCGGACTGTTTTATAACTACATGAATATGTAATTGGAAGCTAAATACAATAAACTGCTTGAACAAAATAAATGAAAATCGTAAGTCCTGAGTGGCGTCTCAGACCTCAGCCGATGAACTCATAATCTATAATAAACGAAGCGAGACACAGCAATAAGACGGTGGTTGAACTCAAAGTAAAAAGCACAGAGTTCACGCTGCAAAGAGGAAGCAAAAGAAATGCAGCCAAGAAGCTGCCGGCTGCTCCTCTGTGCTCACCACTGTATTCTGGGAACTCTGGCACTAAGTCTCGGCTGTGCTTGAACTAGGAGTCTAGACCCCTCCCACCAAGAGTGTTTCCTGACTGAGCTATTTTGAACAATCCAACCACAGAGAGGCCTAAAATAGGGGAGTGAATTCTTCATCATGAGGGCAGTTAGAGAAACACTTGGGTCAGATTTTTGGAAGGATGGGAGGCCCATTTCAGAGGTGGCCACAGCAGGTGTGTGTCAGGGAGGCTCCTAGATTGATTGGTTCCAGGATTTTAAATCAACATCCCTTCTGGGTGAGTGAAAAACAAAACAAAACAAAAACAAACAACAACAACAAAAAACAGGCCTAGAGTCGTCTGCATGCAAACATGGGTAGCAACTTTGAAAACAAGTTGTTCCTACTGAAGCAGCTTGGATCAGATGAGGACTCGGGAAAACAGAAATTTACGGTCAAACCAAAATTCCAGGAACTCAGAAAGTGTGGAAGGTGACAGGGAGAATCTAGGACTGGAACTGACCTGAAGGGTACAGCCCAACTGTGGTGCAAAGAGAACGGTGTCTAGGGGTCTCTGTTTCTACAGCGCAATGCAGCCTTCAGCGATTACGCAGTAATTCTGGCAATGAAGGCCGGGATGAAGTACAGAGGATGTGTGATTCACAGCTAGCATCTGTCAAAGTTAAGTGCCTGTGTCCTGGTCTCCACATCCAACAGACCTCCCACTGTGATTTTGCAGGGCAGTTGGAGGGCTAGGTTTTGTAAGCATGATGGCCTCGGTGTGAGAGTGCCTGCATTTACCCGTCTGGGATGCCACACACTTTACCTCTGTTCATGGACTAGGTTATTTAACCTTATTAAGTATCAGTTTAGGGCCATGACTCTCATCCTGTGGGCTGTGACCCATTTGGCAAACCTCTATCTCCAAAGATATTTACAAAATTATAGTTATAAAAAAAAGTGCATGGCTGTAGGGGTGACCAACATGAGGGACTATATTAAAGGGTCACAGCATTAGGAAGGTTGAGAACCACTGGCTTAGGGGATGGGGCTGAGACATAGTTTGTAGACCACCTCCAACACCACATAAACTGCCTGTGGCAGGATATACCTGTAATCCCAGCACTTGAGAGGATCAAACATGCAAAGCCAGCCTCAACTATATAACTAATTTGAGGCTAGCCTGAGCTCTTTGAGACTTTGTCTCAAGACAAATAAAGAAACAAACCCATCAGTTTCCCTGTCTGTAAAATGGGGTTCATGCAACAGCTAGCTTGTGGGGTATTGTGATGCTCAAGTGCAAAATGCATAGAGGACTAATGCTGAGGCATCAAGATATCTTCATAACATGGATCCTGGATGGAGAAGTCTCCTTCCCTCCTTGGCAGCATGATTTGAGGCACAAAATCCCCCGAGACACATTTTATTGTATCTAAAGCTCTAGGAAATTAAAAAGAAACAAAGAAACAAAGAAAAGTCTGGGGTAGCCTGAGAGTGTTTGAGGCTGACCAATGGACAAGGGAAGAGAAGAACCAGCCCATCTTTTCTCTCCTCTCACATTGCTAGCTGGTCCCCAGGAACCAGCCCTCCATTCCCATCAGGGAAACCATGGAGTTGGCAGCAGCCAGAAATATCCTGAGAGGTAGCTTGGCCTTGTAGGACCTGTGGCTCCACCGGCAATGGGCACCAGTCCTCAGGCCCGCAGGAGTCAGGAAGGAGCAGAAGTAGGCTGCAAGACACAAGAAAGGGCAAAGGGCAACCACTGTCACCACGCCTTTCAGCCACCCTTTGTTTTCCCCTCATGAGTGAGGACTTGTGGGAAATGGCATCCATCCATGGAAGATGCTGCAACAGGAAGAATCCGTAATTTGAGAAGATGCAGTTTTTATCTATTTTTGTTTGTTTGTTTGTTTGTTTGTTTGTTTTAAGTGGGTAGCTTTCTAGAACTGGGAAAAGGCAGAAAGAACTTTCTGGAAACTTTGACCTAACTTCCAGAGGCTTTCAACACCATTTCTCCCCAACACCAACCAAGCCTTTTATTTGCTAATCCTTCTTCAGATCTTCACACAAAGGCTCAACCACTTGAGTGCACATTTGTGTTCTGGTTTATCTTTCTGCCTACACTCCTGGGAGTGAGGGCACTCTCCAACTCTTCACTGGCTCTTGGAAGTGTCCTAGGAAGAGCATTATGTAAAAGCAGCAGGCCCATATCATGGTTCCATGAGTCTTGGTTTGACGGAAATTATGGCAGACTTAACAACAATGGCATGGACCACTATGAATGAAGATAAATCTGACCATGGGAATGGTGAAATTTGCCTTCTGGAGACCTAGAGATGGAAGATGCCAGGTGGGGGATGTTTTCATAGCCAACCACCAGTGGGGCTTAAAGGCCTTACCACCCCTCCTTGTCTTTTAGTTGAGGGTCAGGATCCCTGAGAGGTTAACTGGTAAATCCTACGTGTAAGCCCAACCCATACCTGTTTCCATGCCTTTGCTAAGAGATCCCATGTCACCGTAGCTGCTTTTGCTGCAAGTGGTATCGATGGTGATGGTAGTGGAGGTGGTGGAGAAGGTAGAGATGGTGGTGATGGTGATGATGGCACAGGTGGTAGTAAGAGTGGTGATGGCAGTGATGGTTATTATGGTGATGGTGGTAATGATGGTACAAGTGGTGGTGATGATGGCTATTGTGGTGGTGGCCTACCTTTTCTTTGGAGGCCTGGGAGATGCTCTCTGCCCACAGTAGGAACCCAACAATGATGATTCCTACAATTATTGCATCTAGCTCCAATGGCATTAAAACAGTGTGTCCATTGGTGCCATGTATTTCACCTGGGTTATATTGACTGTATTAAGCAAGCTTACAGGTGTGAGCTTTGTTTGAATGCACAGGTTCAAACATCTTAGCACCATTGCTAACGGTAGAATCTAAATCTTTCTGAGCCAAGAACTGAGTTCCTGACCACAACACGATTGTTTGTTTCTAGGAAATATCCATTAAGCCCTACCTTTACCCCTCTATACCTTGCTGTTGCCAAGTAAGGAAGCCTCTCACTTTTACATCCAGCGAAGAGAAGCCTCCAGCCTGGCTGTCGGAAGGCGGCCCACACACTCTGCACTGCAGGGCCCCTCGTAAGGAGCTGACAAAGCAAACACACTGGGCTGTGGACGGTTGTCAACAGTCCCAGACCAGAACAAGCTGGGGACATCTGTGTAGCTCTGCTCTGGAAGAATTCCGGTAACTTCAGTATCAATATTCATATTTAATAGGAACACATTGTTACATCTTACAGAGTTAAATGCCAGCTGGGCTTAGTCTCCATCTCCATTTATACAGTTCAGAAAGTAAGATTTACCCTCAGCCCCAAGATGGAGGAGTTCCTGAATACACGTGGCCTTTATGAACATGACAATTCATTCCTTAGTTGAGAGGTTAAAAGCAAAAGACAAACTGCAATCCAGCCATGAGTCACAAAAGCACAGTAAATAAAGAGCTTTGCTGTCCTTCGCTACGATAATTTAACCTTGGCTATGAGCCCATGGAATAGAGCCTTATTTTCCCAGTCATCTTTGGCCTTTGTGTCTCTACTATTAATTTTTCAACTGTCAGGTAGATAGGAGGCAAAGTCTAGAACGGAAATATTCAATGTGATGCTACTTGCCAGTAAGCCAAGACTCTACCTTTTGGATGCAATACAAGTCAGTCTAAGATTCTATGAAAGACATTGTGTGTATGTGTGTGGGGGGGTAACACTGTAATCCACGTTTCTCAGTGAGGCCCTTACTGAAGAATGCGGCATCAGCTTGTCCTTCGGCAAATTTCCAAAACTGTAAGTGTCGTTGGCGTAGCCTGTCTGTCCGTGTGCAGTGCTAACACAGGTTCAAGCCAGCACTGGGCAGTGTTGGTTGTTGGGGGCTTTCGTGCAGCCCATGTTTGGCTAAGCATGAAACCCCAGTCCTCCTGACCACTAGCCCAAGCAGCTGGATCAGTTCTGTCGCTTTTCCAGATCAAAGCCCAACTTTGGGCTTTTATTAGTACTCCCATACCACCAACCTAAGCAGAGGATAAAAAGCGAGGCACAAAGACGCTGGGATTCCCTGGGGGGCCACAGCACTTCTTGCCCTGAGCGCTGGGCTGCAGGCCTAGAAGCCTGATGATTCTCTCCAGCCAGTGCGTCTCCTCAGCGCTCCTCTGAGCTGCCACAGTCAACACATTCCCTTTCCATGCTGAAGGTGGTCTGCGTTTCCAACGCCGACATTCTACAGGACGTGCTGAGAGGGAAGAGACTATTTGGTCACGACCCAAAGATGGCCAACTGTGCACCACCCACTCAAGGCCTTTATGTCCCCTTTAGTGATTTGTTTCTGATCAAAGGAACATAGAAATGTGAAGGAATGTCAGTTCTGAGTTTACATGACAGAAGATTTGTTTCTTTCACGAGTCAGACATGATGGAATAAGCTGCCACATTAGAGGGTCTATGCAGCAAGGAACAGAGGGCTCGTCCAGCCTGCCCGCTCCCCCAGCCTCCCCGCTTCTCCGGCCTCCCAGTTCACAGCTGCTGGATCCCGCCACAGACAGGAGTACGGCTTGGCTACAGCTCCTTCCTCGTGCAAGCCTGCAGACAGCACTGCCGTTCTGACCCAACAGCTTCATGCCAGGTCCTGAGGCAGAGCTCTGGGCTAAGCTGCTCCCGGATCCCTGGTCTACACCCCAAACTGTGAGGAAGAAAACGCTTTTTCTGTCACTATATTTGGGGACCATACATTATACATAGCTAACACAGGCCTTATTATGCGGGAACCTTCCCTTCGGAAAAGGAAGATTTAAATTCTGGTTACAGAATAGTTCTCCATCTGAGGGCTGAAAAACAGAATAATGTGGCATGAGGTCTGTTCTGCAGACCTGTAGGGGGAGGGGACTAGGGAGTAACTGGTGATGGTTTTAGAGGTAAGGATGTTTTATAACTGATTTTAGTGACGGTGGTACAGCTTGTGGATGCACTATAAAGAGATGTTCTTCAAATCAGTGAACATGGAAGCCATAATTCAATATAGCCATTCGTTTTAGATGATTACTTTATTCCTATTATATTTTATTATTAACTGATTCCTCCTGGGCCTCCACACACAGGTAAAAATGAAAGACACAGCACAAAATAAAACCATTTGTTGGCCCAGGACATCAGTAGTGTAACTAACCATCAACCTGACACTGGCGACCTTCAGACCATGGTCACTTCAGTTTTCCACAGCTGCTCAGGGAAGGCTCCTTTGGCTCTAAGACCTATGTCTCAATCTACCAAAACCTAGGACCTGGAGACAGAAAAACCTCATTGACTCTACTCGGGTCCCAAGCCTCAGCTCTAGCTGCTAGCGACAAGAGCTAGCGAGGAGACCCATGACTTCCAGCGCTTCTAAGGTAGGAGGCAGAGCCCTCCTCTACCCTGCTTCTCCTGTTAGTGCAATACTGGCAAATGAGGTTGTGATAACTCCCCACGAAATAGGATCCTAGAGAGATAATGATTAAAAAAAAAAAAAAAAAGAAAGATCTGCCCAGTATCCTGTACCCCATCAGAGGGAGAGAGGAGAGCACTTTAAGAGTCAGAGAGAAGGAGCGATTGGCAGAAGCCTGGGGTCTTGAAGATCTCTCTACCGTCAGAATGAAGGCTGAGGAATAATCGCAGCCAGATCACTGAGAGCGCACAGGGGTCTCTCGGTGCTTTATGTAGACTCCCTTTTTTGTCACTTGCTGCGGGGTCTAAGCAGGGTGACGTCATGGTCTCTGCCTTACAGGTGAAGGAGAGAGCAGGTGAGAGAGCATGGACCGGCCTAGGGCGGGAAGGCTCATGCTGGTATGCCTACTGGCTGTCCCCTGGGCACCGCCCTCAGCCCCGCAGGAGCCTGCTGCGTCATTGGTTGCCTTCCAAGCAGCTCAGAACCCAAGCGCGTGCTCCAAGTCCTGTCTTTCCCACTCCTTCACGGACACCACGATCATTGTTCCACGCCTGACTGAGCCTGGTTTCCAGAAACCAGAGTACCCAAGTTGATGCGATCATTTACTGAGCTCCCATTATGTATCATTATGTGTCGTTGAGCTTAGGTCTGGATTTATATACTGGTACCTGATCACGGAGGGCCCCTCTCCTAGTGATCTGACAATTTAAATCGCTTGCCAGATGGTGTGAAGTTACATCAAATCCGGAGGGCCAGAGAGATTCCCTTTTGTCTCTAGACTCTGTCGTAGACAGAGATGACCTCGGCCCACGGATAGCCCCTAGCTCCAGGAAAAGCCCGAGAAAGGTCCCCGGTAAACCTGAGCCAATCAGCTTCAAGTGCGACCAGATGTGGCCGAAAGGCACCTGGCCCCGACCAATCAACTTATGCCCTCGCGTAACTGCTCCTTACTCTCCCCGCCCCCATCAGAATAGAGATTGGCTCATTACACCTGTACATTCCCAGTTCCCTTTAGAAGGCCTCTGCGCACCTCCGTCTCCGGGTCACTATCTTCTAGAATTGGTTGACCCCTGTGTGGCGGAACGCATCACTTAACCAAAACCTGTGCTTGTTTTTGCACACTCTCGGAGTCTGAGTCCTGTCAGTCACACTCGGGCCCTACATGGAGCTGCCAGGAATTGAAGCAAATGGTGTATGAGATATAAAGGGGGCTGATTTATTTGGGACTCCAAAGGCAGCTGTGCAGAGGCTGTGGCCTAAGCTAGTACCTTAAGGATGAGATGTCACCCGAGCAGGCGTGAAGAGGAGGCAACAGTCAAGCAGAATTGCTTGTAGATGCAGAACCCTGAGGCTGGAAAAGAAGGTCCTTTTTATGAACATATTTTTATCTCTGTACAGGGCCACTTTCAGACTCACTTGGATGGCGGTTATGGAAAAGGCCGGAAATTGAAAACATCGCGTGGAAATGGAGAAGCGGGTAGCCTCACGCCCTGCCTGTGGGGATGGATGGAAAGCCGGAGCAGCCCACGTGGACACTCGTGCCGGGTCCTCAAAATGGCAAAGCTAGAGTCACCACTAGATCCAACAATTCTACATCTATGTTGGTGCCCGGAAGACTTGGGGTTCGACATATTTTGTGCTCACAGTAGCTTTATTCACATAGCCAGAAGGTAGGAGCAACCCAAGTGTCCATCAGCAGATGAGCCACAGCCTCATGGAAGGAGGCTTGAGGGGACGCCAGGAGTCATAGAAGTGCCACTGGGGACTGTCACATTACCAATCACACTTTCACTGTTGTGAGTAGATACCACAACTCCCATTTTACAGATGTGCGAAACTGAGGCCCAGACACATTCAGCAAACAACTTGGGATCTCTAAGTGACAGGGCTGGGGCTAAATACCTAGCCTAAGCCCTTTCAGACTAGCAAAACAGTGATAGATCCTGGCTGTACTTCAGGCTCGGCTGAGATCTTAGACGGAACTTGCGCAGGCGCTGAGAAACCCTGGCCTTGGAAGCAGCAAACCCCCACCCCACTCCCCCACACCCCCCACATCCCCACCCCGTCTGCTCCGTCAGACCCCTTGTGGTGCTGAGGTAGACTGCTGCCTTGCCACACTGCTAGTCCACTGCAATGCTGCTGCCAGCCGGGTAAATGCTGAGTGACTGGTTGATGCGGACTCCATCCAGGGCTTGTCCGCGTGCTCCTGGCTCCCCACCCAGCTGCCTTTGATGGTGTGAGCTGCCTGCAGGCACCTCACAGCACAGCCTTTGATATCCAGGCCTGTGCAGCCACAGGGAGCCGTCTTCCACTGAGGACTTGGGGAGAAGTAGAGGAAACAGAAGGCGAGGACTCCTAGGGACAAGGTGACACCTTCAGGGGCATTGAGGATGACATCCCTCTTTGATATTTGCTTTTCTGCCTAACTAGCTCAAGTGTTTGGAAAATCAGGTCGGAGTACCGGCCAGTTATTGGCTATTTCTCCAGTCATCTCATGATCTTAAAGAGAGACAGAGAAAGGTTTGCTGGCCCACAGATGGAGACACAGATAGAGAAAACACAAGGCAGAACAAGGGCAACAGCTCAGCTGCTAAGATGCTTGTGGCTTCAAGGGAGCACTGTAAAAGCAAGGACAGTCCCTGGAGCTCTCTGGCTGGCTAGCTAAGCCAAATCAGGGAGCTGCAGACCAGGAAAGGCCTCAAAGAAATGAAGTGAAGAGAGATTGAGGAAGACACTGGCCATCGACCTCTGGCCTCCACAAAAAGGCACAAGTACACACGCAGATACACACCAGCGCACTTATGTACACATGTACACACCAGCACACTTATGTACACACGTACACACACACCAGCGCACTTATGTACACACGCAGATATACACACCAGCGCACTTATGTACACACACATGCACACACACCAGCGCACTTATGTACACACACACGTACACACCAGCGCACTTATGTACACACACACGCACACACACAAAGCAATGTGTATGTGCACTCTATACTCTGCTCCGTGACACAATGGTTAAGATGGACTCGGGACTGACTATCCCTGTTAAACAACTTACCTGATGGCTCCCTAAAGCTTGGTTTCTTCTTTTATAAAGGAGAACGCTCCCTGGGTTGGCAGAAAAGATGAAGAAACGAAACAGACACAAAGTTCACACCTCCCCCAGCAAGTGGGAAGATGGCCGTGGAATGTAGCCTCACCCCTGCCTTATCAGGGAGGGCCACTGACCTCACGCTAAGTCCGTAGTTCTCAGGCGGAGGCCAGGTTTCCTTCCTTGCCTTGCCACAAGGCTGTGTGCCTGGCGATGGCCGGAACATCACTGGTAGCTGCAACTGAAACCTGAAGGGTAATAGTGGCCTCTAGTGGGTAGCAGCCAGCTATGTTGCCAGGCACTGTGCAAAACACAGAGAGTCCCCGCAAGGAAACAGCCAGTCAGAACCATGAGAGATGAGAGGGGGAAGGGGTGGAAGAGAGAGAGGGAGAGAGAGGGAGAGGGAGAGGGAGAGAGGGGGAGGAAGATGGGGAGAGGGGGAAGGGAGGAAGATGGGGAGAGGGAGAGGGGAGGGAGGGAGAGGGAGAGGAACCCTCACATTCATGTCCCAGGAAAGCTCTTCTGGAAACGATTCCCTGCTTGTTCTCCTGATGTGGCTTCAGCCCTTCTGGCTTCCTTACACTCTCTGGATTCCTGGGAGGAGTGAGGGATTATACAGCGTGTGTGTGCGTGTGTGTGTCCGTGTCTTCCCAGCCCAAACCTTTTATTTGGTGTAATTTAATAAACAAAGTAAAAACATACGACTAGGGTGAAAGAGCACTAGTATTTAGGGTCATAGTACTCCAAGCCTCCAGGACATCTTGGCCCCGCCACAAAGATTCCACCTGACCAGGCCTGAGGCAAGGACACCAACTTTTGGGACTGCTTGTCTGTTTGCTCTGGTGGGGCATCTTGATGTCATATTGACAGGACTTGGAATTACCTAGGAGATGCATCGCTAGGAGTGGCCGTGAGCACATCTCCTGAGAAGATTAACTGAGGCAAAGAGGCCTGGCTTCAAAGTGGGCAGCCCCCCTCCCCCCAGGCAGCCCATGTGCAAAGATCTTGCCACCTGCCTGCCTTTGCTTAGAGCAAGTGTGTCTGTCGCTGCTGCCCCAAAAGACTGTTGCTATCACACGCCTATGTCTCCAGCTTCCCGGTGGGGGCTGAGTGCCAGGGACCACACAAGGATCTTCTAGGCCTCCACCCAGCCCCCGTGTCAGCCAGTCTGATAAATTGCCTTTTATAATATGCCTGCACCCTGATAACACTGCCTCACAGTTTGGTTTGGCTTGGAGGTCTTGGTGTATCTGTTTGTTTGTTTTGACAGGATCTCACTTCGTTCTGGGTTAAAACTTAAAACCCCTTGACTCAGCCTCCAGAGTGCCAGGACTACAGGTGTGCGGCTGGGTTTGCGTTTGTCACAGACACACAAGTAGCGCTAAAACTGAGGACCCAAGTCCTGGCTCAATAAGGGAGACAGCCTGTGCCCTGGCCAGGGCTTTGTGCCAGGAACAGGCTACAGTGTGTCCGCTAGACCTGGGGGCTTAAGATTCTGAGGCCATTCCTATGCAGTAGGTAAATGGTTCTCTCAAGATCACAAGGGTTTCCACACAAGTCTTGGGCCCTTTGGCCTGAGGAGCACTGGGTTTCTTTTTCATGGGCTACTGGCAGCTTCTTAATTCCTTTATGCTTGTGGTAACCCCTGGCACCCACACTCTTCCAATCATGCCGCACACAGCTTCTCCAGAGCGATCCTGTGGGTCCCTCAGCGACTGTGCACTTCTTCCAGGAAGGTTCGACCTCAGAGCTTCCCCAGATGCTCCATCTCCACCCATCGGTATCTGCAACCGGGCACCCTTCCATCTCTGTTACTGCAGACCTGACCCTCACTGTCCTTAAGACCATCTCTCCCTCACACACTGCTCAGCAGGAATCCCTCTGACATTATTTCCCCCCACGGGCATTATTCCCGTGGCCTGGAATCACACTGTAATTTCTCTTGTGTTCAAAAGCAAGTTTTTAACCTGTCTGTTTATTGTTGATTTATTTTTACAGGCATGTATCAGGTGTACAAAGTGTGAGTTGCCCCTAGCTGAGGACCGACTGGCAGTAAATAGCCCTACACAATTACACACATACAGCACAGGGAGCACTGGATGGCCTCTATGTTTTGTTTTGTTTTTAAAGAACACATGAAGTTGGGATGGGGAAAGGGGGGATAGGGAAGGAATTGAAGGAGAAGAAATGGGGACAGATTTGATCAAAACATTATATGCACATAAAGAAGAACCCTTGACGGGAAGAAATTTGTCAGAGTGTGTTAATTCTGACTCAGAACTCTGACGACATGCTGCAGCAGAGGGAGGGGTGAAGACGCTGTGACCAAGACTGACCATCTGAGCTTGATCTCTGGGACCCAGACGTTGGAAGAAGGGAAGTCACCCTCATGGGTTGTCCTCTGATGCCCACTTCTGTGCCTTGGTCACAAGTGTACCTTCACACACACATGTTCACATGAGCACACACAGGAGCCCAATGGATTCACCATTTGATGGCATTTTAGGGAGGTGGGATCTGATTGGAGGAGTTAACCAGGTTGGGTGTCTTGGAAGAAGTATCTTATGGTTTTGGTTGTGAGCCTAGCCTTTAATGGCTGAGCCATCTCTCTAGCATCTCTGAAGATGTATCTTATCACCAACCCCCCTCCCATTGCGCTACATCCTGGCTTTCCTGTGGTGGCCATCTTTGTCCTGTCACGTGTTCTTTACCTTGACATCAAGTCTTGCCTCCAGTAGCCATGGGTCGAGATCTCTGAAACTGTGAACTGAAATAAATCTCTCCATCTGTTGGTTCTGTAGTGTGAGAGGTCAGGCCAACACAACTGCCTGCACATTCTGTGTGTGTGTGTGTGTGTGTGTGTGTGTGTGTAAGAGTATGTAAGGCACCTGTGAATCATGATGAGTTTAAGTTTGCAGCTGGCTCCCTTCCCAGGGTGCCTCATTAGGCATGCAGAAGTATTCCCAGATCTAAATCCAAAGTCCACAGGACTTCTGGTCCTATGCATTTCTGAGATGGGATTCTAAACCATCTTTGAGACAGACAATTGCTTAACATTTGACCAAAAAACAAAGCATAAAAGCGGTTATTTTTGTCATTTTCTCCTGATAAGCTTTTAAAGAGCAATGACCCCAAAGTGCTGCCCTATGAGGTAAGTGCTTAGTGGCAGAGGCTAGCTTATACTAGGGCCTTGCACTGCCACACAGCCCTGTCTCCCTGCTCCCTGTGAGACTTCTTATCCTCTTCAAAAGCCTCTTCAAATAACGCAAAGCTTGTCTCCGGAAGAAAGGACGAGGCTCACATATACAGGGGAATCTGTGCACAGAATGCTGGCTCCTTTACACTCTCTGAAGAGGGAGTGGGGTGCTCACAGGGAGCTTGGAAATGATGCCCCGCTACACTCTCATAGACACAGTTCTCTTACCTGTGCGACAGACACACTCAATGGCGGTGCAGGTCACAGTGTGACGTGTGACTTCCATGAACCCCACACACGTGTTAAACATTGGAATGTAAGACCTGGAGTCTCACTGCTCAGGGGCTCAGAATCGCGCCCTTCCCAGGAACTCTCACAGACCACAGCTCAATGCAAAAGCAAGAGGTTTACTGCTATCGTGATAGGGTCGCCCCTCCAAAGACAGGAGATGACCCCGAACATGCAAAGCACAGGGTTTTTATACCTGAAAATCAGGTCACTTTGCTCTATGGTTTACAGCTGGTTGTAGATGGTTTACAGCTGGTTGTTTCTCAGAACAGTTCACCCCGCCCTTCAAGAGCTCTCTGAGCCTGGCTTCAATTCAAAGAATCACAGTTGTTTTTCTCATTCCCAGGTGGTCCCTCAGGAAGCAGTTCATGGATTCTTACTGCTGGGCAGCCATTACAAGGTGAATCTGGAAAGAGCAAATGCAAATGCGTTCTGATTCAGAACCCCCAATTCTACTCACCTTTCTCCATCTCAGACAGCCATCAAAATTAGAATCAGAAAACCTCAATTCTGAGTGCAAAGCTCACTCCACTCTTCCCACACTGAGCTTCCTTCTCATTGATTAGGCTTAATTTTTTTCACAGGAGTAAAGCTTTGTTACTGCACACGGCTGTGGTTCTGCACATGCTCATTGATGCCTCTGCTACAAATAGAGAGCTACAATAGTACAAAGAGTGGCCATGAGCTGGGGAGGCGGCCTAGATGGTGAGGTGTGTATTTGTGATCCTAGCACTGAGGAGGCAGTGACAGGTGCACCTGCACATGGGTTCTGACCACAGAAGCCTGCTCTCTGGATGGGCCTGGGTCCGTAGTGAGAAACAGTCTAAAACGAAGTAGATAGACAGTGGTCTAAGAAACTACAGCCAAGGTTGTCCTGTAGCCCCACGTCCATGCACACATATGTGCATGCATACCCACACACATGCCTGTACATTCACACACATACATATGCATGAGTGAGTGCACACACACACACACACACACACTCGAATGTTGATCCCTCTGAAGGAACATGAAATAAAGAAAACCACAACCAAGGGCTGGAGAAATGCCTCAATGGGTAAGAGTGCTCTGTTCTTCCAGAGGTCCTAAATTCAGTTCCCAGCAACCACCATCTATACTAGGATCTGATGCTCTCTTGTGGCACACAGGTGTACATGCATCATACACAGAAAATATAAAAATCTTAAAACACATACACACAACTAATCAAGAGTCAGAGTTATGGACCCAGTCCAGTGGACACATCTACCAGACACTCCCATACCTAATGCTCAGGGAACAAGAGCGGAAGGATAAGCGAGTTTGGTGTGAGACTGTCTTTTAGGAATGTCCAAAGCGACACCCGTAAAATCTCACCAACACACTTCCTAAACCTGAGCCGAGCAAGGACAATACCAATGCACGTGCCAAAGTGGACAGGGAAAACCCAGGAGGCCTCAGCCCTACAAAGAGAGCTGCAGGCAACTGAGGAATGCTGGGAGCAGGAGAGATGGTCTTCCCCAAGGAAGAGCACTCCAACTGGTTGTCCTGTGCGAAATGGCCAACCCTGAAAACATACATACAAGTAACACTGGACAGACTGAGCAGGTTATAGTTAGGAACATACATTTACATATGTGCAGGCAGTAACAATCAATGAGAAAACTATGAATTTAAATGGGGTCAGGGAGAGGTATGTGGGTTTGGAGAGAGGAAAGAGATGGGAAGAGCTGTAATCATATTGACTGGAATAAACACACACCCAAGCTGGTTGATTTGTGCGAGTGCCTGGACAACTTGGTGAAAACTTTTCTCATAAAAGAAGTAAAAACCAAACAAAGGCAGACGGATACACAGCTCAGGGACAGAGCACTTGCCTAGCATTTGTCAGAACCTAGGTTCATTCAATCTCTAGTGCTTAAAAAAAAAAAAAAAAAAAAAAAGCCAGGTGTGGTGGTGCATATCTTTAGTCCCAGCACTTGGGAGGCAAAGCCAGGGAACCTCTGAGTTTGAGTTCAGCTGGTCTATGGAATAAGTCTTTTCTCTCTCTCTTTCTGCATCACACATTAACATTAATGACATACTTAAGAATCACAACACATATGACCTACATGGTAAGGTACAGATTAAGCTTTGTTCTGGTAGTAAGTGAACAAAAATTAAATACATGCAAACACCTTCCCCTTGCCCATGGATACATAGACCGTAAAATAAGTGGGAAAGAAAAAAAAATCAGATATAAAAAAAAAAGTAATGTAAACAGAGGTGGATAAATTTAGTTCTTTTCTGGTCCTGTGTCTCGCTGTTGCCATCTCTAAAATGGGAGCATGAGGCAGGTCAGGAAGGGTCTCTGTGGTATTAGAAATGAAGGCGTCAAGAGCCTGACGGGTGGCAAGAACAACAGACACTCCATGTTTTTAACTCCTTCTGTGCCTACGAGTGGTGAGGGCCACAGCGCCAGCAAGGACACAGACCATGCAGAGCTGGGCCTCTGACCACACAACAAACTACTCACGCATTCTTCTCTGATCTTTTTATTTATGCCATTGGCAAGTTTGGCAAGTCAGAAGGAAAGTGCCCATGAAAAATGAGTTCATGGTGAAATGAGAATACATCTAGATACCAGTATTTTTACCCTGGGAACTTGGGGTTTTGGGGGTTGGTTTTTTTGTTTAGTTTTGTTTTGTTTTTTGGTTGTTTTTTTTTTTTCGGTGGTGTTGTTTTGTTTTGTAGTTGTTGTTTGTTTTCTCTTTCTGTGTTCAGTGTTATTTACTTATTTTCCAACAAAATGTTTTATAGAGAATTTATTTCTTCTTTTTTTAAGTTTGTATTGTCCCCCCCCCTTTTTTTTTTACAATTTATTCATTATATATCCCAGTTGAAGCCCCCTCCCTCAACTCCTCCCAGTCCCACCCTTCCTCCCTCTTCCCCCCACCCCCTTCCCCTGGTCCACTGAAATGGGGAGTTCTCCTCCTCTGCCATCTGCCCATAGCATATCAAGTCTCATCAGGACTGCCTGCATCCTCTTCCTCTGTGGCCTGGCAAGACCAAATGGCCAGGGACAAGTGACGACAGAGGCAGCACCTACCCCCCTTACTTGGGGACCCACATGGAGACTGAGCTGCCAGTCAGCTACATCTGAACAGGAAGTCTAGGTCCTCTCCATGCATGCTCCTTGACTGGTGTATCAGTCTCTGCAGGAACTCCTGGGCTCAGGTTTTTAGCTTTGTTGATCTCCTTGTGGGGCTCCTGTCCCCTCTGTGTCCTTCAATCCCCTCTCCCCTTCTTCCATAAGACTCCCTGTGCTCTGCCCAAAGTTTGGCTGTGAGTCTCAGCATCTGTTTCAATCCCCTGTTGGATGGAGCCTTTCAGAGGTCTCTCTATAGTAGGCTCCCATTCTGTTCTTTCTCTTCTACTGCTTCTAGTAGGAGGATGCTTACATCCCTGGAAAGTTCTTACTGGAAGAGCCAACTGAGCCGTAGCTGCCTTGCTTTATTATTCTCATTTATCATAACTATCACCATTTTCTCAGCAGGGTGTGACTGTAATCCCAAGATGGAAAGCAGAGGCAGGGGGATCAAAAGGGCAAGGCCAGCCTTGGCTACCAGTGAGTGTGAGGCCAGCCTGGGCTAAGTGACATTCTCCCTCAAAACAACAACAAAAAGAAATGAGGGAATTTAAAATTAAATAATAGATCTCCATCCTTTCCCACTAAAAGAATAGCTGGTGTTTTTATTGCTACTTCCAGTTGCAGGATTAATGACAGTGGGATGGTATTCAGGAGGAACTCACAAGACGTTTCCTGGGGCTCAAATGCAGCTGGAAAGAAAAGAGTAAGTCACAGCATCCCCAGGGCCTGGAGGTGTAGTTAGTTAGCTAGCTCTCGCCAGGCAAGCACAGGCCTTGAGTCTCACACCCAGAATGAAAAAAATAATCCACAATAAAAATGCCTTTTGCTTCATTACCTATGTCAAGAGCTTAGAATAATTTGCGGATTTAAACAGCGGCTTCTTTGAAAGTTAGGAATAAGTAATTCTTCCCATCCCCGTGCAGCAGAGATGACGGTAGACTTCTGATGGTTAGCATAAAAAAAAACCCAAACTCCAAGGCAGCCGTGGCTCAGGCAGCACTGCCAACAGGAACGTTCTGGGGTGCAAGCACACCTGGGGTTACGTCCGTCACACCGTGGCCGTGGTACCCTTCTTCATTTCACCGGAACGTGGCACCCGACCTTCTGATTCGCAGCAGGGTTGCACGGTGGACCATGCCTTCTTCCTTTGTCTTTTCCCTCCCTGTTAACTGTGCTGGCCTGAGCTCGTCCTGAATCCCGGAATTACACACGAGCCTTATGAAAACAGGGTTTTGAAAAAAATCACTTGATTTACCCGCAAACCTTGAGCCAGCAGTAAGCCAAGCCAGCGAGGAACCAGCTGTCGGTCAGGGTGTGTCTCCTGCCTGGCTTGGGAGCCCTTCAGGTGAGTGGGGACTGTATCCTTCCAGAAAGCTCAACAAAAGAGGCTCACAGAAAACTGATCCCGATTTTATTATTACGAAAGAAGAAGGTCTGGTGTTCAGGAGCCTTCGGGAGACCCTGCACTGGCCGTCCCTGTGAGCTACTCTGAGTGTGCCTGTGTGTGAAGCACACGTTGGGAATCCTGTCTGTTTCTCTCGCTTACTTACTTGTCTTCAAGGGTCAGATTTACAAGACCTCAGCTAGAGAATGTACTGTCCTGACAGGAAAAGGGATTTTACTTCTTCTCTGGGCACAGTAGCTCTCTTTCGGGGAAGCTGCTGTGGCTGCTGGGGCACCCATTGGGGGTGGGGGAGGGAGGCTGTTCTGTGTGCCTGCCTGGGGCCCTGCTCGGAGAGTCTGCGGCAGAAGTTGCCAGGCTCACCAACTTTTTGCTGTTTTGACACTTTTCAGTTCTCTTCATTTTAATTTTCAACCCTGTGATCCACAGAGGTCCAACATTATATATATATATATATATATATATATATATAGAGAGAGAGAGAGAGAGAGAGAGAGAGAGAGAGAGAGAGAGAGAGAGAGCAGAAATCTGGGAATGGGAGCCTGGAGCACGCAGCAGAATTCCCCTTGGTGACCATGCTGGCGGCCATCTGGTTGGAGCTGAAAGTAGCAATTATTTTGCTTTTCAGAAAGCCATCGTGCGGAAAACAGCTGCTGGGACAGGGCCTGGCATCGGCACAGCCTGGCCAAGGCAGCTTGTGGGAGCCCACAGGTCTGTGAGCAGAGCAGGAGGTCTGGAAAGAGCAGCACTCCCCCTGACCCCAGAACGGAGGTGACCTCTGCAGCTTGCCTGCCTGCCACTCCAGACCAGGGCATCGCCTGCCCCAGGGAGTAGCTGCCCCATAGTAGCTTCACTGGATAGATCCTCCCATTAGGGTGAAAAGGCCCTGGATCTGGACTCCCACCCAACCTCTGCTGCCTAGGAGAGGGGAGGAGCTATGTTTGAGGCTTTGCTGCATCCCTGAGCCTCCCGGGGAGTGCTCCGATTCAGAGAACACTCTACACACACAGACTTCTGAGATTGGCAGCCATGCTGATAGATAGAGGGCCAAGCCACTCCCCATTCCCCCGCAGGGGGTAGAAAATGACTGACTTCAAGGAGCACTGTTCTTCCAGTAACACCCTTGGCTTTGCAAAGGCAAGCTCTCGCTTCTTCCAACATGCCTCCAGAGTCTGCTGGAACCCCACAGTTCTGTTCTTTCTGTCCCCTCCACATTTACTCAAAAGGCATTTCCAGGAATCAGGGTTCCATCTTTCTCCTCTCGTGTTAATTCCAAATTCACCTGCCATTGGCTGAGTGCGGTGCCCTGTGCCTGTGTAATGCCAACCTTGGCTGAGGACAGAGGATCATGACCCGGAAGCCAGCCCGAGATGCAAAGAGAAACTGTGTTTTTGTTCACTTGTTCTTTGTTTAAATCATCCACATCTGGTTTTCTAGATATGTTCGTCCCTCATTCAGGTGTGTTTTGCCTGTCTTCTATGTTTTCTCAGCTTTCTGAGTCTCCTACTAGCTGAAATGGCATACCGCTCAGGGCATGTTTAAGCCATGCCAGCCAACCACCATCCCCGAGCCCCTCACTCTAAATGAGACAGGGGCTGAAAGCGACACAGCACGAGCACTCGGGGAAGGAAACACAGCTTGGACAACAGGAGAGGATGCCCTCTGGACCCTCCAACAGTGGGTTCTCAAAGGACAGCTCCCAGACAAGAAGCAGCCACGTCACATAGGAAGCCATGAGAGAGGTTATTTCTGTCGCCACCAGTCCTGAAGAATGGGCAAGGGGAGCAGTGTCTTTCAAGTGGTGGCCTGAACGAAGCTGATTTCCAGTCACCAACTCGGTGTTCACACAGGTTAAACGGCAGAAGAGGCCCAGGCACAGGCAGGCCAGGCCTGGCCCACTGAGGAGGTGTTCAGCACGGGGCCAGGAGCCTGCACTTTGGACCATCTGCTGGGGTTTGAACCTGATTTGGTGACCTTGAACAAGCTATGCTCTGTGCCTGTTTCCTCCCGTCGCTGGTGACGATGACTTCCCGTCTACCTCACGGACAGCTGCAGAGGTCAGCATACATTCAGGCACGTCTGAAGCACAGCTCATACTCAGTGAAGTTATCCCACTGCTGCTGTGACGGCCTCTCTTTTGTAGAGAAAAGGGGGAGGAGAAAGGGGAAAAAATGATCCAGAAACAAGAGCTCAGGAGGGCTCTACATCCATCACCTACATCCATCAGAAAGCATTTCTGTGCACCTCAATGGGGAAACTGAGGGTCTTAGTCACAGGGTCTTAAACAGATGGTATGGCCCAGGCCCACTACCCCACCCTTGACCTCGAAAACTGCCTAGATTACATGGAATCTTGTCAAAAACTCAGGGGTGTTTGGTGCAAAGGGGCAAATGAAGGTGCCTACTAGATTTATGCCATGCTTATAAAGATGTAAGAAAAAAATGGACATTATTGAATAACACAGTCCTGATTCAGAGTCCTTATGTTGGACGGCAGGTGAGACTGAAGGTCGCAGCTGCTGTCAGACAACAGAGGGTAGGCTTGAGAAGATGCCATGCTTATGAGACAAGAAGAAGCTGGCCAGAAGGAAAAGGAAGCTCGATGCTGAGCTGCGAGGCTGCTGGCTTAACGAAGGGGGCATTCTCACCATGGAAGGAAGCCAACTCTTTGTCACCCCCTCTCTCTCATGACAGCTGCTTCAGGTCCAAAACAGCCAGAGAGCCAAGCAATCCTAAGAACTGGACCAGAGCCAAGCTCCTGACCAGAAGGCAGCCAGACAGCTTCCCGTAAACTGCCTCCTCTAACCACGCAGGGCTTAGAGTCACCACACTGTCCCTCTCCCTCATGCTCAGCATGTCTGTGAAGCCCAGAACGGTACATTCTGTGTCTTCCCAGCTGGTATCTAAGATCTGAACAGCTGTCAAAAAGCCACACGATAGACAGGTAAGGGTCTCCTTTGTCCTGTCCTTAATAGGCTGCGTTTTGGGATATGACCTTTGTTTATGTGGGTTTGTCGTTTGGGACAGTATTCACTCACTCCATAGCCCTGGCTGGTCTGATCGACTCGGGAAGACCCGAATGCGTGGTTCCCTCTCCTACTTCAGCCTTCTCGCAGCTGGGATGGCAGGCAGGCTCCACAACCCCAGGTGGTAGAGCCTTTAAAATTGGGCTTTCAGGGGCTGGGGAGATGACTCAGTGATTAGGGTATTAACTGCTCTTTCAGAGGACCCGGGTATAATGCCAGCACTCACGTGGTAGCTCACAACCATCTATAACTCTGGTCCCATGGGACTCAGCACTGTCTTCTGGCCTCCATGGCACAGTTTGCACATGGAATGAAGACACACCTGCAGGCAAAACACCCACTCACATCAAAACAATACTTTTAAAAACGTGTTTTAGTCAATTTTGTAATGAGCAATAGATATAAAAACTCAGCAATAGAAAAATCAAATTAACCTCTGATCCAGCCATGCAATGAAACATAATAATTTCTTCTTAGCTTGAATTGTTTGTTTTCTCTTTTAAGTAAATTTATAGTCAGTGTTTACAAAGTTAAGTCAACTATTTTCTCATTTGGCATTATTTTATACTGACTTTTCTATTTCTTTTCATAACACACAAGCATATTATTCTTAATATTATACAGATTAAACATACTATTCCTACTTAATAGATTTTAGATATTTTGTTTTGTTTATTGTGTATGAGAGTTGTGTTTGAGTGTGTGTATGAGTGTGTGTGTATTTAAGAGTGTGTGTTGTATGTGTATGTATGTGGCTATGAGTGTGAGCGTGTGTGTGTGTGTGTGTGTGTGTGTGTGTGTGTGCACGCACGCACAATGGTTATGGGCAGAAGACTGTGCAGGTCAGAAGAGGGCATCAGCTTCCCTGAAGTCACAATTGATTGTGAGCTGTGGTTTGGGGTTCTGGGAACTGAACCCAGTTCCTCTGGAAGAGCAGCCAATGCTTTTAACCACTGAGCCGCCTCTCCAGCCCTTGTATTTTTGTGTTGGTTTATTTCTCCAGCAGACAGCCTCAAATGCATCACCATGCCTAAGGATGTGATGCTTCATGGCTCATTACACTTTGCCATGTTGTTTTCCAGAAATATTTGTACTGATTTATGCTGGTATGAGAACATGGCTTTCTCAAAAGCCTTACCAGACTGATTCCATATTTAAGATGATTTTACCAGTGTAACTTGCATTTCACAACTTTGTGGGGTTTGTTCTGGTAATCGATTATGGAGGCTAAGTCTTTCCCTAAGGGTTTGTGTTTTTATTGCTGTTGTATGAATGAGGCTCATAGTTCTTTGACCGTTGATACAGCAGAACGGATCCTGCCTAGTGGGTTTGAGTCTGTCCCCTCGGTCTTCTAAGTGGTAATTGTTTTTTCATTCAATCTGTTAATCACCAAGATTCCTCCCCTAAGTCACATTGACTAGGGAAGGTTTTGCTCCATGAACACAGCTCTGACTCATGTTGAACATCATCAATCCAGCCCATATTCCCGGCTCCCTGTTTTCCCTGTTCCTAGCTGCACAGTCTAATACTCTCATAAATTTTCCTGTAAGTGGCCTGATTTTTAGGCTCTCAAGCTCTTTAATGAGCTGTATTCCCAATCTGTCACATATACCTACCAATTATTCAACGTTGAGCCGTGTGCAACCGGAAAAGAAATGGGTGCCATGCCCATGCTTGCCTTTCTGCCAGTTTCTGATCTGTAGCATGGCTTTTGATTGAGGGAAAATTTCAACACTGTCACCTCGTAGCATCTTACAGCTGCTGGATGAGACGGAACTGACATCGTGGTGATTGCCATGCAGAGGGTGGGAGGGGCAGGAGACAACAAAAACCACAGCCAAGTTCAATCTAAAGTGTAAACAAAGTAAATGTTTGGAACATGCTACAGAACAGACACAGGGTCAGCTTAATTAGCTAAAAGAATAGGCAGGATCTAGATTTTTGCAGGCTTCAGCCCAAATGATCAAACAGCAGCCCAGACGACAGCTGACAAGACACGCTCAGCGCCACCAGGATTGCGCGTACAAATTGGCACAAAGAGCCAGGCAGGGAGCCTCAGGTCTGGAATTCCAACACTAGGAGGCTGAAGCAGAAATGCCATGAATTAAAGGTCTTCCTGGGCTACATAACAAGTTTGAGGCTAGTCTGTGCTCCATGTCTCAAAAACAACCCAAAGATCCACACCTTAAAAAAAAAAACAGTTATCACAATAAGGACACTGAGCATTTCTTTAAGTGTTTCTCTGCCTTTCGATACTCCTCTGTTGAGAATTCTCTGTTTAGCTCTGTACCCCATTTTTTTAATTGGATTACTTGGTTTGTTGGCATTTAACTTCTTGAGTTCTTTGTATATCCTGGATATTAGCCCTCTGTCAGATATAGGGTTTGTGAAGATCCTTTCCCAGTCTATAGACTGTCTTTTTGCTCTGATAATAGTGTCCTTTGCTTTACAGAAGCTTTTCGGTTCCATGAAGTCCATTTATTGATTGTTGATCTTAGAGCCTGAGCTGTTGGTGTTCTGTTCAGGAAGTTGTCTCCTGTGCCAATGAGGTCAAGGCTCTTCCCCACTTTTTCTTTGAACAGGTTTAGTGTGTCTGGTTTTATGCTGAGGTCTTTAGTCCACTTGGACTTTACTTTTGTGCAGGGTGATAAATATGGGTCTATTTGCATTTTTCTACATGTAGACATCCAGTTGGACCAGCACCATTTGTTGAAGATGCTATCTTTTTTTTCCCATTGTATGGTTTTGGCTTCTTTGTCAAAAATTAAGTTTCCATAGGTATGTGGGTTTAGCTGACTTTGACATGCACTCAGTAGCTGGCTCTTTGATCACCTACCCCTGGGGGATGCAGCCTGACCAGGCCACAGAGGAAGAAGATGCAGCCAGTTCTGAGGAGACCTGATAGGATAGGGTCAGATAGTAGGGGAGGAGGTCCTCCCCTGTCAGTGGACTAGGGAAAGGGCATAGAGGGAGAAGAGGGAAGGAGAGTGGGACTGGGAGGAGATGAGAGAGGGGGCTACAGCTGGGATACGAAATGAATAAATTGTAATAAATAATTTTTTAAAAATGTGCATGAAGAGTAAATCCACTTGCTAGGATAATGAAGGAGTTCAGCAGGAGGAAAGGCACATGAGATTGGGGATTCATACAATTAAAACATTATGTAATATATAAGTATTATAGAATAAAATCAACATAAAAATAAAAACTACTGTTTAAAAATTTTTTAAAGTTTTCACAAAAGAAAATTTATTTCCTCACATTTATTCTGTGTGTGTGCATGTGCTCGCACACATCCGTCTGTCCATCCATCTGTCCACTTGCCAAGGCTCACGTGTGGAATCAGAGGACACCTTGCTGGAATCAGTTCTCTCTCTCCACCGTGTGGATCGCCAGTGATTGAACACAGATCATCAGGTTTGGTGGCAGGCACCTCTATCCGCTACGCCATCTTGCTGGCTCTGTGATGATTTCTTAGCTCACACACACACACACACACACACACACACACACACACACACACACACACACACACACCGCCGCCACCACCACACCACACCATAGAAGGCCTCCCAGTTGGGGAAGACGCCATCCTGCCTCCTTTCTCACCTCTCGCCGCCAGCTGTGTAGCTAAGCTGCTCGCCCACGCACCACCACTCGCGCGGTTCCGAAGCTGCCTCGGTGGTCTGTGGGGAAGACGCAGATATGCCGTGACCTGCCAACACCATTGCCCCGTTTTACTGCTGTGGCAAAGTGAAGTTAGGCACGTGGCCAAGATCCCTAAGCTAGCCAGAACAGAACTGAAGACTGGCACTGCATACTGTCTCACACCCATGAACATTTTAATTGTTTGTAGAAAATTGTAATTCTTTTCCACAGCTGTGCAATTTTTCACTATAATAGGTTTTTTTTGTTTTTTGTTGTTTTTTTTTTTGTTTGTTTTTTTTAATTTAATAACTTACTGCAGGGCCAAAATGCAAATGGGTGCAATAGACCAAGAGTCGATTCTGTTCCTTGCTGGTTGTTACACACATAAGTGATTTTCGTTTGTTTCTCCTCGATATTTGCTAAGATATTTGAAGTCACAGTCGAGACGGAGATAGGGCTGTGCAGAGAAGTGGAAGGAGGAAACGCCAACCTGGAAGTCAAGAAGCAGGATGTTGGCCTGGTTTCCAACAGCGAACATCTCCAGACCACAGGTACTTTACGGCCAAGAAGAAATCAGTGAATGGGAGAGTTAAGGAAGATCCTCTCTAGCTTCGGTTATCTAAGCACTTCACGAAATTGGTAACATTGCACTGGTGCTGGATATGTGGGTGTAGCGCCCCCTACTGGCCGCCCCTCTGTACCTCCCTTCAGGGAGGTCCTGGTCAGACCAGCATCAGCTCAACCTGAGGCAGGAAAGGCTCCAAGCTCACCCTAACCATCTTCTAGATCACATTGCCAGGTTGAGGAGGAGATGGTGGAGGGCGGGGCTGACTAGGATTCAGCTACACAAAGATTTTAAAGAGGCCCAAGGGAAAACATGGCAATTTAGAAAGGTGTCAGGGAACAATGCAAGGAGGGGTAAAGACATTCTTGATAAGGAAGAGCCACAATAAAATTTTCGTTTGGTATTGTTATCTCTCCCTCTCTCTCTGTCTCCCCCACCCCTTCCTTCTTACCTCCTTCCCTCACAAAGGATGGAACTCACCCATCAATTCCGGATGCCTAATCTAGATGTGAAAAAAACAGAATGATATCTGAGGCAGTCAAGTAAAGAGCCATAATGGGCTGTAGTTTCCCCCCCTCCCCCGTCTCCTCACGGAAGATGGGCAAAGGTTGTGTCTCCTCTGTCTCAAGCCTATGGAGGGAGCTTATATATCTCCCCTTGAAGAGTTTTAAAATATTTTCGGCAAAGTAGAGGAACAGTGGACAGCAGATCCCAGATGCATTCCTGAGACACCCAGGGTGACAGCAAGGTACAAAGGCACCAGGGTATCTGTGTGTTGCTGGACTTTCTAGAGGACTGTGTGCTCCATGGACCAAACGTGGCCACCCAAGAGGGTAAGCTGGTGAGCACTCAGACTGGAGCCTGCCTCAGGGCCAGTGAGAGGGACAAGAAGATGCAAGAAGCTGGAGAGATGGCTTGACACTTAAGATCATCTGTTGCTCTTACAGAGGATTGGAGTTCAGTTTCCAGCACCCACATGGCAGCTCACAACTGTCTGTCACTCCAGTCCCAGGGAATCGGATACCGTCCTCTGACCTCTGCATGCAAACAAAAACCTACCAAGGGCATAGATCAGGGACAGGCTCAACCTAAGTGCTAGTTTTCCATTTTAAAGAAAGGATTGCTTTATGAACGTGTTACCTGTAACTCCTTCCTTCCTTCTTTCTCTTTCCTTTTTTCCTTTTTTGGGCTTTCTTCTGAACCCCTGATAACATGTCTTTGGCCTGCTAGTCATACTTAAACTTTCTCTCTCTCTTCAAATCAATCAGAGTCTCATCTTCATTTTTGTCAGGTGCCTCACTGGATTACTCCACCCCATACCACAGCCCTGTCGTATATTTTTCCGTCTTTCCACAGGAATCTGGGTGAGTAGAGGCAAGACACTAAAATGTCTTCAAGACAATTTGATGGAGTAAACGGGGAGAGGTAATAGGCCTCAAAAGAGACAGCTTGGTTCAACATAAAAGCTGAGCGACTGCTGCGCCCAGCACTTCATAACAAGGGACCATCAGCTCACAACTCAAGAGAGGCTGATACTCTCCCTGGAGGAAATGGTTATGTGAGAAGTTGAGATTGTGGAGACTGTTGTGTCACACCCAAGCTGTGAAAGGCAGTGTTTAGTCAGATTCCCTGACTCTAAAGTTCACCGCTTCCTCTCACACGCTGCTGCAGGGTTCGAGGTCTAGGCCCACAGTGTCTAAAGGACAGCAGCATCGTTTACTACAAACTTCTCCGAACTTCATTAGCTTCCTCTTAAGGAAAACAGGGGTCATAACAGTAGTTTGCAGTTAGGAGGCATTTAAACGAGACGTTTGTTAAAGTGTTTAGCCCTGTGAGTGACTGTATTATATATTCAGATAAATGCCACCTCTCGCTACTGTGCTAGTCCGAGGTCTAACTGTGACCATTCTGACAACTGACCACCAATGCAGCCGGCTGTCCACCAAGCCGCTGCCGCAGCGCCTTTGCTTCTTCCTCTTCTAAGGCATTTCTCACGCACTCTGCCCCTCATCGCTGATGAAGCCAGGATGAAACAAGAGGCCCAAGGCATGAGGGAGCAGGGGAGCTGAGACACAGCCCCCTTCAACAGGCTGCAGGCTAGGAGGGCAGAGGAACTGAGACCACGATGGAGGTAGCTTCTGAGAAACAAATTCAGGATGGTTTTAGTGGAAAGCAGGCAGCATTATCACTGGAGGAAAGTGAATTATTGGGGATTTGTGTGGAGCTTTGGGGCACACTGTCGTGTGAAGGAGAATCCCTCTTAGACAAGCACGGATTTGGGGTTGGGAGAAATTTAATCTGTTCCTTGAGCCCGTTTTAACCTAAAAAAAGGATGATTTGATGTTTAGAGTTCTGAATGAGAACAAAAACCTGTTCAGAGTCAAATGGAAGGAAGGAAAAGAGGTCTAAAGGGCCTGTCCCCTGTCCAGAAGAAAGAGAGAAGGCACTTGCCCCTGAAAGAACTACACAGGCTCGGTCCAGAGGCTTAATTTGACTCTGCAGGGCCAGGGCCTGGGGGAAAAGTTGCACAAGAGGGCACAGGAAAAAACCTCAGTTCCCACTCAGTTTTTATTTGTCTTCGTTGAATAAGGACATTAAATTCAGCTGTGTTTATTTCTACTTATCCCATCCAAGAAAGCCACAAGTTTAAATTCAAGTTATTTTGGTTTTTTTTATTTATTTGTGTTTGAGACAAGGTCTCACTATGTAATCCTGGCTAGCCTAGAACACACTATAGACCAGGTTGGCCTGGAACTCACAGCAATTTATCTGCCTCTGCCTTCCAACTGCTGGGAGTAAAGGAAAGCACCACCTTACCCTCCCTAAGTTCAAGTATAAAGAAAATACAGGTAATTCCATTTATTTTGCTTTGTTTGTGTGCTGTTATTGTTGTCTGGGGTGTAGGATAGTGGAGAGATTTTCAGATTAAGGATGTTCCACCTACATTGAGAATCCCGGCCCTAAAATCCATTTATAAATCAAGCCAACCTAAAGAGATTCTGTTGTACCTCTAGGTCGGTGTCTTGCTCAGCCACCCTCAGAGAAGCTTCTTCTTGAAGGGGACAGGAACTACCAGAGATCCACACTGTGCAGAGTGACACACATTGGGGTACTCAGTCCTAAATAGATGTTTCCATCAAACCCTCCCCTCGGGGGTCAGGAAGAAGAGGCAGAAGGAGTTTAAGAGCCAGAGAGAGTGAATAGGAACTAGTGTCCTCCACAGACAGGCCTTGTACAGCTTCAAGCCAGATGTGGTCCCACTGCTGAGAGGGGGAAAGGGACATGGGGCTCCCACCCCTAGCCAAGAGGCCATCTGCAATTGACTTCCACCTCCAAGGGAAAGTATTGGTTTTTTTCAATGGAGTCTGGGTGGGTGCAGAACCCACACTTATGGACAGGCCCCATGCCCAGCAGTAGACAGCAGCACAAAATGAACTCAATGCTATTTTTGTAGAATTTTTGTCTCATGTTGCTTTGTTTGGGCATTTCTTTTTTGTCTTATTGGTCTTTTTCTTGTACATTATGGTCTATGATCTTGTGATCGTTAAGGGTTGTGGCAAAGAAAGGCAGTTTCTTGAATTTTGTTTGGTTTTGTTTGTTTTTAAAGACTGAGAAAGGCTGTGGCGATAGGCAGGTGGGGAGAGGGGAAGATATGAGGGGAGTTGGGGAGGGGAAGCACACTCGGATTATATTGTATAAATTTTTTTCAATAAGATAAATAAAAATAAAATTGGAGCTGGAAAGATGGCTCAGATGCTAAGAGCACTGGCTGCTTTTCCAAAGGTCTTGAGTTCGATTCCCAGCAACCACAAGGTGGCTCACAACCATCTATAACGAGATCTGGTGCCCTCTTCTGGTGTGTGGGTGCACATGCAGGCAGAATACTGTATACATAATAAATAAATAAATCTTTTTTTATTAATAAAATAAAATTGAAGACAAGTAGTCAATGAACAGCATTTTTCAGGGGAAAAGCCAGAAGGGAGAGACGGTGGTGGAGTCTGAACTCACTACTGGCATTAGCAGGGATCACTCACATGCTACATAACGCAAGGACCTTGCTCTCAAGACACTAACCATTTAAGAAAATAAAACAGGTACGGGAAGACAAAAGCCGCTCAAGCAGGGACAATTCGGCAACGCGTCGTTCTTAGAAACAGTTCTGTATTTTCACATTCCAGGAATGTGTCTCTGTGCCTCTAGACAGGCGCCACATCCTGCTGTCACGTGATCCCAAACACCGAGCCCCAGGATGCGCGGCTCAGCTCATCCTGCGCGCTGGAGGGAGAAACAGCTGGGAACAGACGGAGCCGCCCTGGGCTGGCCCACTCCGCAGCAGATGTGCGTGGGAGCGTGCCTTTCTCCCCGCTGTGAAATACCTTCGTGTGACAGATACGTGGCTATCTTGGGCATGGATCACAAGTCCAAACACCACTAACAGAAGCTCGTTTCCGTTACTCACCCTGCGCACATAGCCTGGAGGGATTCTGCACGTGTTTGGTGTGCCCGCGGTTCTTATTGCGACCGGCGAGGTCGACTTTCCAGTCGGGGTGCCGTGTCTGTGCTCAGATGGTTTCTAACGGTGGATGCTTTGTATTTCCGAGGTCCAGATGAGGGACGCCCGGCCTAGATCAGGAACTGCTGCCCCAGAAGTCAGTGGGAGCGGCGTATACGTTGTTTGCTGAGGAGGATTCTTTGTCTGAAAAGACTTTAACCTCAAAGCCCGTTTTATATTTATGTATGACGCACGGTAAGTACAGTGGTTGTGCTGGTTGCTTGCTATTGCCGCGATAAAGATCAAGCGCTAAAGCACCTTGGGGAGAAGATGGATTATTTCAGTTTGCAGGTCTTGATCACATTCCATCACTGAGGGAAGCCGAGGCAGCAAGTCCCGGCAGGAACCGGGGAGCAGGAACTGGACCCGACATCGTGGAAGAACGCTGCTCACTGGTTTGCTCCTTCCGGGGGCTCAGCTTGCTTTTTCATTCTGCCCAGGACAGTCTGTCCATGGATGGCCCCACCCACAGTGGGAGGGACCATCCCACGTCAGTCATTAATGGAGGAAACGCCCCACGGATGAGCCTACAGGCCAGTCCTGATGGAGGCATTTTCTCAGTTGAGCTTCTCTCTTTCCCGGATGACCCTACTTCGTGTCAGGCTGACAGAAAATCTAAGTATCACAGTGGCTAGGAGTGGAAATAAGACTTCATGAATTCAAATGTCTGTTCCAAACTGATTAGCATATCGTTATTTCTCTAAGTCTTGGCTTCTTCGTCTATAAGTCAGACTATCCATAGGATTTTACTACGGATAGAAGTGAGGGTTAGAAAAGGTGATCCGGTCAACAAATGGCATTTATTCCACCCACAAAGAATGTTAGCTTTCGTTGCTATTACCAAGGGAAGCAGCTGGGAGCCCCCTTGGCAGGAGACAGGCATTGTACAAATATGGCCCTTCTTCCTGCTATCTTTGAGGACCACCTCGTCACTCTCTGTATTTATGGGTACAAGAACAATCATGGACTAAAGTCAAACATTCTGCACAAGAAATTTCTGAGGAAACTATGTCCAGTGTGTCTTTTAAAGTTACTTACACTGGGCTGTAGAGACAGCTCAGCTGTTAAACACTAGGCTCACAACCAAGAATATAAAAGTACTTAAGATAATCTAAGCATGGTGACGCATGCCTCTAGTACCAGCACTTGGGAGGCAGAATCAGGCCGATCTCTGTGAGTTTGAGGCCAGTCTGTTCTGCATGGTGAGTTCTAGGACAGCTAGAGCTACATAGTGAGATCCTGTCTCAAAACAAAAACAAGGTAAGTAAGTAAATAAATAAATAAATAGAATTAAATTACTTAAGCTGAACATGGTGGCTCAGGCCTATAATCCTGACTATACCACTCCTAGGCATATACCCAAAAGATGCTCAACTATACAACAAGGACATTTGCTCAACCATGTTCATAGCAGCTCTATTAGTAATAGCCAGAAACTGGAAACAACCTAGATGTCCCTCAGCTGAGGAATGGACACAGAAACTGTGGTACATTTACACAATGGAATACTACTCAGCTATTAAAAACAAGGAAATCATGAAATTTGCAGGCAATTGATGAGAACTAGAAAAGATCATCTTGAGTGAGGTAACCCAGAAGCAAAAAGACACACATGGCATATACTCACTCATAAGTGGATATTAGTCACATAATATAGGATAAAAATATTAAAATCTATAGTCCTAAAGAAGCTAAACAACAAGGAGGACCCTAGGGAAGATGTTCAGTCCTCATTCAGAAGGATAAACACAATAGACATCAGAAGCAGAAGACAGGGAACAGGATAGGGGCCTTCCACAGACAGCCTATGAAAGACTCTACTGATCGAAGTATCGAAGCAGAGGCTGAGACTCATAGCCAAACTTTGGACAGAGTGCAAGGAATCTTATGATAGAAGGGGGTGATAGAAAGACCTGGAGGGGACAGGAGCTCCAAAAGGAGAGGAACAGAGTAATAAAAATTGAGCCCTAGGGGTCCTGAAGAGAATGATACCCCAACCAAAGACAATGCATGGAGAGGACCTAAAAACCCAGCTTAGATGTAGCCCATAGACTCAGTCTCCAAGCAGGGTCCCTATTAAGGGGAGCGGGGATTGTCTCTGACATGAACTTAGTAGCTGGCTCTGTGATCACCTCACCCTGATGGGGGAGCAGCCTTACCAGGCCACAGAGGAGGACAATGCAGCCAGTCCTGATGAGACCTGATAGGCTAGGGTCAGAGGGAAGGGGAGGAGGCCCTCCCCTACCAGTGGACTAGGGGAGGAGTATAGGGGGAGAAGAGGGAGGGAGAGTGGGATTGGGAGGAGACGAGGAAGGGGGCCACAGCCTAGACACAAATTGAATAAACGTAATAAATGATAATAAAAAAAAGAGTATGGCACAAGACAGAAAAGAAGCCGTAACACAAGGATCTTATAAGGTCTCCGGAAAAAGCGCCTGCCACAAAATCCGGATAACCTGAATTCAGTCCCTGAATCCCACAGAGGAGGGAGAGAGCCAACTCCCAAAAACCGTTCTCTGACCTTCACATGTGTGCCGTGGCACATACACGCCCATGCATGCACACACACGCACGTACACACACCACTGCACCACACCACCACACCACGCCACATCACACACAGGTAGCAGTAATAAATAAAACAATAGGTTTGGGAATGAGTGAGATATCTCAGGGGTGAGGCCCCCCACCACTAAGCATGACAACCTTAGTTTGCTCCTGGAGGCCCACAAGGTAAAAGGAGAGAATTCCTGTCAGTCTACTCTGCTCTCCATATGTGTACACAGCTCATATGCACACATCTGCATGCATGTGCGCACACACACACACACACACACACACACACACACACCCCTACAAAATAAACACTTCATTTAAAAAAATTAGCAGTAGTGAACCTGCTTAATTAGTAATTAAGTAAGAGGTCTCACAGGAGAACGGGGAAGAAGAACTCTGATGCGAGCCTTGTGTTTGAGAGCAAGGTGAAAACTTGCTGGCCTTCCTTGAGCCCTTGGTGGCAAACACGGAAAGAACGTGGCTTTCCTGGAGGTTAGTGATGACAGTGAAACATTTGGGGAAAGGACGGGCACGGGCCCAGTGGCGTCTTGATCCTGTGCTAGGACATCTGTGACCTTTTCAGGCACCTACTCATTCCTCTCTTTGACTCTTTCCCGAATGTCCTGAGTAAGGGCCACACCTGTGTCTCCCACGGTTTCTACAAGATTTAGGAAAGAGCTGTGTAAGCACATTTTAGTGCATACAACATAAGCACACAGCAAACGTGTGCAGAGAACACAAATGCCACGGTACAAGAATAGAGCAAACCTCTGCAGAGAACATGAATCAGAAAACCCACAACACCAGGCAGTGGTGGTGCATGCCTTTAAGGAGGCAGAGGCAGGTGTATCTCTGTGAGTTTGAGGCCAGCCTGGTCTAAGGAGCGAGTTCCAGGACAGCCATGTCTACACAAAGAAACCCTGTCTCAAAAAACAAAAAAAACCAAACAACAACAGCAACAAAACCAGCAGAGGCACATAACAAAATATCCTCAGAGAACGCGAATGGGCAAAGATGTGACTAGAACAGGCATTTGGAGACACAGTCTTTCCCTGAGCATTTCATAGAGAAGGCTTACACCGGACGTAAGTACTACCATTGCTCTGGACACGCTGTATTTCACTAAACCTGTGGCAGTCATAAGAGAGGGAAGTGATGCCCTGCACAGCAGCCTAACTGGCCACACATCCACATAGGCTGGTCTCAGGTTGCAGGCGTCTAAACCTTACCAGTCTTCTATTGTCTAGAATAAAAGCAGTTAGATTAACCTAAAAACATTTTTAAAACTAGTCTTAAAACATTTTAATCTGTTACATCACAATGCTGTAATGTATTTGAATTTTTTACCTCCCTCCTCAACCCTGATTTCCCAGGCCAAAACAATACTGGGTTCAAAACAAGTGGTAGGCAATTGTGTCTAGAATGACTTAAAGAAAAATCTGAGAATTTAAAAGAAATGCACTTGTAATCTCAGCGCTCAAGCGACAAAGGCAAGAGAACTGTAGATTTGAGGCCAACCTGGACTACATAGTGAGATACTGTCTAAAAAGAAGAAAGGAGGAGAGGAGAAGAGGAAGAGGAGGAGGAGGGGCAGAGGAGGGGATCTGAACAAGAAGTACTGCTCTTGGCTGGAACAGAGCACTTACCCAGCAGGTATAATGCCCTGGGTTTGGTCCCCAGTGCTACAGGGTAAAGAAAAGAAGAAGGGAGATGAGGGGAGGGGAGGGGAGAAAAGAGGGGAGGGGAAAAGAGAAGAGAGGGGGAGGAGAGGAGAGGGAAGGGAAGGAAGAGAATGGAGAAGAGGGAGAACAGAGGAGAAGAAAGGAGAGGAGAGGAGAGGGAAGGGGAGGGGCGGGAAGGAAGGGGAGAAGAAAATAGGAGAGGAGAGGGGAAGAGGAGGGGAGAGAAATATTACTTCATTAAAGAGAAACAGCACCCTGTTAGAGACCTCTGCCAAAGCAAGAGAGATCCCTGGAGTTGGAAGGAGCAAGATGGCTCACCAGTAAGGGTGCTGTGCTGTCCACAGACTCTGTGAACAGGAGAATCTTAATTACTGAAGTATTTAATCTTAATTAAGTATTTAGGGCCAGAAAAAATTGCTTGTGTGGGAAATCATTATTTTACAAGGATTAGAAAAAACAGAAGGCAAAATGCTGACAGCATCTTTCAAAAGTTGACCTTGATTTAAAAATTTCTGTCCACGCACAGAAAATTGTGCCAAATTAGAATCTTAACACTGTGCTTAGTGTCTGTGGCTCTCAGCAAGGATAAGGAGGGGAGGAAAGGGATGTAGATAAATGAGCCTTTCATGGTGTTCTGCCCAGTTCACGAACCCCAAAAGACCAGGAATAAACAGACTCCACTGTAACTACATGAGGTTCTTTTTATTGCAAATTACAAGCTGCAGCTTGGGCCCACACACACCCACTGCCAAAGTGGTGGGAGCCGAGCACGCTGTGCCCAGGTTAGTTGGGTGATTTAAAGATTCTGGTCCATCCCAGCATGTCCAAGGCACGGGCGATTCCTGCCTGACAAGCATCTATTGGTTAAAATGCTACATTTTTAATCAATTGGCTATAGGAAGGTCCCCAAACCATTAATGACCTGGTGTTCCTCCCTAGGGGGATGGTCCAGTTTCCTATCGACTACATCTCTAGTGGGTGGGGAAAGAATGCAGTAAGGCGGTCCTTCCCCTCAGGGCATTACTGGACTTCTCCACCCACCTAGTTCAGGCCTTAATTAATAATAGCTGCTAATTTTTAATTTTCTTTGGTCTCTCAATGGCAGTAGCTGAATTGTTCTGAAAAAGCAAAGCTGTGATTTGCTCCTTCCCCTAGGCTCTGATGACCCAAAGCCTGAACAAGCCCAAAGTTGACACTGAAAGGAACAGGCTAGTTTACAGGTTTCTTTATGAATTCTATACCCCTTGTTAAACTAAGTTCTCTCAGTACTTTCCCAGAAAGCAGGTTGAAAGAGGAGCGGATGAATTGAGACAAGACCCACCCTGTTGCAAAGGAATGCCAAAGATCTCCACCCTGCTAAAGAGGAATCAGATAGAGTTGCCTAGCAACCAGGGCGGGACTGACTGGACTTGGGCACCTAAAATAGACCAATCATTTTAAAAGTCAGCTACCCTATCCAATCCAGTATTGCCAAGCTTGCAAACCACCACCACTACCACATTTCCTGTGCTTTTTCTTTTAAAAACCCCAGGTCTCTGTCTCTTACTGCTGTTCCTAGTGTGATGGCTTGAATATACCTCTTGCAATTGCATCAATCTAATCTCCTGAGTTCTCTTCATCTGTCTTCCTGGAAATTAGGCTCCTGTTAGGCCTAACAACACTACAATTCAGGAGAAATTGGAGTCAATGGAGCCTCAGCAAAACAAAACAAAAGTGCTATGGCTCAGGACTGGGCTCTTCCAGTCTTTGACTTGTTCTGGGAAGAATTATCTTCTTCTCTGACTCCAGATGAACACTGGCCTCTCTCCCCATCTCCTCACTGCCAGAACTGGACGAAATAAACACACATATCTGTTACCTTTTGATCATCCCAATCCTAAAAACTCACTGTGAGCACCCATTCTCATTCTCCCCCACCTCCCCACTCTCTCTTTTGGCCACCCTTCATCAGAGGCCAAATTGATCACCTTCCCTGGGTACCAGTATGAGCTACCAGCTGCCAGGGGTGGACTGGGGGGGGGTTCAGTTGCACGGCCAAGCCTGTGTAGTCCATCTTAAAGTTAGAAGTACACTAGCAAAGGAGACTCGCTCAAGGTCACAAAGGAACAGGCTAGTGGGGTGGTGTAAAATGCAAACCTACAAAGCAATGTGCCTCAGGGTCCCTCAGGAAGACAGATTTCCACCTTTGCATCAGAGTGCCTGTTTTTTCCTGGAGTCTGGCAACGTGGACTGGAGGGGATGGGGAGGATTATGAGTCAGCTTCTCTGCTTTCTATTCTTCTCTACTCTCACAGGCATCATTTATTCTGTCCTGGAGAATAGCTTTGGAAAATCTTGTAACCAAAAATGCTTCCTGGCATTTAAATCTGCCCTCCCCTCCTCACACCTCATAGTTGATAGGAAAAGCAGCCAGTTGTGGGTTATCTGTACTAGAGAAAAACATGCAGCAATGCAACTTGGAGGCATTCAAGGGTGTATTCCATTTGCTTGGAGTCCTGGGAAAATGCTTGTTTCTGAGGCAGAGCCCCACTTGGCACCTTACACCCAAGAGCAATGATACTGCCAGCACTGGAAAACAAAGGGCAGGATCTTCGATGCATCAACAGTTTGTGGAGATGTCAGGCTCCTTGACCCTGGGGTTGTCTAGCAACATAATGCAATTCTTGTCCAGAACTTGAAAGAGAGGCCTCAGGTAGTCAGCAGCGTGAGGAGCCTATTCAATGAGGAATTCTCACAGGCCCTTGACTTTGGAAGTAAAGAAAAAAACTTATCTCCTAGTTCTAGAAAGAAGGGGCAAAGCTGAGTGAGGATGAAAAGAGACAGTGGGGAATTCAGAATGGAAGTTATAAGGGATCCTGGAAGGAAGCTGGAGCTGGCCCAGGGTAAGGCCCCCAGGTGTGCATAGAAAATGCAGGAGAAGCTGTGGGCCGGGGAAGGAGACCAGAACTGACCCAGGGTTAGGTGCCCAGGTGGCAGAGTCCCACAGCAGGCCTGGGAGATTGGGGAAGCCAGAATCAGTCCTAAGCTGATCCAGTGGCAATGCCAGGAGTCCTACAACAGGCATGGGGGGGCTGTGAAGGCCGGGATCAGGCCAGAGCTGGGACAGGATAAGGCATGGAGTCCCATAACAGGCATGAAAGGCCAGAAAAGCCTGAATGAAGCCATAACTGACTCAGGGTAGGAAATCCAGGCACGGAGAGCCACACAAACCAGCCAAGGGTGCATTGCCCCGAGGACGGTGACTGTTACTGAGTCAAGAATGGACTCTTGGAGGAAGATCACAGATAGCCTGTAACCCTCACCATCAGTCTACAGGGGAAAATGACATTTAACCCCTACATGATTTAGTTCTCTTGGCAACCTTGCAAATCCCTCCACTGAATGAGGAACACTGACAGGAGTCTGTGGTGAGGTATGGGGGGGGGCACAGGTTTGCACAACCAGTGAAATAACTCCAGGTACACAGGTCCCAGCACAGAAAAAAAAAAAAAAAAAAAAAAAAAAAAACATGAAAGACACAGGCCAACACGCCTCCTCTGAGTCACTAATTCCATTGTAATGGCGCCCAATGAAAATGACTGGAAAGAACTTTGACCATCCAAGAGAAAGATCCTAAGTGCATCCAAACAACTCCAAGAAGATTTGCATATGCCATGAGAATGAAAACAAAAATAAAATAAAGAAGTAAATTTGAGATGTGAAAATAGAAGAAATAGATTGCTGAAGAATAAATTAAAACTATAAAAAAGATGTTTTGGGGGAGGAAATTAATAAGAAAGCACATGAAGCCCGGTGCAGTGGCACAGGCCTGTAATCCCAACAAAAGCAGGTGGATCTCTGTGAGTTCAAGGCCAGCGGATCTCTGTGAGTTCGAGGCCAGCCAGATCTACAAAGTAAGTCCAGGACAATCAAGGCTACTTAGGGAAACCCTATCTCAAAAAAAAAAAAAAAAAAGGAAAAGAAAATAAAGCAAGCAAGCATATGAGCACAGAGCGTGCATTTCAATATCACAGAAAATGTCCTGAGTCCTGGGACACTGTCCAAATGCAAAAACTAGAAGAAAGATAGTGGAGTTCAAGGACCTTTCATCAAAATAGTGAGGACTTCCTGGTTAGCTGGCTGCCACAAGAGGGCTGGCTGGAGGGGCCCTTCCAGGCTCCCCTCCATGCCCTCCCTCCCCTTCAAAGAACCCACTTGCTATGGGAACCAGCAAAGGGCTACTATCTACAGTCTTGCTCAGGCAACTGTCACATCTTGGTTTGGGGGGCTTCAGCTGAGAGAGACACCCTCACGCCCTCTTCTGGTCCCTCCTGTGTGGGAGAAGCATTCACATTAAGCTCAAGGAAGCAACTGGCGAGCAGAGCAGAGGCCCGGCAAATGGGTAAACCTGTACAGTCATGAGATCTGTGAGGCTGACCTACACTTTATTTCTCACATTGGCAGAAGTGACAAGGCTCAAGGGCCAACACAGAAGTGAGCAGATCCCAGACAGGAGAAAATTTCCTAGGGAGTTTCCAGATTTCAGCCCTAGAACCTTTGGTCAAACAGACAAAAGAAGCAGCAATACCAAACATGCTAATCCAAAACGATAGCAGATAATGCTTTTGAAATTTGTTTCCAGCCTCATTGGGCATTGCGCCTGTAATCCCAACCCTCAGGAGGGAGAAACAGGAGGACCACAAAGGCAAAGCCAGACTGATCTATATAAAAGATGCTATCTCAAAAAAATTTTTTTGTCTAATCTCTATTATTACCCTATTCAATATTTTATTTCTCCTCCCTGTTTTTCTAAACATAACTCACTAAATCATATCTGCCTGGCCAACCCGATGATGACAAGCCTTCACATTCATAACACAACATGAAATCTAATTTTATGTCTACAACACCGAAGGCTGCTGCAGTCACACTATTTTTTTTTTTTTTTTTTTTTTAATTCTGTCATCTAGTCAGTGGCCTGGAAACACTTCGGCTTATGAGAAATTTCAGAGTCTGTACCATAATTTCTCTTCTTCCCAAACTTGTCACCAAATGTGAAACAGTGTAATGCAGGTGTTTGGAGTGTGTCTCGATGACAAGAGGCCTCAAGAGCAAGAACATCAGCAGAACCACAGGCTGGTCACAGCCTAGTCACACTAATATAGGAAAGGAGGAAGTGATATCTTTTAAAACATCGGACAGTGGCGGCCCCTCCCATACTTCTGGACTAATCATGACCAACACAGAATGTGATGAGGCCAAACCACTAGCTTTAAGTTCCACTGGGCCCCTTGCTAGTCAAGTGTTCTGGGCCAAGCCACTTGTTTCTGGCCTCAACTTCTTCATCTATAAAACTTCTTGTGTGAGGAGCGATGGGTTCACATAAGAATCCGTTTAGAGCCAGGTTTGCTGCATTCTTAGTGCACTATACTATCCATTAATGCTCCTCATCCCTACATCCATCCAGTCATGAACTTTCAAATCCAAAGTCATTCCATCCTATGGTCCCTCCTATGTGCTCTTTGCATCTGCCTTAGCTACTTTTCAGTTGCTGTGATAAAACATCATGACCAAATCAACTTATTTTTTTAAAGCATTTAATTTGTGTCTCAGGCTTTCAGATGGGTAGAGTCTGGAGCCGACATAGTGGGTAGCATGGCAGAAGGCAGACGGGCATGACACTGGAGTCGTAGCTGAGGGCTACATCTTGATCCACAAGCATAGGGCCGAGAAAGCTAACTGGGAATGAGGGGCTTTTTAAGCTTCATAGCCCACCCCCAGTGGCACACCTTCTCCAACAAGAGCCCACCCGCTAATCCTTCCCAAACAGTTCCACTAACTGGGAACCAAGCGTTCAAATGATTGAGCCCAGGAATGCTGTTCTTACTGCAACACCCCCTTCCTTCGCCTGCATTAGCACTCCCACCGAGGTCTCACCCTACCTCAAAGCCACCCTCCACGAAACCATTACCTTTGATTGACCAAAACATGAACACTTCACTCCTATCCAGTGACGTTTCATCCTCCACAAGAAAACAGCCTCATCTTCACAGTGTGTAACAGGAAGTACGTTTCCCACCTTGTCCTCCCCACCTTTCCGTCTTTGTTCTCAGCCCTCTCTTTCTGTCACACTGCTGTTTTCCGAACTGTTGCTCATCCCCTCATTGCTGCTTCAAACCCCCATGCACCTTTTTCCTCCTGACACCTTGGATAAGGCAGAGGCAGACGTCAAGGTCTTGAGCTAAACTGAATAATCTGTGTTCTCAGTCTCTCCAGCCTCATTTTACGGAAGAGGAAGCCAAAACTCAGAAGAATCAGATTGCTCACGGCCACACAGCTGCAAATGCAGATGTGTGAGGGCTGTGCTGCCGCTGCGGACATACTGATCTGAGCATCCTGCAGTGCCCCCTGAGGCCATGTTGATGTCTGAGCACTGTTATGAGCTGTCCCTGCCCCTCACTAGCTATGGCACTCAGGAGAGCTAGTCCTGCCCCTGCGGAAGAGATGTCCCCCACTGCCCCATCTACACACACACTCACATACACACCTGCGGCAAGCAGGTGAGCTGGCCCTGAGAGAGAAGGAGAGCTGGCCCTGCCCCTTGCCTGGGCAAAGTGGGAAAGCTGGTCCTGGTGGCATGGGTGCAGGAGAGCTGGTAGGCCGACCAGCTCAGCTTTCACCCAGGCCCAGATCCAGGGCTCATAGTTGGCCCACCCCAACATCCACCCCATCTGTGAACTGCTGGAGCATATGAAGGAGCCAGTCCCACAGACCCAAAGCTGCAGGATCTTGACAACACAGGGCAACAGCAGGATATCTGAGAGGAGTCCAGGTGAGGAGCCCTTATTGATAGTGTAGCAGGAGCCAAAGGCCTCAAGCCAGACCAATGACTCATTGCAAAGAACTTCTGAAATGGCCTAACCATATGTCTGCCACTTTGTAGTGTGTATTTATGTGAAACGGCATTCTCAGCATCGATGATGATAAAATCAGCTACTGACACAGCCTGGAAAGTGTGGAAGATGCTCCCACCCCTGCAGCAAATATTCAGCCAAATTTCAGTTCATTATGTTAAAAAAAGGCATGCCTGTCTCATTAATACACAACACATTTTTTTAATTTAACAAACAGTAAAATTATATGTATAACAAAGAATTGTTTAGGGTAAAGTTCTTTATGATTTATTATCAGGAAATGAGTTTTACACTGGTTTTATACTCTATATCCTTGGGGTTGGGTAACAGTTGCTTGGGTAAAAGGGATATGACTGGGAAATGTTTACAAAGCCTGCTCCGAGAACCTTCAAAGTCCGGAGCAAAGCCTCTAGGCTCAGTCCTAACTGCTGTCTCTGTGGTCCTCAGTCAGTGTAACGGCAAAGTGGGACTAGAAGCATCATTAAGATGGCTTCCAGCTCTAACACTGTCTTGTAACAGAACTGAGGGATAATAAATTAGTAAGATGCCCTTGTAACAGCATAAATTAGCCAGGGAGCTGATGTGAGCCAAGCAAGCAATGATTTCCCAGACCCATAAACATGTCAGCGCTTTACAGGAGATTGGACGTTTTTATGATGGAAATGAAATCAGTAGAATGCTGGGGGCTGAGGGTATTAACTTGTGCTTCCATGTCCCAGTGGGCGCAGCTTGACAGCGTAGATTCAGCTCGTGTTGATAGAGGAGTTCCCAGAGGTGAGAGGAAGTCACCTGTAAATTCTGCAAATGTAATTTAAAACACGCAGAAATAATTGATTGTGGTTATATAAGAGAACACTCTTTTTGTTTGATTTAGCTTTGGTTTGATTTTTTTTTTTTTAGGCAGGGTTTTGCTCTGTAGCCCCACTGGCCTCCAAATGCCTCTCTGTGAGGAAAAGTCCAAAGAGGTGGAGAATCACGGCCTAAATGAAGACACATCAAGGGATGGCGTCTGGGGAGACTGTCACTTTTTGTCGCTGTGATAAACTATCAGAGCATATCCACTTAAAATGATAGGCTGGCAAAGGAAATATAGATGACACGAGTCAGATCTATAAAATGATAAAAGCATTTTGGTTTATTTTGTCTCGGTTTCAGGGTTTTTAGTCCCTCTTGGCTTCGCCGCTGTTAGGCCCATGGCAAGGCAGGAATGTCATGGGGGGAAAGCAAAGGAAAGGAGAGGAATTCATTTCATGGTAGCCTGGGCACGGTGACACAAAAAGAAAGGGGCCCAAGACAAGACACACCCTTCAAGGCACCGCCAACAACCGGCTTCCCATAACCAGGCCCCGCCTCCCACCGTTTCCACCACCTCCTAAGAGTCCACTCCATTACGGGTCCATCACAGATTCACCCAATCAGTCTGTGCTCTCACAGTCCAATCTCATCCTTAAAGTCCCACCTCCCAACGTGGCACTGGGCACTAAGCCTTGCGGGGCTGGGGAAGCGGGGCTCACTTCCTACCCAAACCACGACAGATGTGCGGGAAGATGAATCCGCTAAGACAGAGCATGGCGGAGAATATCGATACTGCAACAGAAGGACCCGTCCAAGCCTCGGGGCTCTACACTGCCACTGGAAGACAGTCTGTGGGCCAGCAAGATGGCGCAGTGGGTAGAGGCATGTGCAGCCAAGCCTGACCACCTGAGTTTGATCCCCAAATCCACACGGGGGAAAGAGAGAACTGACATCCAGAGAACACCAAATAAATAAATGTAATTTTAAAATCTTATTAAAAAAAAAACCCTCATAATCCGTGATCCATATCAGTAGGTGTAAACTATGTCTATGGTGTGTTAACAAACTAGAAAAGAAAAACACACACACAAAAGAAAACCAATACCTAAAACGGGATTACATGTGATTACAGGAAATGATACTATAGTTAAGCCTAGAGGGAAAGAGGTCTGATGAGCACAATCCAAAGGGTGGCAAGTACTTGCTTTCTCTATGATGGACAGACAGCCTTTTTTTTTTTTTTTTTTTTTTTTTTTTTTTTTGCTTTTGCTTTCTTGTATGTTCTAGATCACCTCTAAAGAACAAGCATTACCTAATTTTTAAGACAGAAAAATAAAGTTATTCAAAGATAAGTTTGAAGACCTTCCCAGATTCACTGGAACCGTTGCTGTCCTCCCAAGGACTCCAGGCCCTTGTTTCACTATGGCCTGGGATGGCAGAAGCCCTTAGCATGAATTCTGAGGAGGGCAGAACTGAGAGGGGCGGGCCTTGGGCCTCTAGCTCATGACTCACAGGAGCAAAGACAGTGGTGCGGACAGGGCCGTCTGCGTAGCTGCACTGAGCTGGGCTGATCTTCCGCAGCTATCCCACAGAAAGGCAGAAACCTGGTTGGATAGGGTAGCAGCAGAGCGCGCCCTTGTGCCCCGCACATGCCAAGAAGCGGTGGCCCTCTCTCGGAGCGCCTTAACTACTAAGGTTTCTGCTGTCCCTTGCACCAGAATTTTCTCAGTAACAAAATCTCGATTATATAGAAATTAGACTTGCCGGAGATCATACAATAGGAAACGGAGGCTCTAAGAAAGCCTTGGGTCTCCTTTCCCCACCCCTTCTCCGTCCAGCCTCTGAAATCTGCCTCACCCCCACCCGGGGGCTGAGTTCGGTACCTCTCTATAGTAACAAAGGTCGGACACGTTCACAGTAAGAAAGGCAACACTCAGAATGAAGAGCCATGGCTCCGTCAAGCCCTGAAAGGAGGCCTTGAACATTCTTTCAACATTCAGCGCGCTGGTGACACACGGAACATACTTTACTTCCAGGCGGGAATGGCTTTATGAAAGTATGATCAGTGTAACAACCCCAACCCGGGACCCCAATGACAGAAGGCATTTAAGTATAAATGCGTTTAAATATAGGCATTTAAATATACTGGTATTGCCATCTTGAAATTTTTTATTATTTTTAATTGACTTGCTTTCTTTTTTTAGCTATTTTTATTTTATAGGCATTGATGTCTTGCCTGAATGTCTGTCTGTGTGAGGGTGTCAGATACCCTGGAGCTGGCCTTACAGACAGCTCTGAACTGCCATGTTGGTGCTGAGGATTGAAGCTAGGTCCTCTGAAGAACAGCCAGTACTCTTAACCGCTGAGCCATCTCTCTAACCCAGAATTTTATTATTTTTTTATTGTCTGCTTATTGCTTATTTTCTAAGCACACTCTATCCCAGAGCTGAACCTCAAGCCCTTGACATTCTTATTAATGGTTAAAGGGTATCATATTTTCACTTCTTACCAAGCCTTACTAATTACCAAGCTGGGCCCCTGGCCCCTGTATTCTGTATTCCCAGACTCAGGGCTTCCTGTAAAGTCATGACTCCCATACTCACTGGGGGAAAAAAAAAAAAGTTTTCCAAGCAGTATCTGAAACAAAACAAACAAAACCTGAAACCTATACAATTAGATAATGAGGTCTCATCACCAAGTCAAACCTCACCCTTGAGACATATTTTCCCATAAGACTTAAAGCCTAGCGTGTTTCTTCTGTCATTTACAGGTGATCATGAGCCAAATAACCAGGCCCTCCCCACCACCCCCAACTCCCAATTATTTTATATAACTCAGCACCTGTTCCTTTTGTCTGTTGTCATTATGAGATGTTCTGTTTTCTCTCCATGTTCATACACTGCACACACACACAGCTGTGTGGGCTGTGCAGAGGGAGGGTGCACGCTGCATTCTGGGCAGGGTCATGAATCTCTCTTCATCTCCATCCTAAATAAAATGCTCATCTGACAGCTTCTGGACCTCACGCTGCCTCCAGGTCATTTTTGCTAACATGTCACCCTGGGGACCTGGCCAAAGATGGATGTTCAAACACAGACCCCATCAGAGGTCCTTTGAATGTTTTCTAGAAGGGCAGCATGCTCTGGGAGCTAATTGTGGTCCACAGGATACATCCTGTGAGCTGGCCAAACCACCCCTCTAGAAGGGGAGGATGAGGTCATAGAACTTGCAACCTTGATGACCCTTTGCACAAGGACAAGTCTCTTCAAAGTAAGCTGTGTATTACTGAGCACCTCTGTCTAAAATAGTACCTACAATAACGAGGACCAAAGGCAGCACCTCTTTCTTTGGTGCCTGGGTATATTAGGCAGAATAACTCCAAAGATGTCCACACCTTAGTTCTGGGTATCTGTGACCGTTATATGACAGGGCAAAGGAGAATCCCCAACTATCTAAGTGTTCTCAGGATAACCACAAGGAACCTTAGAAGTGGGGAGAGGCAGAAGAGGAAATTAGGGTGAGGTCCTGTAAGACCAGTTGACTTACCGTTGCTGGCTTTCAAGATGGAAGACAGGGCTGTAGACAAGGCCTGAAAAGGACAAGGAAACACAGTCGCTACCAGCAGCTCCTGAAAGAAGCCTTGCACGGGAGAGACTTTAGCTTAGTGAGACACAGCTAAGGTGCCAATCTGCAGAACTATAAGATGATAAGCAAAGTTGCTGCTGTCATTAAGTTAGTGTTAAAATCCCGAGTCCTCAGGGGTCTGCTCTTCTGGTGTCTGCAATGGGAAGAGTGGAGCAGAGGCAGGAGAACGGTTCTCAGAGCGCCTGCACGCTCCATTTACAATGGTGACCCTGTAGGGAAAATCTTTTTGTACACCATGTAAAGGTTGCCTCTGTATTCTTCGAATGCTGATTTCTGTACCAGCAGAGAGAGAGCTGAGTACAGGCCGGACTTTGGTATTGTTTTTCTTCGGCTGCATCATATTTCTCAAACACTCCCTCCAACACCTTCTGAGTGGTTTAATAAAGAGCTGATGGCCAATATCTGGGCAGGAAAGGATAGGTGGTCATCCAGGTGGCGACAGGAACTGTGGGAAGGATTGAGAGGTGGGATTAGCCAGCCAGACACAGAGGAAGTTGGATGTTCCAGGGCTGAATGAGAGGTGATGGTTCACATAGTAACCGTGGACTAGAATAAATGGGTTAATTAAGTTATGCGAGCTAGTTGAGAGGTAGCCAGCAAAGGCCTAGGCTATAGTAAATAACCATAAATCTCTGTGTCATTATTCGAGAACAGGCAGGCCAGAGACAATCCATCAATATGACACCATCATGCAATTGTAAATAAAGTAAAAGAAGAGAAAAGTAAGTGGGATGTGGTAGCTGGGGCCTGAATCCCAGCACTCAGGAGGCAGAGGCAGGAGGAACATGAGTTCAAGGTCAGCCTGTGCTTTATAAACATGTTCAAAGCTAGCGACATGGAGAGAGCCTTGTCTCTAAACACCCCAAGCCTGGAACTGTAGCTCAGAGGTGAAACACATAACATGTACAGGGGCTACACTGAAGCCCTGCTAAAGTCTGCAAGTCTGCATGGCAGCTCCTTCTGTCTGTACATTATCCCACAATGCAGGGGACTTACTTGGGGGACTCCATGAAGACCCATCACAACAGGATCTACTGACCTCTACTGAGCCCCAAATCCCCCTTTATCCTATCCAGACTTCATGCTCCTGTCTATTAAATAAAGCATGACCATGATGACAGCGACTGAAGATTTCCGAGGGAAAATGGATGGTAATACATAATGAATACTCACTCTCTTTTCATCCTTTCAGGAAAAGCCAGCAGGCTTAACACTGACTTCCTCTAGAGCAGCATGATTAATCATTTTAAAGTCCGAGGCTCAGACCCTGATGGAAGAAAAGTGGCGGCAGACACGGGAGCATGTACACGATTTCCGGGCCCCTGAAAAGCAGCTGAAGCAGAATGCAGCCCAGAAGTCCTGCTCAGAGGTCAGGACAGCTGCTGGGCGAAATTCAAGGGCTTCATAAAGCCTGTGTCCTTAAAAGCGGCTTTTCCCACTCTCTGCTGGCACATAAGGCTGGTCCTGGCTTCAACCTATAAAGCCCCAGAATCTTTTTCAAAAACATCTTCTTTCTACCCACCTCAGAGCCTGAAGGGTTTATGAGCAGGAGCCAGGGATGGGAATGAGATATGATAAGAATGAAGACTAGGCCAAAGAGGCCGTCATCAGCTTAGAGAGTCACAATCCAGAAGGCACTTGGTGACTTGCCTGGCACACAAGAAGCACATGAGTGCTGGCGGGCATCGCCAGCCACCACCTTTCCCGCAGCTGCACATCCCACGCCTAGAACGTGCCTTACATCTGTGTGGACGGATGCCTCTCCCCCCACTTTCTACCTCAGCACTCTCACTCACCTTTCCAAAAGTGACTTAATGACGTCGTGTCTCACAGGAGACCTTGACCACGCATTTTCCTCCTCTAGCTGTCCCTGCACCCCTCCCCCACACACATATACTTCACCCAAAGTTTCTGTGGCCAGGAATAGAGCGCAGAACACACCAGCATGATACTGAATGTCACTCCCGAAGTGCCCGGAGATTCTCCTCTGCACTTGAAAACACTTCATCTTTTTTTTATCTTTTTCATAGACCCAATTAGTATCTATCAGGAATGTCTGTGGCCAGAGAGGAACTTGGGGAATTAATTAGCACCCTAGCTATCCTGAGGAGTCCAAAATCTGACTGTTAGAATGGAGACACATCTGGCCACCCTTGGAGGCCATGGTCAGGGGAATGTTGCAGGGGCCCAGGGGGCTGCTTCGCTCTCAACACTGTAGGTCACTTCTTCCCTGAAGCAGGGTCTGCCCCTGCTCCCAGCACCCTCCATCTGTCTTTTCATTCCCACAGCCTAAGTAGTTCTCTCAAGGAAGGCTGACTAAGCCTCAACATTTCAAAAGGTACCAGAACGGCTTGGGAAGTGTCTGTCTGCTTTCCAGAATATGGAGGGCAAAATTCAACATGAGAAGGAACTGTTCTCCAGCTTGGCTATCTAAGTTCCTGATGCTACGGTTAGAATGCATCCCCAAAGTTTGAGCTTTAGAAACTTCCAGGAGTCAGGAGGCTGAGTAACCAAATCACTTCGCGCTGTAAGTCAGCCTGGACTAGAGACTCCAAGGCAGAAACAAACACACTCAGAGCCAGCTTCCCCACTCCTACGGCACCGTCAAGACCAAGAAAAGCAGAACAGGCCGAGTTCACCCTCCAGGTGGCAATGGCTTACAGGGTAGACAGGTCCACAGGCAAGATTTCCAAGGTGGAGAAAGGTCTTTGTGTCCCTTACTCTTTGTCTCTGTGACCAAATGCCTGATAGATTCAGCACAAGGGAGAAGGGCTTTATTCCTGTTAAGTTCAGATATTTCCATCCACAGCCAGGCTTGAGAGCAGAGTGGCAGAGACCCAAGCACCAGAGCCTCCAGAGGAGACCCCAAGGGCTAGAGAGGGAGAAGCTAAGTCTGTCCTGGCAGCTTGGCTTTCCTTGTCTCTTTAACCCAGCCTTGTGTAGCTTCTATGGTCTGAATATTTGTTTCCTTACAAATTTCCTTTGGGGATCCTCAACTTCTCGTAGGGTAGCTGAGGAAGGTACAGCCTTTGGGATTAAATCACTTTTTGACCTGTATATAGGTCTCTTTGCCTGCTGATGGCAGAGCCCTGAGTCTGTTAACTTATTAGTGAATTTACAGGAAAATAAGACATAAGATAAAGATAGAAACTAGACCACTCTCACACACAAGCATTCAAGAGGAAAATGTGGATGAAGTTAAAAACTTCAACTTCAGCCTCGTTTATTGTTTGGTCACAATTTTTATACTTCTGAGACCGAGCTCTCTACATAAGGAAAAGAATTACCTCATAGTCAAAAAGGCAATCACAAAAACAGATGAATTCTAAAATATAACAAGTTACATGTTTTCTTACTAAAATTAAGCATTTCTTATCTATGTATCCATTACATAAGTTCATAGTGAGTTCAGAATGACAAAGGTTGACAAGGCCTAAAGGTTAACAGGGTCCAAGAACTTATAAGAATATATGTCTTTTCAATTAGGACTGACATGACTACACATTTTCCAACTATCCCTTAGTTTATAGTGGGTTCAGGACAATAATTTTATCTTTCTTTCATTTCAAGATACAAAGTAAATTTAGAATGACAGTATTTTATGCCATAAGTTGACAAGGTATAAGGAATTAAAACAAAACACCTTGTTTTTATTGATGTCAAGATTTGTATTTAATTTGAACACTTCTTGATAGTTGGCATTATTTTGTGGGTTCATGGGAAGTTTAAACCAACTTGCCTATATTTATGGTGTACCCCAGGATTTGTGGTGCCATCTCAAGTGAAAGCCAATCTGAAGCCACAAATCTGTCTCAAATCTGTCTCAAGTCTGTCTCCTCCTAACACGTCTGGAGGCCCACAAAGGTATTTATTACAGCTGTAAACTTCTAAAACAATTTGACTTCTAAAATTGTTTGAATTAAATCAGAAATTCCATAATCAGGAATTAATTCATCTGAACAGCAGTGCATCTTCATAAAGATCCCATAGGAATCAATCAGAGTGGGTAAATACCCAAAAAGTGAGGGTTCACACCATGCCAGATTTTTTTTTTTTGAGAGAGATTCAGCAGCACAAAAAAAGGGGTTTTAGAGGCTGGAAGTAATTCTAGGGGTGCATCAGGGTATAGACCTTGCAAAATACCCGACTACCTTCCAGAAAGCCCACATGCCGAACGAACTTCCCTGATTTAACGGCTCTTGGCAGGTGGCCTCTGGGATGGAAAAGAAAGTGGATGCATCAGTAGATGGTGATTGCATGTGAGGGTCACTTTCACAGACAACAGCATTTATGAGGGAGAGTGGCTGGTGCCTACTCTCCCCAATCGATTGCCCAAGGAAATGAAATTGGAGACAACTGCATTTGTACATGACCAGGATTCCTGACAAGGAGAGGCTTTCTTTAACCAGGGGGCTGGCTGCAAACCTCACTCTCCAGAGAAAGCCCTCACTTCAGCTAAATGGAGGGGAGCACTGTGTGGGTGGTCACAGAAGGCCGTGTATTCCATGCTGAAAGTCAGCCCAGCTCTGGCTGCACTGTTTCATTTTGATCCGGCTGCAGCCTGGCCCTTGTGGTCCAGAGGCCAGTCCCATTGTATAGCTAGAGACCCTAAAAAGAGGGAGGATGAGTGTTTTTGCCTGGGCTACATTTCCTGGGCAGGCTTCCAGGCCCAGAACCTCTATCTTCAAAATCCACATGCCTTGTTTGTTTGTTTGTTTGTTTGTAAAGCATGGTTTGGGGATATAGTTAAGTCAGGCCTACAGTTCACTCTATAGCCCAGGCTGGCTTTGAACTCAAAACCCTCCTGCTTCTACCCTACCAAATGCTAGAGTTATAGGCATGTATCACATTACCTGGCTTGAAGCCTATACAGTTAACACCAAGACTGTGCCATTTCAGTGAAATGTAGGGCAGATGGACAGGCAGACTGGAAGGTAGGGAATATAGAATGTCAGGATAAATGCAGGAGGAAAATACCACTGTTGGGATAATCATTTTGTGCACTGTCTTTGTATTACACAAACGTTGATTTCCATACCAGCAGAGAGCTGACTACGGACCAGACTTCGGTGTTGTTATTTTTCCGAAGCATCACCTGTCTCAGTGTTTTGTAAACATCTTCTCCATCACCTCTTGATTGGTTTAATAAAGAGCTGATGGCCAAAAGCTAAGCAGGAAAGAATAGGTGGGACTTCCAGAAAGAGACAGGAACTCTGGGAAAAGAATCAGGTGCAGGGATTAGCCATCCAGACATGAAGGAAGTTGCTGGTACTGAGGAGTGGTAACGAGCCAGGTGCTAGAATGTTGGTTTAAGTTATACAAGCTGGGTGGGAACAAGCCTAAACTAAGGCCAAGCTTTCGTATCAATAAAGAGTCACCATGTCATTATTGGAGCTGGCAGTGTAAAGAGAGTCCTGTTATAAACCACCCAAACACACTTTCTTTTGCAGATCCTTAGGGAAAAAAAAGCAACCACGCCTGTCACCTTTTGCCCAATCTCACCGGCTTTTCCCAGCAACCCTTACAGCATAGTTGTGACCAAATATTTGAATTTAAAAATTTAAAGCCATGTCTCTCATTTGATTTACAATTATTCAAAAGTTCCCCACCTCTCCTTCCCCATTTCTTGGGAGGTAAAAACAGGAGACAGGATTGACTGGCAAATGCTTTGACATATGCCCCATGACCAAGTCAGTATTACTGTCCTTGTTGGTTTGTTGTTTTTCCTGAGAAAAGAAGCTGAGGCTTGTAAAAAGATGAGCCTAAAGCTGAGGTAACTAGCAACATGAGGAGACCTACCATGGTTCCCATTCTGCAACTTTCGCTTCTTCATTATAGAATACTCGGCCATGACCTTGATCAGTTTTTTTTAAGTTAATAATGTCAACCTCAATCTATATTTATATACTTGCTGTAACTATTCACCCAGAAAAAAAAAAAAAAGCACACTCTCTTGCCTGGTTTTGCTGTGTTCCTGCTGGCTCCTACCCTTGCCCCTATTAAAAATGCAGGAGTTGCAACAACAGCCTGGGCCTGGCAGGGTTTAAAGGGGGAAGTGATCACGCCTTTGGTTTTTAGGGATTCAAATGAGCAGTAAAGGTTTCTCTAAAAAGGATGATTCAAGGAGATGACAGGTGATGAAACAAGTCAAAGCTAAGACCCTAAGAGATTCAAAGAAATCACCCACTCTGTTTTTACAGCAACTGTTACTATCTGTGCTCACAAACTCTAAAGGCAGGAGGCAGCCAGGGGCCTGTCATTCAAGCCTGAAGACTCTCAGCTTTCAACAGTGATCATTTGTGAGAAAGAAAGAGGAAGACGGTGAAAGGAAAGAGTTTGGCGAGAGGAAAGAATACAAGGGATTGTGCCCATCCCTTTTGGGGAATTTTGAGAAAGAGCCTTTCTTTCCAAGAGCCAAAACAAGAGAGGATGTTGGGCAGAGCTCTGTGCCTTTCATTCTCTCACTAAAGGGGGCCAGCATTGGGTCCAACAGTACTAATGGCAGCCAGTAATTACTTAATGTCAACCAAGAGCCAAGCTCTGTGCTGGGGGATCTCACATATCATCTAACTTAATTTTCAGAGCTTTAATGAGAAAGTATTGTTAACACATCCACTTTCACAGTGAGGAAACTTGTTGGAGGCCACACAACTCACCAGGGCTATGGGATTCCCCTTCAGAGCTGCCTGCCCGCTATGCCTTGCTTGCCAAGAAAACCTGCAGGGAAGACAGAGGTCCATGACCATGTGCTGGGGGGAGGGGAGTAAGGGGAGCTTTCAACCAGAGGGACTCAATGGAAAAGAGGCGTATGCCAACAAAGACAGTGGGGCCCTAAGTTGTGAGTGTAAGCTGCTCACCTTTTTTTAAACAATGTGTTTGTTTGTTTGTTTGTTTGTTTGTTTGTTTTGTTTAGTGTTCTGCCTGCATGTGTGCCTTCAGGCCAGAAGAAGGCACCAGATTTCATTACAGATGTTTATTTATGAGGCACACATGTGGGTGCTGGAACTTGAACTCAGGACCTTTAGGAAGAACAGCCAGTGCTCTTAACCTCTTAACCTCTGAGCCATCTCTCCAGCCCTAGGTTGCTCATCTTTAAGTCATTCTCAGAGTCGGACTGAGGCCCTCAGCCTATACAGACACCTTTCCCCTGCTGCCTTGTTCTTCTACCCCAGGCCTCAGCTTTCTTGCCACAAACTGGAGCCCACTCCCACTATCCCCTTCTTTCAGCACAAAGAAAGGGCACCGGGGACTCCTGCCTCTGCCTTCACGGTGGCTACATGTGTTCCAGGCCACGACAGAAGGCAGATGCTGTTAAGAGATGAGGAGCGAGGGTAAAGCAATGCACTGCACGCTTGGTACTGCCTGGTAGCTCTGGAAAACAGAACACTACGCTGGGGAAGGCTAGATGGCTCAGCAGGTAAGGGTACTTGCTGCCGAGCCTGATGACCTGGGTTCAAGACCGGGCACTCACATGTTGGAAAGAGACAACCAGCTTCCACTGACATCCATTTTCCTGCCATGGCACGTATATACTCACACTATACATCCCCACACTAAAAGATGAAGATAACAGTCACCGTGTCTCATGGGCACCTGTAGGAGACTCGGATTTTTAGGGAGAAGCCAGAAAGAATATTTTCTGAGCTTCTTTGCAGCCAACAGCCAAGTGTCTGAGGGTAATCCATCAAATGTTGAGAAGACGGCTGTCTTCGCTCAGCTCCCTGCTAAGAAGCCCCAGCACTTGCGCTTTGACACAGTGATTTCCAGAGATTCAATGTGTTGCCTGTCTGAGGAGGCTCAAAGGGACACTTTTGCGAGCTCCTTGTCAGGTAGCAATTTCTCTCCAGTTCTTTCCTTCATCCCTGAAACTCACAGACTAATCCTAGGGACCTCCAGACAGCAAGGACATTGTCTGACATCTCACCTGTTCCGAAAACAGAAACAGCTGGGCAGGATGACAGACACCTTTAATCCCAGCACTTGGGAGGCAGAGGCAGGCGGACCTCTGTGAGTTGGAGTACAACCTGGTCTACATATGAGTTCCAGGCCAGCCAGGGCTACACAGTGAAACCTTGTATTTCAAAGAGAGAGAGAGAGAGAGAGAGAGAGAGAGAGAGAGAGAGGCGTTTGCTACCACTGCCCGACTCTTGGAATATTTCTGAATCACAGCTGTGGACCTTAGAACTACAATACCCACCACTGGCTGCTCTTTTTGTTTGGATTTGGTTTTGTTGTGGTTGTAATTGTTGGGGGTCTTGCTGGTTTTGTTGCTTTTTCAAAATAGGGCTTCTCTGTGTAGCCCTGCCTGTCCTGGAATTCACTCTGTTGACCAGGCTGGCCTGGAACTCAGAGATCCACCTCTGCCTCCCAAGTGCTGGGATTCAAGGCATGGGCCCACACCACCAAGCTTGCTTAGTGTTTTGTTTTGTTTTAGAGAGCACTGAAAGAGAGAGCAGAGCCCATGAAGATTTCCACTCAAGGCAATTACTCTGGGAGGTACAAGGATGGAGTCTGACAGCATCACCCACAGAGGGGGACTAGGTTTCTGCTGTGTTGGCTTCTCTGCATCAGCTACAGGAGTCTAGGGCTGAAGATGTCCTTAGGTCAGGGTCTTTCAGAATAAATATCCCCTCTCTGACACTGAGAAGAGTCTGGGAAAAGGCAGAGGTCACTTGGCAAACCTGGGAGAGAAGGCCTCATTGTGTGGTTCCTGGCCGGGTGTCAGAGTCCTGGGGCCTGGCAGCCATAAGGCTTGGAGCCTGTGGGCCCCGTGGATCTCCAGGCATGTAAGCTAATATTTTAAGTGCTCCCTTCTCCATGAGCACTCTCAGAACACTGCAGCTATTAAAAATCACCCCCAAACTATTTCTGACAGGAACTCAATGGCAGGTTCTTTGACCTCCCCACCCCCCAAGGGAGGAGCAGTCCTACTAAGCCACAGAGGAGAACTTTGCAGCCAGTCCTGAAGATACCTGATAAAACAGGGTCAGATGAAAGGGGAGGAGGTCCTCCCCTATCAGTGGACTTGGAAAGAGGCAGGGAGGAGATGAGGGAGGAAGGGTGGGATTGGGAGGGAATAAGGGAGCGGGATACAGCTGGGCTACAGAGTTAATAAAATGTAACTAATAATAAAAAAAATAAATTAAATTAAAAAAAATCACCCCCAAAGATCAAGAGGCTAATGGGCTCTAGAGTTCAATGAGGAACAGCCTAGAATCTGGAAGCTGAGCTGGGGAGCCAGGAGCTGGCTGGAGTCAGTTGTGGGAGTGTGTCCACGGAGCAAAGGGGAACTTCAGATACTATCGTCACTGAGAGGCGGAGAGGAAGGAAGAGAGTTAAAACACTTCAACAGAGGCAAGGGGTTGAAGAGGGGGATTGAAGGGTAGGCATTCAGCAACAGGTTATCTGGAGCTTGTGGGGGACCTTAAAGGCTTTAGGGAGTCTTAAAGACCCCAGCCTCTTTCAACAACCCTCAACACTCTACCAACACTCTAGATGGGTTTGCCGCCAAGAGCTGGGGCTGCAGCCCTTCACAGGTCAGCCTGGCCCTCAGTGGCCCTAGAGCCCACCCCCCGCCCCCAACCAACGTAGCTTGTGTTTCTCTTGGTATGTTTCTTAGAGATCTCAGACTGGAATCAAAAGGGCCTTTATTAAGGTATCTCTGATTACCCTTTCAGATTCCCAGCCCAGCCTGTCCATGTCTGCGTCTTTTTGTCTCTGTGACTGACAAGACAAATCCAGTCATGGAGCTGGAAAAGCCTGCTAGATGATCACAGAGCAGCGACTGCGGCTTGCAGGGCAGGCACCAAGTTCCTGGCCCTGAAGAGAGGAGGTAGGCAGAGGGCCCCCCTCTCTGAGGGTGGGGTGTTAAGGATGGGTGGTTGAGCCCCAGGTGCAGTTAAAATTGGAGAGCAGAGCCACACTGGCCGATTGGGGGAAAGGCCTGGCGGGGACACTGCACAGACCCTCTTTAAGCTATGCGCTCTTCTTCCTTCATTGAGAAACTCCTGTTGCTGAGTAGCAGCCTGTAACAGGGCGTAGAAGACCATGGAGCAGGCGCTGGGCGGGAGGGCATCAGGGAAGCAGAAAGGGAGCTAGTTTCTTCCATCTGGTGCGCAAACTCCAAGACTCAAGCTTGTGACAGACCCCACCCATCTCGGGCAAACCTCCTTTCCTTATTTTGTCTTTACTCAGCCTCAAGGACTGTGATCCAGGAGACCTAGAAGCTGAAGGAGATTAAGATAGACCCCAAGGTCCTCTCACACCTCGTTCATAAAAACCAGATCCCTAGCCTCTTGCCAAGATCCCCTCCTCTGTATGCCAAGGAGGCAGCTGTGGCAATACAGGGGTGACAGCGCTGGGAACTCCGGGCTAGGCTAGGCTAGCCTAGTCTGCAGAGAGGAGGGTGAGCAGAAATTGCAAACTCTCTGGGCAGAGATACCTGCCCATCCCAAAGGATGGCGAACTGCACACTTTGGGATCAGTGCTCGGCGGGGGGGGGGGGGGTGAAGAGATAGCGGGGCGCTCTGCTCAGCGATGACCGGTGACCCATCCAGCCCCTGCACTGTGCCTGGGGTGCAGCGGCCGCCAGCAGGACTTACCCCACAGCAATAGCAGAGTGAGCAGTTTGGCCTTAGGGATGAGCATTGGAAAGTATACAGCCCCTAGACGCAGGAGGCTCATCAGGAACACGTTCCTCCGGACAACGCTGAGGCGCTGCCCGAGCGCACCCTGCTGGTCCCTGGAGCCCCGCACGGATTTCCTCCTTGGCATTGCAGATGGGGACCTTGGCAGGGTGGGGCTGGCTTGGCTGGAGAGGAACGTACGCTCCCGCCTCTAAGCGGATGTACCGCACTTGGTGTCTCTGCCCTCTCCTCTCCTCTCCTTTTGGTGTTTGACATCTGTTGCTGGTCTGTCGCCTGCGCAGCCGCAGGAGCCGCAGGCTAGCACGCAACACCGCAGTTCTTTCGATGGTGAATTCCCATGACAAGGCTTTCTCCCCCTGCCGGACAGAACAAAACCTTAATGTAGCCCCTTGCGGAGCCAGGCTTTAGAAAGATCACAAAGCACAAGGAAAACTTACCTAGGAAAAGCCCACTTGTTTCTCCGCTCCAATGCTAGCTGCCCAGAGGGTGGCATGCCGGGAGAAGCAAAGAGGGTGAGCTGATGCCCCAGACAGTGCCACCCGAAGCGGATCGATGAAAAGGGGAGCTCTGTGTTCCACTTTCAACCTGGTGGCCTTTGACTTGGCTTGGTTTGATTGTTGTTTTTTTTCTAACCCATCTCAGCATAAATTTCCTAATCAGGGAAAGAGGACTATTCTTCCTTCCAGCTTTCAAATTCCATCTGAGGTTCAAGGGGTGTCATTTTGTTTTGTTTTAAAGCTGATGTTTTGATTACTCATTGTCGAGAGTCCAAGGGGAAAGATCACTAGGGACCGAACACCTCAAAGGAATATACACCAGGCTCTTAAAGAAAGCGTATCTGGTCCCCTTAGCCAGATAAAACAGTGTCTAATTTAAAATAAGGCCAGATCTGAGGCTAGTGGAGTCCTGGCTCCTGGTGCTTCTGCTGAGCTGACACTGTAAAACGAGAGGAAATTTGTTTGGGACCAGATAAGTGCCAAACTGCACAGCAACCAGCAAGACAATGGAACATGACACCCTAGAGTATCGTCTGCCTCACAAACCGGGAGCCACTCTTTCTTCCTCTCTGCGGACTCTGGCTCCCATCAGACACTCACGAGCCCTATGGCCATCTGCTTCAGACTGTCTTTTCTGTCTGGGTGGACAACTGCCCTAAGGACTCCCCTGCTCTCACTCACTCTCATCGTTCAGATATTTGTTTGGCATGAACTAAACAAGCGCTTTTGTGCCAGATTCAGTGGTCACGAGGATAAATAAGGTTTGGTCTCCTGTTCCACTGTTGTCTCCGAGGCTTGCAGCCTCTGTCTGCTAACCTAGGCCTAGTCCTGGAAGCTTCTAGCCTCTGTATGGTCTAATCTAGGCCTAGAATGGTTTCAGTCTCTGAGACTTATTGCTTAACAAGCTCACCCTTTCTAGAGCTGGGCATGGTGGTGCACGCCTTTGATCCCAGCACGCAGGAGGCAGAGGAAGGTGGACTGCTGTGAATTCGAGGCCAGCCTGGTCTACCAAGAGAATCCAGAACAACCACGTCTACACAGAGAAACCTTATCTTGAAAAACAAAAACAAACAAACATCAAAACAAAACAAGCTCACCCTTTCTTGTTCTTTTTCTGGCTGGCTGGTTCAACTCAGCTGTTCTGGCTCAAACTTCTCTCCAAGCTGACTGACTCAAAATGGCTTCTCTCAGCTTCTGACTTTCTGCTCTTCTTGGCCTCATACTAATTCTAGCAATCTATTCTAGTCTTCTGGCTCTTTCTCATTCTCTGGCTGGTCTGTTTTCACCTGTGTCTAGCTTGTTCTCTCTACAACCTGTCTCTGTAAAACCCTCCTGGTAAAACGGCCTCCTCCCCCTCTCCCTCTGCTCTTTAAGTTGCCTCTCTTTCGTCTCTGTTCTCCTGAGAGTTGGGTATATCCTATTCTGTCACATTTTTCTTTGGTTTGTCACTGTCTGCCTCTCCTTGCGTGTGTGTGTGTGTGTGTGTGTGTGTGTGTGTCTGTGTCTGTGTCTGTGTCTGTGTCTGTGTGTCTGTCTGTATGCATGCGTGTGCATGCCTGCATGGGGGGGATGTCACATGCATTATTAGATGCCAATCACATATGCAGCTGGTCCACAGGAAGCAATACAAGCTGTTAGAGTTCATTTCTTATCTTTCTTGTTACTATTCCCCATAGTGTAGTTCCTTAGGCCAGGTCTCAAGAAATGGATGACAATTCATGTCATTCTAGAGTGAGAGCAAATGGGACAATAACATTGCTCAAGCAAATAATTGCCAAAAATATGCTAAGAATCATAATAGTGTTACTTGCAAAATAAAATTTGTGGATAATTGAATGTACTAGAAGGGCGAGGAGGAAAAAGAGTGATGTTTAGGGGATTACCTTTATATACAGCTATAGGAAACACGGGGTTAGCCATTTTAAATATAAGTGCAGTGATCTCAGTGATTTCACATTGCTACGCAACGGAGCTGTAAAACCATTTCATCCTACAAAACTGATATTCTGTACACATTACACAATAATTCACCTTCCCCTCTGCCTAGCCCCTAGCCCGCTGGAGTACTCTTCTTGTACCTATCAGTTTGACTCTCCCAGATGTCACATATAAAGTGAAATTTGTCTTTCTGTGACTTTTTTTGTCATGTGGCATAATGATCTTAAGGTCTATCCAGGTTGCAGCACAAATCAGAATTTCATTCCTTTTAAAGACGGACCAATATTTCACTGCTTGTATAAATCACAATTGCTTGATGTTTTAGTTTCTTTTCCTGTCACTGTAATGAAGTACTCCGACTTTGGGTGAGAAGGTTTATTTCTAGTTTCAGGTTCCTGTCTGTCAGGGTGGGGCAGGTTACCCGGCCAGGAGCTTGAGACCACTGGAGGGTCCTTTAAAATCAATCCAGAAGCAGAGCAACGAATGCAACCATGGCAGCACCTTGCTTGCTTCCTCCCATCTTTTGTTGTTGTTTTCTCTGTGTAGCCCTGTCTATCCTGGAACTTGATCAAGACCAGGCTGGTCTTGAACTCAGGGATCCACCTGCCTCTGCCTCCCGAGTGCTAGGGTCAACAGTGTGCACCCCTACCACCTGGTGTTTTCCCTCATCTTACACAGTCTGGAGTTTCCAGCTGAGAGAGTGGCACCGCCCTCAAAATGGTCAGATCTTCCCGCGTCTGCTGATGTAATCAAGACAATCCAACACAAGCGTGCTGGGGGCCTATCTTGCCAATGGTTCTACATTGCATCAGCTTAACTGATGCATCACAAGCAACTCAGCTGCTAATGTAATGCCAGGTTTATGGGACCCTCAGAGACCACCAGGAGATGACTCGATGCAATTGCAAGAGAGCTTTATTATGAGAGCTATCAAACTCAGGACCCAAGTCTCACTGACACAGCAGTAGAGAAGTGGGACCCTGAGCTCTGCGTGAACAGGATTTTTAAAGGGAAAGTCTGTAATCAGGGGGTTTCCATGGCAGCAAGCAGTGGGGCACAATTCTTGGCATAACAGAATTGGGTGAAATTTAGCAGGGCAGGGTGACCTTTTCTGAGGCAAACAATCACAATGGCTATTTTTCTAAACCATATCTGAAATATTGGGGAGAATTTTCCCACCCAATTTTCAACCGATTCCCATTGATTATTGCCAGGGAGTTTGTCTCTAATTTCTATGAAGCATTTATTCTGTTATATTTCCTGGAGGCTGTTGCTAGGAGAGTTAACTTTGTTTTCTGCCAGGTGTACATTCTGTGATATTTTCTGGTACCTGAATTCAGTTCCCAGTCAAGATCTTTATTTCAAAATGGAGTTATATTCAGGCTATCTTAAGCTCTTCACTAATAAGCAGCACTCCAGCTGCTGCTACCCTTCAGCCCATGGGAGCAAGCTGCAATGAGCATGGGTGCACAAGCATCTCTTACGGATGATGCCTTTGAACATGCAGCCAAGCTATTCCTGCGTTTGATAGCTGACTTGGTGAGGCCCTCCCCTCTGCTTCTCCCTGCAGCTGTATCATTTCACATCTAGACCAGCGGTGCACAGGGTTTCCAGTTTACCACTTTCCCACCAACATGTATTTTCTGTTTCTTTGGAGAAAAGCCACCCCAATTAGTGAATATGCAGAGAGTCTCACTTTGGTGTTGTGAGGCCTGTGTAACTCCATTTCTGAAAAATAAACTCTGTCTTAAGGGTAAACGCCCTGGGCATGAACTCCAGTTTCAAAAAAGGAGAAAAACCCACAAAAAAATGTGCATTGACCACTCACCTCTGGTAATATTTAACCGTCACCCCTAGCAACGGCTAATCAGCGAATACCTGGAGTTTACCCAGGTGTTTACAATAAGTTTACTGAAACAATTACGATTTGGCCCAAAGGACACATCAATTGGGTTTCAACACCCAATATTTGCTAAGTGTCAATCGTAGAACTGCCAAGCTGAAATTCCCCGAACCTTGCTGTAAAAACCCTGCTGATTTGGAGCTCTGCGCTCTCAATCCTGATCTGCTGGGTAGGGGATGATTGTGAGCTCCTGCTCGAGCTTTAATAAAACATTGGAATCAGCTCCATGGTGCTCTTTTGGGGTTTCCGAGCTCTGGGCACAACAATGTTTATTACATTTCCTCAAAAGTTAGTGATGTTGAGCACTTGCTGTGTGCTTTCTGGACATTTATCATTTTTAGAGAAGTGCCCATCCAGTATTTTTGCCCATTGTTAATGTTTTTTTAAATTTTGTTATTTTTGTTTTATATGTATAAAACATTTGCCTGTTTTGGTTTTTTTTTTTTTGTTGTTGTTGTTGTTTTGTTTTGTTTTTTGTCAACTTGACACAAAACATGTCTGAAAAGAGGGAGCCTCAGCTGAGAAAATGCCTCCATCAGGGTTGCCTGTAGGCAAGTTTGTGGAACATTTTCTTAACTAACAATTAATGTGGGAATGTTTAGCTTACTATGGGCAACCCCACCCCTCAGCAAGTAGTCTCCAAAGGTGTTTAAAAGTGTAGCAAAATGTGAGTCTGAGGTGTAAGCCAGTAAGCATGGCCTTCATGGTGTCTGCCTCAGTTCCTGCCCCTAGTTTCCTGCCTGACTCCCCTCAGTGATAGACTATGACTGGGACGTATAAGCCAAATAACCTCCTTCTTCCCCAAGTTGCTTTTGGTCATGGTGTTTTACTGCGGCAATAGAAAGCAAAGCAGAACAGCCTGCGTGGATGTGTGGGCACTGTGCGCATTCCCGGTGCCCCAGATGCCAGAAGAGACACTGAGCTCCCTGGAACTGGAGCCAGCTGGTTTGGAGCCATCTCGTGAGGCCTAGGTGCCTAATCTGAGGTCTCTGCAACAAGTGCATTAAGGCCACTCCGTAAGGATTTTGAAAGACTCCTGTCTAACAGGGTAACAGGCGCCACAAAGTCAGGCCAACATGTACTCTTCAAGCTTCTAATAGTTAACTGTAAAGTCTAGGAGCAGAATCTTTTGAATGTGTAACTGACAGATTATCGCTGGGGCGTTTTTGTGCTATGCCTTCAGACTTCAATGCTTGTATTTACACAAGAGCACATCTTCATTCAAATTAACCACAAGCCGAGTGTGCAGTACACATGTGGCTAACAGAGATCATACTAGACTGCATTTTTAAAGGAGGAGTTGGCAAAGTTGGCAAAGGAAATGTCCTTTTGGTACTCAGGTGATGTATGGACTGTCTCAAGTGGGGATAGTGGGAGATGAAGCGGAAATTTCACGCAGTGGGAAGTAGGTAGGAGCCCCTCCAGTCCTTGAGAAAGAGCCGGGAGGCAGGTGATGGGAGCCACGGAAGGCGTTACACAGAATGATAAACGATTGGGTTGGGATCACAGGAAGGCCCCACCAACAAGTGTGTGGGGACCAGCTGGATAGAGATGGGGAAGGAAGCCAGAGGTGTGAGGGCTAGTTAGGAAGCCGTTTTAGAAATCTGGTGAGCTGTGATAAGAGCCTGGTACAGATTCTGCAGAAGGACAAATGGAAAGGAGGGGATAAGTCCAGAGAAACTCAAATGGAATAATCAACAAAACCAAAAAAAATGTCTGAATTGGGGATTCTGGTAAAAGTAGTTCCTAAAATACTGAATCGATTTATATTTTCATTTTAAATTCAAAACTGTATTTTATATTTTCATTTATTTATTTAAATAATAATAATAATATAAATACTTTATTTAACAATTGCAGGTCATCCCATGGGTCAAGTGGTGGATATCCAGGATGCAGCAGCAAGGTCAGTGCAACCTCCTAGCTTCTCTTTCTGACTCCAATAGGCTGAGCACATCACCCTCTCGAACGGGGCCTTTGACATTTCGGGTGACAGGGCAGCCGGCGTCATCCGTAAATTCCACCTGTTCGTGCACTGTCCCGGTGAATGGGTGCTGCCCGGCACCTCTGTTACTCTAGCCAGCTTGACGGGCTGCACGAGGCTCGTGTCCATGATGGCGGCGATCTGGCAGAGAGCTATTTCTTTAATTTTTGCCACCCTGTTTCTGCTTCTCTTCTCGGGGTACGGGCTTGTGCACTGAGCTCAAATGGAGGGAGGGAAGCTTAGCCAGGGCAGATGGGTACAAGGCAGAATCTTCATCAGCAGTGACCGCACGAGAAACCGCCTTCTAGGAAGACAGCTTCGGTGAAGCAGCTTGTTTAATTGGGAGAACAAGAGCCATTTAAACTTTTAGGAGTGGGGAGAGGCTTTCGGGGTGAGTGTACATCATTGGCCAGGGGAAAGGTGCTGGGAATGCCTTATTTGCATGAAGAGACCTCCCAGGTGGACATGACCTTACAAGGAGAGGAAGTTTAACCTGTAACCTTGCCGCAGACTACATGACCACAAGGGCGGCAGAGGTGGGGACTGAAGGGCCCAGGGCGGTCGGGAACAGCCCTACTCCTACCTGTCTCAAAATGAGATTTTCGGGGTTGGACATACATTAACCTCACTCTTGCTCCAGGCCGGCTTCCCTGGTTGCAGGGCTCCCTGGCCCCACAAAATTTATTATTCATGTTTGTGTGCGTCTGCCTGTGTGAGTTTATCTGTATCCATGTGTATGCAAGAGCCATCTGAGGCCATGTGGGTGCTGGGAACCAAATTCAGGTCCTCCGGAAGAACAGGAAAGCCCTCTGAACCTCTGGGCCACCTTTTCGGCCTCGATTTCATCTTTAAAAAGAAAAGAAAACAAAAATGATTCTACTTCAAATTTATCATTTAGTACTTTAGGTAAAGGCAGTCTGGCTAGGTATGTAACTCCCGCTGGGTATGTAGCTCACGCTGGCCATCTGCCTCGGCTTTCCAACAGCTAGAACTATAGGTACACACCACCACACCTGGTTTTTATTTCCTCCTTCAGAAAGTAGGGTAATAACTTCTCTGTCATGGTTGCCTGGCATGGAGTAAGGAACTCATAAATATTAGGTATAATCACCCTAGTTATTGTAATCATGTTTTTTTTTTTTTTTTAATACAGGCTGAAAAAATATGAAGAAGTTAACTAAAGAAGAAAGGAAGCCTCGTTTTACACATCCAGAGGACATCGTTGGGTAGACTTTTAAATACACAGGCCTGGGATCAGCGAGGCAGGCTCAGGGGCTACACCTGCCTGCTGTGCAATCCTGGCAACTTGATTTCATCCGCGGCTCCCACACAGAGATAGGAGGAAAGAACAGACTCCACAAAGTTGTCCTCTGACCTCCACACACATTCCTTAGTACAGGTGGCCCACCCCACCCCACGCCCTATTTGTAATGTACACACAAACACAGTAATAAAAACTAAGCCTGGAGGCCTATGGTTAGAGCCTATGATGTCAAGATTTCTCGTTATGAAATTCACAGCTGCAGTAACAGCGGGCTCAGGGCTCGGCCAAACATCCTCCTGAACTGTGATTTGTAAGTGTGGCAAAGAAACAAGCCAGGAGTGTGAACCAAGAAGGGGGAAGCCAGCAGAGTGTGGGAGAGCAGGAGCCATAGTACAGAAAGGCCAGGAAACAGAGCCCTGTTTGAAGGTTCCCACTGACCTTTGCTGAGGCCTGATCAGTGAATGGTAACAACACTGACAAGATTGATCACCAGAGACAAGCATAGAACACATATATAAATTAACCTCCTAGAAGCTAAGTCAGAAAGAACAGAGGGACAGAGAGGCCAAGCTGAGTGTGTATCAGTGTGTTTGTGTGGGAAAAATAAGGATCTAGTATCAGCTGGCCGGAACCTAGTAGAAGGAGTCCGTGGGCTGAAAGTGTGAGGAAGGCAAGTGCCCCGGGGTAAGGGAGCCTTGGAGAGATGATGGAAAGAGACCGTTAAGAGAGCCTTTCCTTGGAGACTGGAGAAATGAGGAGGAGGGCAGACACAGCTCACAGAGCGCTTCACAAAGTGAAAGAAGGTGCTGCCAGGTCCTGTTTGCCTCGAAGGGAGATCAGATGTCTGCTGAGCAAGCCAAGTAAGGACTCAGAATGAGCCATGATGGCCTCTGAGAGCTGAGAGCTGTTGAGCTCTCAGTGTGAGGATGAACTGGGCAGAAGCACTCTGTTTTTAAAAATTTATTTATGTATGAGTGCTCTATGTGCATGAACCCCAGGCTGGCTTCAAGCTTGCAATCCTCCCTGCTTAGCTTGGGCATGCTGTGATAACACATACTAATCTTTGCACAACTGCGTTCACTCGGGAGAGGTGTGGGCAGCGGTGTGGGCAGCGACAGGCTGGAAGGGAGAGGGGAGGAAGGCAGGCGAACACACGTGCTATGAAGATGGAAGGGGAAATCCTGGAGGCAGGTGGGCGAGATGGAGAAGGAGGACGGAGAGGTCCAGCAAACCAAGCATGTGAGGAGAATGCCATATGTCCGTCGCTCTGTGTGCCAACTCTAAAAATCAAACCTGGAAAAAGAAAACACCTTTCTGGAGCAGAAAAGAGGCGTGGGGATGGAGCCGGACGCTAACATGCTTGTCTAGCATGGCCAAGACCCGTTCTAACCCCAGCAGAGAGAGGGAGGGGGGTGAGAAGGAGAATGGGGGGGGGCCAGGGAAGAGGGAGCAAGGAAGGAAGGAAAGGAGTTTGTTAGTTCAAGGCTAACCTTCTACTCCTTGGCCCAAGCATCCTCCCACCTGAATAAACATGCACTGTGCCAGCTAATTTTGAGTTCAAATTAATTACTATTTTTTTTTTTACAACATATATTTGTTGAGACGCTTGTGGAAGCCATGTGCCTGACTCAGTCTGCAACGGCCTATGTGGCTTTAGGCTCTGGGAACTCAAGGCAAAGTCGGGCGGGCAGGCAATCAGGATGGGAAGTGTGTTGTTCCACAGACATAAATGCTCATTCCTTAGGAGACCTGGCCAAGGCAGGCTTATCAGTTCAGACCTATATAAGAGTCCCCGTTGGTCTACACAAGGCTAAAAAGGTTTACAAACCCAACTGAACTCCTCCTTCCTATTTCTCCACCCTCTGCCACAACCCAGCTCTCAGAAATCGAAGGCCAAGGCCAGGCTGTTCTCCAGCAGCGGGGAAGGGATTTGTAAACAGAGTTCAGGAATGTCAAAGGGTAACCCAGAGTTGCAGGCAAGGTAGCAAAGCAGGTATTGTGTGTTTCGCTGGCACCTGGCACTCAAGGTAGCCCACTCTCAGGGAGAATGGCGCATGGAAGGGCTGGAGAAATGCAAGCAAGTGATGAGGAGGGGGTCAGTGCTTACAGACTCAATGTCTGTGGTCCTCAGACCGCAAGCTGCCTCTCCTGTGCTGCCCACTTCTTTCCAAGCAAGGTGCACCATGCTTGGATTTCTTCTGCTTCAGACTGGAAATCAACTGAACTCTTCAAGGGGAGAAAGTTCCCCCACAGCTGTCATGTCTTCTAAGCTTGCTGCTCACCCAAGTTCATTTTCCATCCTCAGAAGGCTTGTAGATATATACGAAGACGCTGTAGCAAAGGCAGGTGGATCAGAGGCTCTGGAGCCCTAGTCACGCTCCTTTGCCTTTGTTTTATGGCCAGGGAAATTGAGGCCGAGCAAAGGGGCTGCTCTATCAGTGGCAGAGCACTGCAACCTTTGACTCCCAGACTGTTATTGCTCTGTACTGTCTCTCCCAAGGAAGGCCCAGGAGCCGGGACGAACCAGGCTTCTCTCCAGTCTAGAACCCTGGCCCCTAAGTCCTCATTGTGGTCTCAGGGAAAGCATCCTAGCACATCAAGGGATTTTCTGAATCTAAATGACTTCTGAGGCTCCCAACAGTAAGTTGTAGTAGAGAAACTGCTCCCACACGCCAATGGAAAACAACCCTTATCAGCTACGCTTCTCATCCCACATGGCGACTCTTAAGCAGGGTGTAAGGCTAGGTCTGTTTTACACACCTGAATAATAGTGTAAAAAAGGGTAGAGATGGGATCTGGAAGGGTGACTCAGTGGTTCAGAGCTCTGAGGATCTGGGCTCCGGTCCCAGTACCCACATGGCAGCTCACAACTGCTTATAACTCCAGTGCTATGGGATCTGAGGCCCTCTGCTGGTTTCTATGGGCATCAGGAATGCCTATGGTGTAAATACATGCATGCAAATGAAACACTCATATACATAAAATAAACAAATCACTTAAGCAAATGAATCTTAAAAAGCAAAGGTAGAGATGAGATTAATATAAAAGGCCCAGCCTGAAAGCCAACACCTCACCCCACTCTAGTGGAAGTTTTGGCTTCTTTAAAAAAACTCAGTTATGTAAATATGTTTTTGTTTTAATCTCAAGTATGGGCTGCGGGGCTGCGGCTATTAACTCACGCAGGCTCGGGGAGGTGCCTGATCCCTGCCAGCTGCAGACAGTTTAATTCTGAGGCCTCTGAGAGGGTATAATGCCAGAGCCCCGAGAGGACAGTAGTGCTAGAAGAAAGAAGGCGGTGGCTGCTGTCCCTGCTACTGCCCACCACTGCTGCTGGGTTGTCCTCCTGCTGCCGTTGCTGTTTGCTGGACTGCTGGATATCCTGACTACAGAGACTGAACTTGCCCAAAGGAACAAAGTCTAAGCAGGTCTACAACCCCTTTCCCCTCTAACCTAGTTTCCTACCTAGTGTTGGAGGGATGGAAGGGAAGTAGAGGTTTAAGAACCCAAATAAAGTAGATAAAGGTTTGCCTATACCCCCTGGACCACATGCACTCATGACCCTTCCTCTTTTTTAGAACTGCATAATAAATAAATAAATAAATAAACAAACAAATAAATAAATAAATAAATAAATAAAAGCACAAAACAGGAAAAGTGAACATGTCTGGGATTACAGAACAGGAACTGCAGCCTGTACGTGAAGGAGAAATGTACAAAGAGGAGCCGCATCTTCCCCTAAGGAAACAGCAAACACTTGTACTCGAGGTTTTTTTTTTTTTAAGATTTATTTATTTATTATGTATAACAATATCCTGTCTGCATGCCAGAAGAGGGCACCAGATCTTACTATAGGTGGTTTTGAGCCACCATGTGGTTGTTGGGAATTAAACTCAGGAGCTTTGGAAGAACAGCCAGTCCTCTTAACCTCTGAGCCATCTCTCCAGCCCTCTATCCCCCTTTATGTTTTTAGATAGTAGCTCTCTATGTAGTCCAGACTGACTTTGATCTTGTCATCCTCCTGCCTCAGCTTTCTGAGTGCTGGGATTACAGGTGTTGTCACCATATAGCTTGATCACCACTGATCATTAAGCAAAGTGAGCCTTAAAGTTCCTGAGTTGTAGAGGCATATATTAAAATAGAATCATTTACAAAATCCAGTTGACCCTTGTTTTCTTTTTTAAAAAGAACTTCAAAGTTTATCCTGAGATAACTGTTCTTTCCATAATCTGTTTTCTTTTTACTTCAGAGAAAACAAAACAACACAAAACTGAATTCAGCTCAGCTTACCTCCTTTTGTTGATTTGAATCGTCTTCATGACTCCAGAGTGGGGGAAAAAAACACAATACAGTACTGAAAAGAGAGCCTAGCTCCTCTGACGCCAGGGGGATCCAGGGCTTTGTACCCATACACTGGGACCTGTTGGCACTGGGCCATGGCCACACTGTTACCTATCATCTGCCTACTTTTAGGGAACTCATTCTTTTTTATTCCTTTCTTCCTCCCTCTCTGCTTCCTGGTTGCAAACTATTCTTGGCTACAAAGCTGAGTTTAGTTTTTCAAAGTGTATGTGTCTGGAAGGAGGGTCTCAATAAAGGAAACCAGGTTCTTCTGGTCACACTGTTCTGTGAGAGTAGATAATAAGCTGCCTGACCGGGAAATATATGGCTTTTATTTAGGAGTCTAACAGTAGTGTTTTCTTTCTGAACTCAACTTCAAGACTATCATTAACTAGAAAATGAGGGAGCAAATCTCTAAGTATGAAAGAAGACAACTTAGTCTTGAAGGCAAGCAGAACACTGACGGCAGAGAACTTGTCCACACAGAGCACAGTTCTGTATGCAGACAGCACTGCCTTTCTGAGTGTACCTAATGCTAACGATCAGCATCAGTACTGGCCAAGGCCTATGCAGCAACTTACACAAATAAGGGCTCAGGACCAGGCTAACGTGGAGCTGCTTTTTCCCCTCTATATAGCAACCTCAGAGGCCCCCCTTTGGTGGTTGAACTACCCTTTCACAGGGATCACATATCAAATCTCCTACATGTTGGATATTTACATTAGGAGTCACAACAGTAGCAAATTACAGTTATGAAGTAACAATAGAAATAACTTTATGGTTGGAGTTCCCACTACATGAGGAACTGCATTAAAGGGTCGCAGCATTAGGAAGGTTGAGGACCACTGCTCCACAGTGATAGGAATGGAACCCAGGACCTCACATACGCCAACAAGTGCTCTGTCACAGACTAGAGCCCCAGCCCTGCGGCCACTTTTTAAGACTCTAGGGCTGGTAGAGGGCTCAGTGGGCAAGGGTGATTGCTGCCAATCCTGACAACCCGAGTTCCATCCCTGGGACCCACAGGAAGGATGCCTGCAGGGTGTGTCCCCTGACTTACACACACACACACAAACACACACAGCAGCATGCCCACACCCACTCATATGTAAATAAAATGTAGTAAAAATATAAGAAGACTATAACACATACAGAGGATTACACACTTTAATCTGATTGATGTGGAGGAAGTAGGGAAGACATCAAAGAAATTTACTTTAGGTCTGTTTTATACATAGCCAGCTGTGATTTTTCTAAAAAGTACACCCAAGTTTTAAAAACCACATTTTGTCCAAATCCCTCAGGGAAGCACAGTGTGTGTAATCCAGGAAAGACACTATCTGCATAGCAGGAAATCATAATGGGCAACAGAGGGTTCAAACAACAGAAAGCACCAGGGGATCAAGCAGTTCTAGGGTGCGGATACCTGCAGAAACAACGGCACAGCTCCTGGGTGGCTGCCGTGGAAACATGCTAACGAGGGGTTGGTCCGAGTCTTAGCATGGCTCTCTTTGGAGAAGCGGCAATGCCAGCGCGCAGGGCTGCTGTGTCAGACGCCCAGCTTACTGGCCTGGCTGAGAACAACCTTGAGGACCGGCATGAACGCCGACGTCTCACTGAAGTTGCTGGTGCTGACGATGTGAGTGTGGACGGTCAGCCCTTCCGAGTAGTTCCTCGTCTCGATGCTCCTGGCAATGCTGTGCAGACCGTTGATGATGGCTGGAGAAAGCTGAAATGAAGGCGGAGGCAGGAGAGGGTTACACAGCCTGAAACACGCTTAGGAAGCTGTAACTAAGCCTGGTGGGGTGGCGCATGCCTGTGATCCCAGCACTCAGTGGGAAAGAGGTAGCAGATCTCTCTGAGATCGAGGTCAGCCTGGTCTACAGAGTGAGTCCAGGACAGCCAGGGCTACTCAGAGAAATGTTAGCATTTCTGGAATATTAAAACCAAAGATTTTAGAGCAAGTAAAGTTACAATTTAAAGCAGAAGGTGACAAGGTGACTTGTGTAGAAGTCCTTTATGAATTATGAGCTATACATGCTGCAAAGCAGCCCTTTACTGACTTCCTCCGGCAACCAGAAATGCTAACACCTTTTTCCAATTGAGAGTTTTCCTTCTCCAGGTACTTTACACTGAGCTCTTAACATTAACACCTTACAGCTGGGACCCCATCTACCTGAAGCTGTTTCTACAGCAGATCCTAAACCTTCTGTCCTTCTCCCTGAGTTTGAGGCAAGAAGCTTGGCCATATAATGCAATTGCCAATTTAACTAGTTTTTCTTTCCAAAGATGGGAAAGATGGTGTTGGAATCCAGGCTTTTCAATGAGCTAGAAGTGCACTAATTCTCAGCCACATTCCAGGCTCCTTAATCACTTTTTATAATTCTCTTCTGGCATTAAAAAAAAATTCCTTTGCGACTAGATCTTGCTATGTTGCGCAGGCTGGTCTCATGCTCCTGGGCTCTTGAGAACTGGGATCTCTGACCCATGCTCCCATCCCTGGTCATGTCCCCTTCCTTCCTTCGACATCTCTGACAAAGCGTCATCCAGCACACTGGTTCACCTGTCACTCCTTAAGATCACAGTCTAGCTCTCTGCCATGGTGGCACTCAGCACTCCCATACTTTAGAAGACAGTCTCTTTTGAATCAGTCACAGACCACACCTCTTCCTATGAGATCACCTTTCTTTGCTTTGTTTCTCATGAGAGCAATGTTATTTTTATCAGATGAGACTGAGTATGTCAAACAAGATTACTGCAAAACTTGGCTCTGTTCTCTCCAATTGCAGCACTTCATTAAACTCCCAAAAGGAGCAGCCTGAAAGGTCAGTTCAAGAGGACCAACACTGTGGTCTGGCTGTGGGTTCTCTTGGTCACAGAACATTACGCTGCTCATCTGGCAGTAACATCTGGTTTTGCCTTTCTCTATCAGCTGTTGTGGGAGAAAAGGATCAGGAGTCTTAGACTCCAAAGCAATGATGTTTTTCTCCTCTAGAAAACAGAGCACCTGACTTCTCTCTGGCTTCTAATACATGGGCCATGAGAAAGGAGCAGTTACCCTGGGTCCAACACAGTCCAATTTATATTTCTGATCTTTGTTACAAAAAGGGCTAATTTCCCCTTTCTGTTCTCTCCAGCCCCACACAAATGAGGTCCAGGAAAGTCCATTCGGTACTTTTATGACAATTTTGTCACAGAATGACAGCACTGACGAGCCGCCTGCTTTATTAGCAGCAAAGAATAACTGATTGTCATAATCCACCTCTTCCCTGGAAAAACTTACTGTCTGTTCCCTAAGCTTGTCGTACAGGAACTCCAGGCGCTTGCTGGCATCATCTAGCTTTCTCTTCGTTTGCTGTAGGAGAGGAAAAACAGGTGTTACACTTGAAGCCTACACTTTATGATACTCAAGGTCTTTGTTTATCAAAGGAAGGCCACTATGACCATAGAGCCTTCAATAGCGAAGGACCACCAGAAAGAACTTAAAAAAAAAAAAGGTTTAAAAAAATGTATTTTACTCTTTTATATATACACATGTTTTGTCTGAATGAATGAGAACCACATGTGTGCAGTGCTTTCGGAGGTCAGAAGAAGGTGCTGGGCCACCTGGGAGTGGACTTACAGACAGTTGTGAGAGGCCATGTTGTGCTGGAAATGCAACCCAGGTCCTCTGCAATAGTAACAGTGCTGACCCAACTCTCCAGCCCCAGGCTCTACGTTAGTTAAGTAAACCGCGAGAAGAAAGCTACATACAGGGTCTGTGGCTGAGGACAGGCAGCGCTGGATAAGATCCTCAAACGTGGTCTTCAGAATGAGGTGCTCGTCTGGAATAGGTTTCTTGGTAATTTTTTCTGTTGGCAGAGCCTGCACGTGCTGGAAGAATTAATGTTATAAAAACAATCAGAAATGACCAGAAAGTATTTTACATACAAAGTTGGTTCTATTAGAAAGACAACCAACTTGCCCTATCGACAGGTATGTTCAAAATAAAATTAAGGTTTAACATGCAAAATCATGGATTTGTGAAGAGTAGGAAGTGCTAGCACTCCTTGGACAGCTTGGATTTGAGTGACCATAATGGCTGGGGTTTGAGCTAAGTGGTAGAATGCTTGTTCAATAAATGTGAGGTCCCTGACCAATCCCTGCATCATACACATACATACACACACATACATACACACACATACACACTCACACACCCTGAAGTGACTGACTAGGTACATACAGAGTCCCTTATTTTTCTTTTTTCCTAGCATTCTTCTATCATTTTCTCCCTTTTTCATTTCATTTTGTTTTCTGAGACACAGTTTTGCTGTATAACACCTGGGGTAGCTTGAGATAATGGTGATTCTCTTACCTTAATTGCCAAAGTGCTGAAATTTCAAGTGTGTACCACACCTGACTCATCTTTTACTCTTCTCCCGTGTCCCCCTACGCCCCCACCTTTTACTCTTCTTAAAGGGTGTTAAACGATTACAAAAAAACTGCAAAATTAAGTCAGAGGGTAAGACAGACGAGATCATGATACTGCTAAGTACAAAGATGGAAGGGCACAGGGATTCCAGCTTTCTATGCACTCACTCATCAGTTAATCCTTTCACCCACTCAGAAAGTACCAGGTAATTATGCATCAGTCCTAAGAAGGCTCACAGAACACTGGGAGAGAAGCAAAGCTTAAAAATGTAAAGCCTGGTAATACTGTAACTACAGTAACGTAATGCTTAGGGGAACTAAAAGATACAATAACTCAAATCTGTCCAAAGGGAGGGAGGGGCGCTTCAGAGAACTGCCTGAGATAAGCCTGGCTAGCCACTTAAGTAAGGAAAGAAACATTCCAGAGAGAGGAAAACAGAAAGGGCCACAAGTGATACAAGGGGAACCAAATGGGGGCCAATCTGACTGGAACAGAGAGCAAGGAATATGAGCTCAGGAGTTCTGGATAATGGAAAGTATTTTGTCCTCATCCTTTAATAACAGGAAGCTGTAACGTTCTGGCTAAAGAGGAGGTAAGACCAAAGCAAGTGATGCAACTTTAGTGCTCAAGTCTTTGGGCAGGATGGTTTTTCAACAACAATCTGTGGAGACAGACAGCAGAACCAGCTCTTCTCTCAGGCAGGACTTCATCTCCTCACACCGAGTACTGACCCAAGCTCTTTACAATTTTATGCAGAGGTCAAAACACCCTTGTCCTTCTAAGTCTCTTCGAAATGTGCTAAGAGTAATATTTAACTCATGGGATTCCTGGGCCAAACTAACTTGCCATGAAAATCAGTATAAACCTGTCTCTCCATCCAGAGGTAAGGCTAGCTTAGTAGGGTTTTTTGTTGTTTGTTTGGTTTGGCTTTTCAAGGAAGGGTTTCTTTGTGTAGCTCTGGCTGTCCTGGAATTCACTCTGCAGAGCAGGGTGGCCTTGAACTCTGGAGATCTGCCTGACCCGTGTGCATGTCACCACACCCAGCTTAGCTTCGTAGGTTTTATGCATACACATTAAATGGCAAAACTCGTAATGTTTTTATTTAATATTTTAAAAAGAAAAACCTATAAAAACAGCTTTTACTTAGCAACCGCAGGTGCAGAGAGGACTCAACCAATCTTAAATTGTATACTGATTAAGTAAAATATTGTAATTACTGAGACAGAGTAAACATACATTCCCAAAATTCTTGTCTAGAAAGCTCACATATAGCCATGCAATTGAAAAATAATATATTGGCACTACCAATCTCTTAAAATGGAGTTGTCATTTTGGAACCAACACTGGAAGAACTGTGTAAGTTAGCACAGCAAAGCAACCCCAGCCTCCCATCTGAGCCATCTCCCGTGTGCCCGGCAGACTTACTGATACCTGGATGGTGTTTCCAATAGGAGCTCCTGGCGCCCCTTCTGTGCTGGGCTTTGAGAAAGAAGGTGGCATGCCTGTATGAGCAAGAGGCTGCTGTACACCGTGGAAGGGCTGGCCGCCCGCCAGGTGTGGCTGTGGGAAGGAGGCCTGGCTTGACAGAGGCCCTGCAGTTGAAGGTGGCTGCTGCAGCACCTGTGACTGGGGATCACCCGAAGCGTTCATGATTGGTGACGTAATGGGAACAGGAGGCATGAAGTTCTCAGGCATCTTTTAAAAGATGGGGGAAAAAAATTAAAACACTGAAAGTAAGACTAAAAGAGAAAACAACATTTCCTCAGCTAATAAAAGTAAAGGCCTTACAGTGCCCCACACTTACATTTCTTAGCAGGAGAAAACTTTCAAATGAAATTTTGTGCGGAATTCCAGAGTAAAACATCTAAGTAGACCTACTGTGCTGACATGGGTGAGGGCCACAGGCAGGGTCATCTCTCTCTCTTCCTAAACAGACTCCCAGTAAGAGGCACAAAGCCTCGCATTCTTTCCACCTAGCAGTTCAGGACTGAAGTGTCATAAGTATGGCTCATGTGGTGCATGTTAAGTGACAACAGCAAGTAACTCCAATCTCATAAATCACTAAGTAGCTATTACTTGACACTAAAAATAGCAGCTTAAGTTTCTGGCTGCTATTAACCCTTTGCTGCGGTTTCCTTACTGACTACTTGTCTCCCAATGTTATGTTCTAACCTCTCAGGATTATTCTTGGGAAACAAAATTGCCAAGAATTTACGATATATATATATAGCTTCAAGGAAAGAAAAAGATAGCACTTATATTCAATAGTGTGCAGCAATTATTGACATATAAACAATGTATTTATACAGAGCATTTCTTCACTTAATATTATCTGTGATAGGGAGAGCAAAATGGCTTGGTGGGGTGAGGACAACTGCTACCAAGGCCAAAGACCTGAGTTTAAGATCTGGGACTCACATGGTGGAAGGAAAAACCAGCTCCCTGCAAGGTGTCTTCTGACCCCCCACCCTCCACACACAGAAAAAAAAGTCAGAAACTTATTTTAAAAATTGCAAGGGGCTGGAGAGATGGGTCAGTGGTTAAGAACACTGGCTGTTCTTCCAGAGGACCTGGGTTCAAGTCTCAGCACCTACTGGCAGTTTACAACTGTCTGTGACTCCAGTTCCAGGGGATCTGACAACTTCATATAGATATGCAAGAAAGCAAAACACCAATACACATTAAATAAAAAATTTAAAAATCATTAAAAATGAATAGAAGAAAACCTAAAATATAATTATAAATTAATGTTGATTACAAAATATAATCATTATTATTGCTAGCAGCCCAAAGGACCAAAGAAACTTCCAAAAATGAGCAACAGCAAAGCGAGAAACTGTTTCCTGCTAACTGGGAGGCCTGCAGGGGACTGACACACTGCCTTTTAAAGGGGCTTTAATTCATACCCCTGTCACCAGAACAAGGCTGTCCTGGGGGTGGGGATAGGTACAAGAGGTCAGCTTTTACCACAGAGCTAAGCTACGACTGGCCTCAGACTGTGATCAGTGTTTGAGATCTGGGCTGTGTGTTTCCAGGGTTTTGGCCTCTTATTCAAAGGACTGAAATAAAGGCCCACACAAAGCAATTTTATGCAAAGAAAAAAAAATTTCAGACCAGAAACTGTCAAAGCCAGGTGGTTGTGGCACATGCTTTTAAGCCCAGCCCTCAGGAGGCAGAGGAAGGCAGATCTCTGAGTTTGAGGCCAGCCTGGTCTATACAGTGAGTTCCAGGACAACCAAGGCTATACAGGGAATCCCTGTCTTAAAAAACCAAAACCAAACAAACAAAACAAACCCCACACAGATTAGGAACACTGGCAAGCCGGACAGCAGGCCACATGAATGAGGCTGCTCAGTGTCCTAGGTTTGTGGCTCTTGCTTGAGGCCTTCGAGTCCAAAGGCAGGGGCTGGCTACTAAGAAGTGTAGCTTTTGTTCTTTCTTTTGACTGACAGACTAATTTATATAACCATTTCTCTACCGCACATCTGATTTTAATCCCATGCAAGCTAAACCACGTGTAGACATAGACAGTCAGTAGGAAATTCTTCCTAAAATTTGACTTATGGACACAGTTTTGCTTTATTACAAATATGCCCAAAGCTAGTTCAGGCTAGATCAGCCTTTCTACTCTTGACCTTGAACACAAGCAGAGTACAATTGGATAGAATCTGTCCAAGTCTGGTGATTACTAAGCAGAAGAGAAACCTATTCCTTTGTTCAGAGTGGGGCACACGTACAGCTCAACGAAGGAGTAGGCCCTCGGTTGCTGGGCGCACTGCTCAGAGAAGGACATACAGGTGAGTGTCGCAGGCTGCCAGAGGGATGACAACATAGCCCACGTCATCTAAGTCCCAGGTTCCTAAGCCATTCATTCCCTGTGCTTTCCTGCCTCGGCTTCCCAGGCCCTGGGATTACAGGCGTGTGCCACCCATAGCAGAGTAAGGCTTGGATGGCATTCTTTCTCTTCTTTTATTGAGGATCAGAAGAAAGTCTGAAAGTACATACATTTTACGTACATTGGCCTGGAAGCTTTGCCTTTAAAAGGATTGGTTAGGTGAGGTAAGTACCACATGGCTATAGATGACTAATGACAACAAAGACAGGTAGAGAACTTCCATTACCTTCTTCTTCTTCGGTACTCTGTTCAAAGCTGGAGGATCATTCCAACCATTCTGAGGACCTAGAAGAGACAACAGAAGACATTTTCCTTTAGAACCCTAAAAGGAAGAAAACGACTCAACCCACACTGACAAATTCTCACACGTGCCACACAGGCTGTACCAGTCAGCCTGGTCACACAAGGCCCATTAGCAGGTGGCACATCCTGACAGCACTGCTACTCGAAGTGCAGGGCCTGTGCCAAGCTTAAAGCTGAAGTCCTCACGTGGAAATGCACACACAGCCTTCAAAGTCTGTTCCCTCTTCTCCTGATGCAGGAGGAACAGCCTGACTGAGTGTGCTTTTGCAAAGTTCTGCCATAAGAATAAAGGGAAAAGCCTTCTATTGCCAAAAGAGCAATTCAACAAGCACATCAGAACAAAGATGCTAAACACGGTTCTATTAAAAACAAACAAACAAACAAAGAAAACCACCTGGGCCAGGAACAAGTCAATGGTAGAATGTTTGCTCAGAACAGGAGGCTTAGGTTCCATGCCCAGCACCATAAGACAAACTCGAAAACAGCAAGAGCCCAGCTATATGACAGCAACAGTAATTCTCATCATTTTCTAACTTACGAAACTGTCACAGCACCCCAGCATCTCACATCTCAAAGTAAAATGGTCAGCAGTGGAGCTTGCTGGTCAGTGCTGCTGAAACCGGACAATGTCTACATGACAATGTGTTACTTCACACCCCGCTGTGGAGGCAGACGGTTGTTAAAGCGCAGGTGTGTGCATGAGCATGTGAAGGTGGAAAGTGGCCCCCACTTCCAAATGGGTTGTGTTCAGGATGCCCCCTTGCTTGCTGAGCTCATACGAATATTAATTCACAACAAAATTGCTTGGCAAAGCAAAGAACCAGTCTGTGCTAACGTCATCGAACATGGCCAGCTCTTTTCCTAAGCACATGGACATAGTTAAACAGAACTTCCTACAAGTTCACCTGAGACAGGAGGCTGGACAGGGTTCTGAACCCTTTAAGTTGGTCACAAGATACTGAGTCACATCTGCTTAACAGATTCTTGAACACAGCATCACACAGAGGAATCACTCACTCTCTCCCCACCTCACAGTCTTAACTGCTATAGCAGTCGTGTCATTGTGTTCACAGGACAGACAGCTTCTATGATTTACATCTGTAGTCTTCAGATACATTCAATCACTTCTAAAATTTGATTCAATTAAAAGCCAATGAAATGATACTGATCAGATTTAGAGCAAGTTCACATGCATTATTGCCAATGTCCATTCATTAGCTGTATTTAATGATTAAATTATTTCAAAGGTCTGTTTTACAACCAATTCACCTTCCAATACAGATGCCTGGTCTTGAAAAGGTTGATTTTCTGTAGACAAAATGTAAAAGTCATTTAGACAGTATTATGGAAGACATTCTAAACTCAACTTTTTCTTCTCTGCTTAGCAGCACCCAGGAAAAGCAAATTAACCTCAGAGGAATAAAACGTTATTATTTTTTAAAGGTTTATTTATTATTTGGACAGTGTTCTGCCTGCAGGTCAGAAGAGGGCACCAGATCTCATTATAGATGATTATGAGCCTCCATGTGGTTGCTGGGAATTGAATTCAGGGCCTTTGGAAGAGCAGTCCCAAAACTTTGTACTTTTTAAAATTTACTTATTGACAGGGCCTCTAACTAGATATTCTGGGCTCACAATGTAGCCCAGGCTGCTCACTACATAGCCTAGGTAGACCTTAAACTAATGATCCTTCTGCCTTAGCCTCTTACCTGCTATGATTACACATATGTACAACCATATTTGCCCTAAAACTTTTAAGTAGGGTTATGTGAAATGTCTTCTGTCCAATTAAGAAAGTCATTAGTTTTTTTTTTTTTTTTGGAGGGGGGGGGGTAAATTCCTTTAAGTTGTATAAGAGACAATGAACTCTTAAAACATCATTTCCCCCTCTTACTCTGCATCTCTTCTAAGAGAGGTTTACCCTTCATTAAAAACCAGTGTTTTGGCCAGGTGTGCTGGTACACACCTGTGACCCCAGCACTTGGATCCACCACAGAAGCAGGCAGATCTCTGTGAGTTTGCAGCCAGCCTGGTCTACAAAGTCAGTTCAGGACAGCCAAGGCTACACAGAGAAACCTGGTCTAACCCCCCCCCCCCAAGCCAATGTCTCCCTAGTTTCTCTCTTGGTGGTTTCTCTATTTAACAAGTGAAGTCAATACATCCTAAGGGCACAGAATTTCCCATTCACTAGCTACTTAGGAAAACAAGTGTTTTTATGTTGGTGTCACTCAAAGCTGTGAACCCAAGCTGACTGAGACCCTTCTTTAACTATAGTCTAATTTGTGAGGTTAAGGTAGGGCCTAATGTTATCTTTCAAGTGTGTCCTAAGTGACAGAAATATTGCTCTCAAGCCTCCAGCAGTGTGGAAGAGGAAAAAAGAGGCTGACCACACTCCCTATCCTACTGTCAAGGATCCAGGTGGGCCGGCCCAGCCCAGAAGGTACATCCGTCTGTACACACAGCCTAAGAGAGCTGCCCTCAGCTGCATGCGCTCTTCTGCTGACCAAGAGAACTGCCCACAGCTGCATGCCTTCTTCTGCTGACAGGACAGGTAGGGGACCAAGACTATGTCTCTCGTCTCCCCACTAGAAGCCTGGCTACTAAGGCACTGAAGCCCGGAAGAGTGCTTGGCTCTCTTCAAGTAGCAGCCTGGGGAGCAATTTCCACATGAGCCCTTAGTGACGACATTGAGGTGAGGTCATAACAAAGACAAATTCAAAGTTAGCAGTGAATTAGAATCAAATGGGAATCAAGACTCTCAATGGATGGGCCAGCTGGCTAGCTTGAATGAGAAACAGAAGACATGGATGACAATGAAACTTGCTGAGTAGAAGGAAAACCTGTGCAATCATAAGTCTAGATTAGTAACATTTTATTAGGGTGGTAAAACTTCAGGCTATTTTTCTTTACACTATTTTGGGTCTTTCAAAAATATTTTTTATGGTAAAAGCAATAAAAATCATGTAAAGTTAATTTTTAAAATAGGTATGGTATGTCACCGGATACTGCAGAACCTTCCTGACTCTTTCAGACTCTAGGGAGAAAAAGACAACTCTGGTCTCACATGACAGGGGTGCTGTCCACTAGCCTTATTCAACCCCAGTCCTCCCCGGGAACCGCAGGCCTTGGAGAGTATAAGCACACAACCAGTGGACTGGCTAGAATAACTTTTGGTGGATGTACAAAGAAACACCAATGCTGATGGCCTAGAAGACAATTTGGGATGGAGAGAACACAGAATTCCCATCAATCACACACACTCCCTTTCTCTAGAAGCCAGTGTGTCATTTTTTTTAAGAGAGACACACAACTGACTGTTACAATGAAAAAGATAATGAGTTTTTCCAAAATAAAAACATAAGCACCAGAGAAAAGGACATCTCTCCTGTGCCTCTCCTCCATGTGAAGAGCTAAATCAAGGACTCTGACTTGATTAAGGAAAGTCCCATAAAAATAAACAATGTCAAACACAAACTCCACTTTTCACAAAGACAGTAACACCCACCCAACAATAGCTTCATAGCTTGAAGGCCATTTTATCAGAAAACAATTTTTGAGTAAAATTCTAAAGCCTTCATATTTTTAAGAGTTTCCTCTTAAAAGAGCACCCGCTCACTCCAGACGGTGAGATGGGCTACTTCCTGTCACTCTGTGTTGCACAAGGGACCTGCCCTGTTGCCACCTCACCCCACAACTGGGGCAGCATCCACCATCTGTCTTGCCTCTGCCAAGCTGTCACAGTCTCTCCTGTGAGCACACCTCCAGATCTCTGTCCCTGAGAGCGCCATGTAGGCCACAGCACTCACAGTTGAAAATCTCTCACTGGGCTCTTCCCTTCTTACTGTGTGAACTGCAAGCTTTTACTTGTTAGGCCTTAGACATATGCTCTTCTTTTCTGCCCGGCTACTTCTTCCGTAATTCCAGCTCCAGACTAAACAGGCTTTCATTAAGAACTGATTGCAGAAATGGTTTGTTAACTGCAACATCTATTTCTCTGAGCCTTCGGCACAGTCTCATGTATTAACAGAAAGCTTAGAAATCTGTAGGATCTAACAGGAATTATCCACATGCCAACTCGAATTTCTAAATTCTAAACAATCCCATGATCCACGACACATTACAATAGGGCAAAATTTTCAGTCTCATTATGTAACTTCAACAAAACCTTTAGGAAATCCAAAATTAAAATATGGTGAAGTGGGCTGGAGAGACGGCTCAGAGGTTGAGAGCACTGGTTGCTCTTCTAGAGGTCCTGGGTTCAATTCCCAGCTATCACATGGTGACTCACAACCATCTATAAAGGGCTCTGGTGCCCTCTTCTGGGAGGCAGGCACATAAGCAGGCAGAACACTATGAATAATAAATAAATCTTTAAAAAGAAACTATGGTGAGGTGACTGTAACGAAGATGTAAAGGAAGGTTAATATATGCAAGAGGTTAACCAGCAGCGGGCATACAGAGTGCATGCTGAACACCAGCCCGTTAGCCATTCTGTCTCCAGCCAGGTTACAACTACACAACATACATAACCTCATGGCAAATACATGCTTGCTTGAGAAGGAAAATGTGCTGTGTAAATACTTATTTTTTATCATAAAGTGACAAAAGCCTCCAGCAACGGTGCTGGGGAAGTCTCTGGTTCCACCACTGGGAGGTTTCTGTCCCTGACATGAGAACTCCAACACAGGGGCAGAACCGGCCCAGGCCACGGGGATGCAGACCCAGGGTGAGCTGAACCCATGGCATGCGCTCCTGAGACTGTCTGCAACACCTAGAAGCTCCAGCTTCGTAGTCTTATTAGAATCTACAATGTCTCCCTAGTTTAATGTCTATCAGGGTGTGAGGACCTAAACAGAAGACATAAAGCAAATGCTAGGCCATGCCCAAGGCATTTTAGTAGAAGTGAGTTCCCCTTCTATTTCCTGTTCCACCTGAGAGGGTGTTTACTCAAGAATCATACCCAGCGACTCCAAACGGTTGCTTATCGAGGTTAAGGGTATCTGTGGGACTCTATGAGCTAGCACTCATTCCTAAACCATCGAGCTACCACTGTGTCTGCGTCGTACGACTGAAATGGGTATGGCAGTCCCCTCCATGGTCAACTCTGTCCAAAGTTATTAAGTGGAATATTAAGAATTCGTAAGCAAGGGCTGGAGAGATGGGCTCAGTGGTTAAGAGTACTGACTGCTTGTCTACAAATCTGGGTTCAATTCCCAGGTCCCACATGGCAGCTCACAACTGTCTGTAACTCCAGCTGTAGGGGCTCCAACATTCTCAAATAGACATACACAGAGGCAATACACCGATGCACATAAAATGAATAAACAAATACATCTTTAAAAAAAGTTTGTAAGCAATAGCTGTCAAGTAAACAAGGGCAGCTTTAAAGCTGTGCACTGCAGAGAAGTCTGATATAAGCTGTTCAGCTGCCATCCCGCACTTCAAGACAGAAGAGTGCGAGTTGTCCGCTTGTGCAGTGTGTTCATGCTGTATGTGCTGCCTGCCCGCTCGTTACTCGGCAGCCCTTTCATTTGGAAGATCACCTGTAGTGCTTGTGTTCACTTAACAATGCCCTAAAGTATGGATGCTGGCAAGTTATTTGAGGTTACTGTTTTACATTTCAGTTAACGTTAATCTCTTACTATTCTAATCACACTTTGATCACATATGGGGCTGGTGGTGGTGGTATCAAACATCCACTGAGCTTCCAAAGACAAAGACAACTGAAGTGCCCAAAATCCTTGTAGTGTGCAATTTTAGCTATTTGAATATTAACATTATATATTAGACAAGGGGAAAAGTGTGTTTATACTCCTGAGATCAATTGCTCACAAGACTTTAGAAACAGTAATATTTTAAAATATTTTTACATCTACATTTACTGTATTATTTGAGAAGAACGCTTCTACCACAGACTTACAATGAACTTTTCTCAATTAGAGCTACTGCTCAGCACTAATCCAGAAAACTACAGAGCAGACACTCCTGAGCAGCTTCAGCATGGGGCCAGACAAGCCTCACCTCATCCTTTCATCCCACTCGGCTCAACACCTGCTCTCTGAAAATGCTGACATGTACAGAGGCCTTACTTTGGGTTTCCGTTATTTTCTTTCTTACACTCATTTATTTGTGCATGTGGTGGACAGAGGATAGCCTCTGGGAGTCACTTTTCTCCTTCTACCCCATGGGTCCTGCCAGCTTGTCAGGCTCACAGCAAGCGAACCAGCAAGTGAGCTAGCCCATGAGCCCACAAATAATGTTTAAAATCAAGAACATTTTAAGAACACGAGTACACTTCTACTCAAGGAAAGAAGTGGGATGGAGACAGAGCTTAGTGGGAGAGCATTTTGTTAGCACAAGTAAGGCCTACATTCAATTCCCAGAATGCACCACCCCCAAGGTTCTGTATATACACTATCAACTAACTCTGGTTTTGACTACTATTCATCTTACCAATGACCGTTATACCTTTAAAGTAGGTTTACCAGCAGGTTACACTATTAGTACTTTGAGGCTCTAGCCTAAGGGCTCGTCAGCAGTTCATGCTCACTATGGGAGGCTCAGTTACTCAGTCCATAAACCCTTGGAAGTAGTGTCCCCCACCCACCCCTCCGCTCACGAAACAGGAGGCCCAAGCAAATCCCCTCCAAGCGCAGACCTGTTCTTTGGGATGCAGGCAGCTCACTGGCAGCAGGCGGTGTACCTGTTGTTCCAGGAGGCAGTGCATAAGCTGAAGATGATGGGGGAGCTCCTGGTCCGCCATGCTGGAAGGATGCTCCAGAGGAAGGGGGAGGAGGGAAAGCAGCAGCAGAGCTGGAGGTGGGGGAGGGGGCTTGCTGCGCTGAGTACAGCTGAGGCTGCCCGGAATAGGAAGCCGCAGGAGACATGTAGGGGGTGTTAGGGTAAGCGTTAGAAGCAGGAGGAGCAACAGGCTGCTGAGGTCGGTACACTGCTGACCCCCCTGTTCCGAAGGAATACTGCTGGGCTGGCTGGTAAGCTACATCAAGGGGAAGAAACAGAAAGTTTAATTAGTTACACATTTATTCAGACAGAAGTAGGGAAAAAAGGAAATCTCATCTTAGAAAGATGATTTTAATCATTATCTTAAAACAGTAAAAAAGCTAACACTAAAGACTAGGGACACAGCTCAGTGATAGAGCACTTGCCTAGCATGGGAACAGCCCTGGGTTCCATCTCCAGCACCTCAAAGCAAACAGAAAAACAGGAAGAAAAAAAATACCTTCCCTAGGATGGTACTGCTGATAAACATTTTGGACCATGAGATCCAAGAGCTGTTGGCCCTTTTCTGCGACTTCCTGTTCCTGGGAAGACTGCAGAGACAGCTACAAACCACAAGGTGGAGCCATGCAAGGCTTGTGTACCCAGAGCGTGTACTTTTCTTAAAACCCTAGAATTTGTTGGTAGCTCAAGACATCAGCCTTCAACCTGCTCCCGTCCGGAGAGCCTAGTACCCCGCATTGTGCACTGCAGGGCGGGAGGGGCCTGCAGTGTGCACTCGGTGCATCTTTGACCTGAAAACAGCACTAAGCGCTGGATGAAACATAGATTCGTGCAAAGAACGCCAGCAGCCCAGAAAGCCGCCATCAGGACGAGTTCATAGGGGCATCTTGTTTTATTTTAAATAGTTGTTTAATCTTACAGTTGCCCCTCAGATCTTTACTTAAGCCCTTTGTTAACTTTTCTTAATTTTTAGTAGTTCTTTAATCTTAGAAATTTTAGGTTCTTTGTTCTTAGTTGAAAAACAGCAGTTTTTGGATTTTGTTGTTACTGTTTTTATTTTTGAGATAAGGTCTCTGGACATAGCCTTGGCTGTCCTGGAACTATGTAGACCAGGCTGGCCTCGATCTCACAGAGATCTGCCTGCCTCTGCCACCCAGTCCTGGGATTAAAATCATGTGACACCATGCCTGGTTGTAGTTTTTATTTTGTTGAAGTCCACAGAATATACAAACCCGAGGGTGTACACTCATATGAACTATGGACTCTGGCATGATAGGATAGCATCATTTGTTCACGGCTGCAAGACATACACCACTGTTGAGCAGGACACGGAGTGAGTGTGGAGGAGCACATGTGAGTACTCTGTACTTTCTGCTTAGTTTTGCTGTAAACCTAAATTTATTTTTACAAAATAAAGCCAGCAATAATAAATAAAATGGAAAAACATCAACAACAAATGTCCCATGAACCAACTTCCCCAAACTGAGGTTTGTGTCATGTTGTATGAAGAAAAAGGATCTATATTGGCTAATTTCTAGTTCTCTTTGTCTATACCAAACTACAAGACACAGTATTCTTTTTAGCAGGTCTGACACACGACCAGGAATGAAGGGAACAGGGTCACACAGCACCTACTTCCTAGCACACAGGCTCCAGATCTTCTTTCTGTGTCTGTCTGTCTGTCTCTCTCTTGTGTGTGTCTATCCCCCACTTCCCACAACTCTCTCCTGGAGCTGGAGACTGAGCAGTCTAAGCAAGCACTCTAGCACTGAGCTACACCCAGGGCTCTGTAGTGTGGAGACTCCAGGCTCCATTACTCACGCTGTGGCAGTGGATAAGGTGGCAGCTGGCTGTGCGTATGGCCTGGAGATGTAGGCAACGGGGCAGTTGTGCTTGGATTAACATTGCCATGCATTATGAAACCTGGGGGTGGAGGATTTTCTCCCTAGGAAATGAGAACAGGGTAAAACAGAAGATTTTATTTCAGACCAAGAAAGTCACCAAATAGCCTTGTAATCTCTGAAATAGAATTTGTGTTTATTTTTTAAAAAGCAATTTTATGAGAAATGCATTTTGCCTATATTATCTTCCTCAGAACATCCCATTTTCTAGGCGACACATTCTGAGTGACTGAAAGGTCTTAAAACAGGGTTGATAACATGGTGGTAAGGCACCAGAGGTTTTCATCTCTACCAACTTCCATTTACTGCTTCAGACTCTGGAGATAAATATCATAAGAGGATTTTGGTTTTTCTTCAATTTCTGCAATGCTTACAAAAAAAGAGAAACATCTTCAGAAAAATTCAATTTAAACCATTATTTCGACCTTGGTTGAGATTTTTCTAGCTCAAGTAAATTTAGAACTGCAGAAGAAGAGAAAGGGTAAGAAAATAAACTAATTGTCCTAAAAATTGCCACTTGTATCCCATAGGCAATAAAATGCAACGAGCAGGCAGACGGACACAGAGTAGGGACTGGAGAGGAATGAGGAGGAAAGACAGAGAGTATATAATCATATATATAATTAGTTATAGTTATATATATTGTTATATAGATTGAGTGAGCAGATCATGCTCAAGGAGGAATAATGAAGGCTATACCTGTGTGTCAGAGGGAGAGGCTGCAGGTGGATGGCTGGGAAGGGCAGTAGGAGTTTTGTTACTCCAGGTAGTAACAGTAGGGGCAATTCTAACCTGAATCGAACAAAGAAATATACCAATCACAGAAAATAAAAAGTAAAAACGTTAAAAGAAGAAACAAACAACTCAAAAGGTCTTAATAGCAAGATGCAAAGCAAAAGCAAAAGCAGTAGGATTACATGTAGTAAAGCGATGGCTTCCAGGGCCACCTGGTTCCAAAGGAAAACCACAACAAAGCAGCAGGAGGAGGCAGGAAAGACGTGTGTGAATCCTCAATCAAAGCACAAGAATGAGCTCATTCAAGGGTAGGAGGAGCTGGAGAGACAGCTCAGTAGTTAAGAGCAGGGGCTGTTCTTCCAGAGGACCAGGTTTAATTCCCAACACCCACAGAGCAGATCACAACTGGATCTGGCACACATGCAGGCATAACACATAAAAAAAATAAATAATAATAAAAAGAATAAGCGGAGAAGAAAGGTCCTTTAGGTAGAGAGAGAAGATACTGTGGGATAATGAGTGAGATTCCATGCTAATGATCTGTAACATGCTCTATCAGGTCATTTCACAAGAAATTGTTTACTTCCCTCTGAAGACTCAAACTCATACAATCGAAGTTCAGTCAGGCTGAATGCTGAACACTACTCAGCTAGCCCTGGCCTTTACTAAAAGGATTGGCGAGGTCCACACAGCTCACTGGTGATGGAGTTCAGACTGAACTGGCCTCCCAATTTCCGGGCCGTCTTTCCACTACTATACCATGCTGCTCACTCTTAAGACAGTCTAAGTTTTCCTAAAAACTTTCTAAGTCATCAAAATCCTTTTTGGTATGCAAATCTTTACAGAAACTACAGTACACACATACACATATAAATAAAGCAGAGCAAAGGTGTGCTGGTTAAATGAGACTGTAACTTCTACTGATCCAGCTTCCTTCCTTTCCCTTCCCTTTCCTCACTTGCAAACACTACTTGAAAACACTACACCACTGTCTTCACCCATTCAGCAAGAAATCCCTGTTTCATTTGACTGAATTTACTTGTTTTTCCTAAAATACAAGCTTGGTAAAAGCGAAACCATTATTCTGTGACTTTGTTGGGGTGTTGTTGGAACTGGATCTTGACTGTAGCTCTGGCTGGACTGAGGCTGGCTAGCTTCCAACTCACCTGCATGCCAACAAGTTCAACAGTTTAATGCATGCTTGCTTTTTCTTTTCTTTCTTTTTCTTTTCTTTTCTTTTTTTTTTAAATTTTATTTTGAGGCAGGGTTTCTCTGTGTAGCCTTGGCTGTCCTGAACTCAACTTGTAGACCAGGCTGGCCTCAAACTCACAGAGATCCGCCTGCCTCTGCCTCCTGTATGCTGGGATTACTGCTGTGACCCACGGAGCCCAGCTGCACAAAAAGAGTAACCAAATGTTCTTTTTCCCTGTGTTGAGCAAGCCCTGCTTTACTTAGTACCCTTAAGAAGCAGCTTAGTGTAAGACCAGGTGACAGAAAACCCTAACCCTAGGTTAGCCTCCAAGCTGCCATGTGATGCTGAGAAATGACATTTCTGTGCTGTGAACTCTGCTATGGTCACTTGACACCCCACCTCTCTGCTGTCCTGGCCAACATTTCATCCCCATTTATATCACAGGCTTTCAAAGCACAATGTCCAAGAGGGTAGAGAAATTGTGTACTTTGTTTACCAGGGTAATCCTTACAACAAGAGTAATGGCAGACACACAAAAGAGTTGCAATAAGTACTTGCAAAGTGAAAAACAAACAAACCAGAAAAGGTGTTCTACATAGTAAAGTTATATTTAAGTACAATCCGAGCAAGCTGTGCTCTGAATAAGGACTGATCTGAGTACAAGAAAAAGAGCATGAACTGATCTAGGTCTCTCGTGATTTTAGATTTATTTTTCTATAATGAAAAAAAAAATCCTGTTGACTTTATCACCAATTTGTTCCATCTGAAATGTCAACTTCGCTATCAATCAAGACTACTTATAATTTATTTTAAAAAAGCATCTTCTAGTTGGATGCTGTGGCACATGACTGCAATCCCAACACTTGGGGAGGCAGAGGAAGAGGCAGGCAGACCTCTGTGAGTTTGAGGCCAGCCTGGTCTACAACGTGCAGGCAGGACAGCCAAGACTACACAGAGAAACCGTCTTGAAAAAAAAAAAAACAAAAACAAAAACAAAAAATGTATCTTCCATATAAGGCTGTGAACATAGGGCAGGGTGTGGTGGCATACACTTTGAACCTTAGCACTCTGGAGGCAGAGGGAAGCAGATCGCTGTGAGTTCAAGGCCATCCTGATATACATACTAAGTTCCAGGCTGGCCAGGGCTACACAGTGAGATGCTGTTGAGGAAAGAAAAAAAAAAGAGATTATCTGTTGATCTGTAAAAACAGTTTCCATACGAAACTGTAAAACACAACATGGCCACATTTTATGCCATAAACACAAGGTTAAATCAAACTGGTGATCCATCTAGAGTCGCCACAGCCTCTAGTCAAGTCTCTTTGAAATGTAAGTGGGCTCACCAAATGTCTGCCGTCCAGACACTGCTGACTGTGTGGATCAAGAGGACACAGCGTACTTACACTGCAGCTGGAAAAAAGAATGCTCAAAAACTTAACCAAATCCTGCAAAGGGTTCTTCATTCTCACTACTTTACCTACATACTTTGCTGAACCAGTCCAGTAGAAATTTAGAGAGCAGATGAATGTGTACAAGGGAAGTATGACTGAGGCAGAAGAACCAATCTTGCTAGCGAGATGTAAATCTACTTTAAACCAAACATCCAACAACCACATCAAAGAGGTGATTTTGAGAAGCAGGTCATAACCACCACTCTCAAGCGCACAGAAAATTTAACTATGACATAATATGCTCTGTATAAAACCATCTGTCTGGAGAGACGCACATACATGTTCCCATATCATCTGGACCATATCACTCACATGGGGATAATATTGTTGAGTTTGAACTCTGGGCATCTGCGGGTGGCCAGCAATTGGTCCAGGCCTGCCTTTGGTCAGTGGCTGCCTCTCATATGGGCTTTTAGATGATTCCTGTCCTGGCACAGGCTTGCCTTGTGCTCTACAGAGTCTGTCACGCAGCTGCACAATATTTGGCTGTAGGAAGTAGAAGAAAACAAAATAGTGTTAATTCACCAGGCTATATGAGAGCATGCTGATTACGATGCAAGTAATCTGACCAATCAAGAGACCTCCCCAAAATGCTCATGTTGAGCATTCTACAAAAGATGCTGCTACTCATTAGTCAACATCCTGGTTTCAAATCCTGAGACTAGCAGCAAAAGACGGTGATGCATAGTGCAGCTTGAACAGTGCTCTCAAATCACAGGATGACTTTAAAAAACAACTGAAAGAAGGTTCTCTAAAGAGAATCCACTGCTGCAGCTAGTGATAAAAAAAAAAAAAAGATCCAACAGACATTCTTAAAATAATTAAAAGAGAAAGACATTAAATTCAAATCTGGACCTCATACGGACTCACAACTGCATAGATTTAGAAATATATATATTGACTATATATATGCATTTTAGACATTGAAAAAATTTAAAAAGCAGTGGGCTACAAGGTTCCAGTGACAGCTGAAAAAGTTTAAAGAGCTCACTTAAAGTCTTTGTATGTGTGTGCAAGCATGTGTGTTTGTTTCTGCATGTCAATTTATGGATGCCTGTGGAACCAATTGTCAGTGCTGGGCATCCAGCTCAGTCACTCCCCACATTTGTTTTTTCTTGAGACAGGACTCTCCCTGACCCAAGAGTTCTCTGATTAGACACACTGGCTGACAGCAGCCTCAGATGGCCAGCCTCCTGCCTCAGCCGGCAAAGTCACAGCACCTGTGATTTTCAGTGAGTACTGAGGAGCCACACTGCATCTCATGTCTGCACAGCAAGCTTTACCAACTGAAGCACCTCCTGAGAATATTTAGTAAAGACACTTTACATAAGGGGGAGAGACTCTACAATGATACCACAGAATCTGAAGAATCCACTGACACAAACAGGAGAAAGTGAGAACAACATTACGCTTTTTTTTCCCCACAATAAAGTTCATTAAAGTCCAAAAAGCAGTATGAAGAAAAATATATAGAAAATATATGTGGACCAGGCAGTGGTGGCACACGCCTTTAATCCCAGCACTCAGGAGGCAGAGGCTGGCAGATTTCTGAGTTCGAGACTAGCCTATTTTACAGAGTGAGTTCTAGGTCAGCCAGGGCTGTAACACAGAGAAATCCTGTCTCAAAAAAACAAAACAAAACAAAAAAATGTGGTGTGTGCATGTGTGTGTGTGATTAGCCAGCATCATGGCCCAATAAACAGGTAAGGGCACTTGCCAACAAACCTGACGATTTGACTTTGACCCCTGGGTCCCACATGGTTGAAGAGAACCAACCTCTGACCTCCATGCTGGGTCACAGAACAAGCATTCTGCCCACATTAACTCATTGGTTAAAGTGTGTAGTTATCTAGGTGATCCTAGCACTTGGAAGGGGGAAGCAGGAGAATAAGGAATTCTAGTCCAGCCTCCACTACACAGTTTTGAGATCTTGCCTCAAAACAAAACTACAAAGGTGAGAGGTTGGCCTAATCACCTGACTGCTGTTGTCAGGCAGAAATGCCAAGGCTGCGGCGATGCTACCCTGGGCTGCCAACAAACTGGCGTACTGACTCATCTTCTCAGCCAACAGGGTCCCCACAGTATTCGTGTCCATGGCTTGGGAGAGCTGCACAGCTTTTCGGAGGATGACGACTTTCTCAATCAGATCCTAAATGAGAAAAGTGAGAAGGAAACACTCAGAGACGCCAACACGTGCATGAAAGGCGCAGGAGACAGACAGTCACTAAGATTTCCAGAGTCCATCAGAAGTACAGCACCCATTCCCACCCCTGCTGGAAAGCACGACAGATTAGCACCCGTGGATGGTGGCCAGTGAGGAGTAGGAAGCCTGCCCCTCATAGACCGCATGCAGTCACTTATCTTCTAAGCATCCTCAATCTGCCGGACATTTGTCCACGGGTCTCAGACAGGCAATGTCCAAACTGAAAATAATGGGCAGGTACAGCAGCAGAGACATCTAGCAGGCAAGGAAGGAGCTATGTGCGAGCACAGTGCGCCATGTTTCCTGCAACAACACTGCTACTACAGTCTCATGACAGAGGCATATGACCTCCACAGGGGCTCACCACCTGCCTGTGTTCAATGTCCCCACAAAGGCTGGCACTGCTGAGGAGCGGCAGAACCCTAACGGGACTGTGCGCTTAGGTTGCTTTCTGCTGCTCTTCTGCTCCTGTCATAATATGCTGCCCTTACTAGAGGCCCAAAGCCCTGGGCCACAAACCTTTAACAGGACTCTCCAAACCATGAACCCAAATAAACCCTTTCTCTGAAACAGTTTGTCTGCCATCTCACTTCAGTAATGCAGACTAATCCACAGCCAAAGGCTGTAGCGCTATTCTCGGAGCGCAGGCCTCGTAACGGAAGCTCTGGTGGAAGGGGGTGTACGGGAGACCCTCCCTGGCTACCCTGCAGAAGGAAATCAACCCACAGGTAGGAAACGTATTATTTCTCAGAAGCACTCAGCTTGCCTTTTGTTTGTTTGTTTGTTTTTAAATCTGACTTTTTGTCTCGAAAGAATGCTCTTTAAAACCATGACACTGTGTAAATTTTTTTCTAGGGAGAAAAATAAAACCTGCACTGACACTGGCCACTAGGTAACTTTAAGCTATACTTGAGGCCTAGACAGTCTGCGCAGTTTGACTTTCTCTCTAGTTTGTGTATGGTACTAACCTGAGTTCCACTTCTCGTATTTCATGTTCCCTGATCATACATGTTCTCTTCGCTATTGGAATGCCTCCTTTTTCCAGCCCACACTGCTGCTCTCTGCCAGAGGTAGCAGGAGCTTGAAGGAAAACAACTAAGCCATGGATGCCTTTGAATGCTCCTGCCACCTACTGGTTCAGTAGACTGCCAATGCCACCTGACCTGACAGCTTCAGCCACACCTTAACTAGCCTGTCACCTCACGCCGGGATTCTTCAAAGATGACAATGAACACGATCCAGCCAGAGAACCCATAAGAGAGATAAAAGCAATAAGCTTCTAGAACAAAAGCATTTCTAACTTAATCCTGAGTGAGGTGAGTGCTTACTAACATGTAAGCACCTTTTGTTTCAAAGATACTAACCTGGAGAGACAAGGGATTGTTACCATCTTGAGCTTTTGTCCAACAAGCAACTAATTTCTCTACATTCCCTGCACAAATATAGCAGAGGCAAGCCTGAGTCTGCAGGAGGCTATCTCCTTCACTTTCAAGCCTGGCTCCCAAAAGATCTGTGAATCAAGAGAAAAATAAGGTAGCATGAGACCCACCTTCACCTTCGTATGAGGCTGTGAGCAGCGCAACAGTATTTTCAGAAGCATGGAAGAAATTTTACAACCAGTAAATTTTAGAACCAGAGAGAAACATAGTCACTCTAAATGCCAGGTAAATACTTACTTGTTAAGGGAATGGAGCTAACAGCATACCATATGCTATATAAGATTCTGTCTCTAACTACAGAACTGCTCTCCATCAAGTATATTGGAAAAGAACAATACATGGGAAAATTTGAACATAAAACTGCAAATGCACATAGAGAATGAACTGTCAGTGATGGTTCAATGCTCTACAAATGCTCTATAAATACAAAATTCCAGAAAAATATAGTAAATACACACACCAGCAAGAAAGCTTCTGTTTCCTAAGTCACCAAGTTAGCCCTAGCCTGCAATGATAAATCTGACCTATTACAATTAGTAACTGATCCAAACTAACATTTACTGAGAACGGCTTATGTGCCAATTAATGATGGGTATAGTGAGGCTTAGAAAATGATCTTTTTGGGCTGAAGAGATGGCTCAGAGGTTAAGAGCACTGGCTACTCTTATAGAGATCCTGAGTTCATTTCCCAGAAACTACTTGGTGGCTCATAACCACCTATAATGAGACCTGGTGCCCTTTTCTGAAGGTGTACATACAGACAGAACATTATATACATGATTAAAAAAAAAGAAAACTATATTTTCTAGGTCACACAGCTAGTACGTAGCAGAGGTAAACTTCATATTCTGGTGTGTCTGAAACCACTATCACTGAACAGATTATTTTTAAATCATATATTTTATACTTGCTCTCCCTGTTTCCCTCCTTCCATCTGTCTCTCTTCCTACTGAGAATCAAATTCACAGCTGTGAATGTGCTAAACAAGTGAGCAGCCAGCACTGAGCACAGGCCATCTTTGAATTTTACGTTTCTTATTTGTGATTAGACATACAACAATTTCTAGTAAAAATCCGTACTCTTGCAGCACCCTTGGCTGTCTATGGAACAGTTCCACGTGAAGCTCGCTTCTTACCACACAGGGCTGAGAATTCATCTGGTTTAGCGTAAGTCAGCACTGCAGCTAAAGCCTCTCTCCAATTCTTGAGATCACAGGATTCAACAATCTCCTTCCAGTTCTTCATCACCACTGCAGTGATGAGCTTGGAAAAAGAAACAGCAGAGAATGAGTCTACGCATGAGGGTGAGCTGCCTGATCTCAGCACTTCCGCAGTGCTGTGGTCCGAGCGGGGCATCACTGCCTTTGTGCCCCACACCTAGCAGGCTTACCTTTCAAAATGACTGCTTATGGTTTTCATTCCAAATCAAACAAAAGCAAAGAGAAAAACATTCTCTGAAGCAAGTAACAGATACTACTTTTCCTTCAAAAAGAAAATTTATAAAATTGTATTTTATAAAGGGCTTCAGAAAAAAAGCTACTGTCAAAACACTGTAATAGAAAGATGTCCTGGGGTCTAATGGATCAGGAAAAGCTGTCTGAGCTTCACAAAGAAAGTCAGAAAGTAGGCTCGGGGCCAGAGAGGTAGCAAACACGTTAAGAGTGTTTGCTGCTAAGCCTGAGGATCAAGGCTGATGACCCAAGTTCAATCTCCAGGACCTGCTTGGTAGAAGAGAACCAGCTCATACAAGTTGTCCTCTGAACTTCACAATTATTCATGGAATATTCAGAAATGTAAACAACAACAGAAACACTTAATTTTTTTTTTTTTTTTTTTTAATAAAAAGCATTCAAGGCTTAGGAAAAGCAGCATGGAACGTGGAACTGAAAGGCAACCAGCATGAAGGAGAGAGGGCACAAAGCACAGCTTGAAAACTGGGAACAACTACCACTTCGATTCAGTACTTAGGAGGCAGAGGCGGGTGGATTTCTAGTTCAAGGCCACCCTGGTCTGCAAAGTGAGTTCCAGGACAGCGAGGACGACACAGAGAAACCCTGTTTTGAGAAAAATTTCCAAAACTTCTTTTTTGAGACAGGAAAAATAACATCAATCTTAAAAATGTTCAGACCTTCTATGTCAGAAATTCTAGAAACTAAATAATCTGTATAAATCTTTCGGCATAACAAAGGTTTTAATCACTATGTAAAACAATGTGGTTTCTCTATATGAGAAAAACATTAAAATGAACCTACATAACTCCACATAGAAACATAATCCATCCTAACCACAAAATATTGTAGAATAATTAAAAATTGTTCTAACGGTCCTTAATAATGCAGGAGAAGCATCTACAAAGATGACCAATGGCTCTATGTGTGATCTTGATCCTGTTAGAAAAAGTCTACAGACACACAAAGGCATGCAAAGACGTGCACTCATTTCTGACAAGGTTAAGATAACTATAATTTCATCTTAAAATTTTCTATACTAAACCTCTGGAAATATTTTTAACTTTTTGGGAGCAAATCAAAGCACTAGAATTGTATCACATCAAAGTACAACCAACCACTTCTGTGTCAAATAATTTAATTCTTTCGTGTATCTCAATTATCCATAATAATAATAGGATACTACCTTCACAATCAGAATAATAAATAGCCTACAATTTTAACACTCAGGAGGCCAAAGCAGAAGTACTGAAGGTTCAGGAAAAGGCATGGGCTATGTAGCAAGACCCCATCTGGAAAATAAATATAATTTTGGGGAAGGTGGGGATTTGAGACAGGATTTCTCTGTAGAGTATTGGCTGTCTTGGAACTCAGGCTGGTCTTGAACTCAGAGTATATCCACTTGCCTCTGCCTTCCTAGTGCTGGGATTAAAGGTGTGGGCCACCATACCCAGATAATATAAAATTTTGTAGAGAATGCATGTATTTTTGTGTGTTTATATGCTACTGTTTCTCTTGAAAATTAACATACCCTGGTAAGTTTGCTTTTGGATTTTGCAAAGTATTTCTTTTGTGTCTGAGCCAAGAGTTCTTGTCCACCTGCTATGGCTAATATAATAGCATCAGCCATTCGGTTATCATGTAAACAAAGGTCAACTGCACTCTCAAAATTGCCCGTCAGCAAAGCCCGAGTAATTAAACCGTCAATGTCTGCAACAAGAAAACACAACATCCATGTGAAAGAGCTTGTTTCAAAAACAATTACATTAACATTATGCACACCAGTTTTCATACAGACAAATGGAAAACACAATGCCAATTCATCACCAGCAGATTAAACGTCTAAAATTAACTTAGCGTTTATGGAAGTCATGGAAATGGAGTACATATAGTAATACTCCCTGTATTAGGAAAGGTCACTTAGGCACAACGGCCCTTTCTTAACCCCGCCCACGCATGACAACACAGGTCTACTCATGCCTATTGATTCATAACTGAAATCCTAGGGCTCGGAGACCAGGACAGGAGGATTATGAGCTCAAGGTCCTCATCCATACAGAGATGTGCAGATGTGTTTCAAAACAGAAATACTAGTGTACTGCACACACACTCTCTCTCTCCCGCCTTCTTTCTCTCTCTAAGCTGGAAGACAGACTATCTGCTATGACTAAGAGATCTCAGTCAAAGCCAAGGGCACTTACCCCCACTGACGGAGATGTTAAATGTCCCTCTAGCTGAGGGCAGAAAATCAGATTCCTGTTTCTCCTCTTTAATACGCTAAAGAGATGAAAGGCAGCAATTTAGTCAAAATAAAACTGAAATAATTTATTGCTAACAAATCATGTAAATCATGTATGATTATTCATCTACCGAGAAGATGATGCATCAAGTTGTTCCAAATCCAAGTTCAGATTAGAACCTGGGACTTCCTGAGACATTAATTCCCATGAGACACGGGTAAACCCAGTCACCCAAAATGCCACATGACAGCACAGTCGATATAGGGGCATGAAAAGCTGCTGGCAACCTAAGGAGTGTTGCCTATATCCCCCAACTCTGAGCTGCAAAGGCTCAGGGTGCAAAGTAATTGCAGTGTCGATAGCTTCTGCTATGAAGTCTTCCTGTCAAAGTTAAATCATGAAAACAAGTCACTTGGTGTCCTCAGTACAAAAGCAGCAGGGCCTGGGCGGATGACTCAGGTACAGAGCAGGAGCCCAGCAAGTGGGTGTGGTCTCTAGTGAGACACGCAGCAGCAGCAGCAGCATAAACACTGGTTTTAAATATACAAAATTAAATTGTACATTTCATTTTCCTTTAAATTAGTTATATATGGAACAGCACATAGTCTGAGTGCGTGTTTGTACATAATCCTATTATAAAGGTTACAAATTAAGTGTTTCAATTCAAAATCTGAATACAAAATGATCCGAAATTCAAAACTTAGATTTTCAGATTAGGAAAATTGTAAAGGCCATGCAGCCATTCCCAAGCCTTTTCTTTTAAATGAAAACAAAGCTATCCTTAAAAGAAATCAAACACCCACACCTGCACCTGTGGCACTACACACCTTCGTGTGACGGCCTTGAGCTATAGATGTAAGGAGTCATTTCAGTGCAGAGTCCAGCATGGGCTCGTGTAAAGAGCTTACCTCATTAACTGACCTTGCAGAAGGAGGCTAGCCTCCTTCCTCCTCCCTTTGGTATCTAAGGTTTAGAAAAGCGCTGGCAGTTTACACTGATCACACCGAGAGACCGATCAGCTATCCACCCTCACTCGCTCATCACCAAGTGCACAGAGCAGCACTTTTACAGCTGAAGACACATCCACAGGAAAGCTACACGCGACCTGGAGATGCATGAGGCCCTGGCTCAACCCTGAGGACTGTACAATCAGCTCCATCTTCCTCTTTTCTTCCTTTTCTTCTCGTTCTTTTTTTTAAATTTGTTTTTTGAGACAGGGTTTCTCTGTGTATGCTTGGCTGTCCTGGACTTACTTTGTAGACAAGGCTGGCCTCAAACTGCCTCTGCCTCCTCAAGTGCTAGAAGTAAGGAGTGTGCCACTAGGCTTGGCTGTCTTTCTCTTTTCTAACTCAGACATACTTTCTACACACAACTACTAAATCTTTACTTATGAACTCCTGAGATATTAGCAGGGACACAAATGCATCATTTCTTATGTACTATAAGCCTCAAGCGTAAAGGGTAATATATCTGAAAAACAAATAGTGTCATCAAAATAAAAGGGAAGATTTTTTTTTTCCCTTTTGCCTAAGTTATGTCAGGCCTTCAAAGCATGCGATGATGACTGTTTGGCTGAGTAATTTTATCATGTGTTACTTATGAGTGCATGACCAAATATGTCTTTAAATTGACAATGCATAGTTAATCCACTTGCAAACAAATGAACAGACTTGTAGGTATCTATAATTTTCTAAGTATCTCTAAAATTAGTTCAAAGTTTTGGGAAGATTTTACACTGTCTCCTATTTTCTGAAGTTTTAGGAAATGGATTTTGATAGAAAGTATATTTGATAATCACTTTGTAGCAGCCCAATATATTCATGAGTTATGTTTTAAGCATTTCTTAATGAAGATATTCCCCTATCATAAAAGGCAATGGAAACATCAAATATTAGATAAGCACTTGATTTCCAAAATGAAATAAAATTAAAGAGCAAGAAAAGTAAATTGTAGAATTAGTTGTTAGTTGAGGGGAGAAAGAGAATCAAAAGAAAAATTAATGATACAACTTTGTATTCAAGGTCTCTTTTCAATTAGTTACAGAAATTACCAAGCACAGCTAAGGACACATTTACGGTAAAGCATCACAGCCAGTTTAGCTTTATAAAATACTCTTTACTTGCATTCCAAGTTAGGGACCAATTTAGAAGCCTCTATCACTGACAGCGGGCTACATAAATTAATGTGCCAAGAAAAAAAGCATTAACTTGACAAGAAAGACAATTGCGTTTCTGAATACAATATCTCTTCGGTTTAGCATATTGGCAGCCATCTCATCTCAGCCAGTTAAGGAAATCTGACATCTACTGCTAATTTTAAGCCATTCAATCAGAAGCTGGGCCAAGGAAGTAGAGCGCAGAGATACTTGTTAGGTGAGGCGAGTCTTTCCCTAAACATACCTGAGAAAACAGCACATTCAAACACAGTTGGCAACAAGTAGTCAAGCAAATGTCTGCATGTTCAAGTGAGATACACAGTCATCACACAGTTGTCCAGTAGAATATAAAAGAATAAGTACCTCTCCCAAGAGCTGCTCTTCAGCAGCAGGGCTCTCCTCCCCATCACTCTGTGCTACTTGGTCAGGGTCTTTAAGAGCCTTTGGTACATAAAACAATCACAGAGGAAGTTGAAGAATGTAGCATTAAAGGTTATTAGTAATAAGAGAGACAAAAGACCCAACCAACCACATCCAGAGCTTGATCATAAAACGCCACCAGGCACATTTATTCCAGAAACAACATTAAAAGGAAAGCAAGAACAATCACTGCCAACACCTTCCCTTTCTGTTACCATAGGTCATGTGACATATAAGAGCTTTGCCTTACGTATCTGAGCAGGCACTGATTCAGCTTTTCCTTTTATAAAGTTCAATATACCAAAAGAATAATATGCTTTGCCAGCTAAACTTAAGATGAAAATTATGAACTGACTAAAATACTTAGAATTGGTATTTTTAAACCAGGAAGCACAAAACAGATCAGCTTCTCAAATTACACTTCCTTGTCATGACCTAAGCAAACTCTTAGAAGACAGCTATTTTTAAGGCCTTCTTACCACATCGGATCCGTCCACTCTGTTCAAGGCCAAAGCAATCTGAAATGAAAATAACAACTCACCTACTAAATGAAATTCTAGTTCAGGGCGAACAGCAAGGTTTAGTGTTCCCCCATTCTCAGCACAACTCCACAAGTTCTTATCGGGGAGAGTATGTTTAGGGAAAGCGAAGATCTGTGCAGAAGGATTCTTACTGGTTCTAGTTTCATTTACATTGAATTCTACTGTGCAGGTGTTCTTCAGCTCTACTGTCTAATCACAAAATCAACCTTGAAAGAAACATGCTCTCTTGTACTTTGTTGTTTTAAATAACTAGAAATAATGTTTTTGTTTTGTAGTTGTTTGTTTTTTAACTGGGGCTCACTCTGTAGCCCTGGCTGGCCTGGAACTCACAGGGATCCACTGCTTCTGCCTCCTGAGTGCTGGGACTAAAGCCATGCCTGGTTACAAACACTTTCTAAAAAGTATTTTGATAATGAATCTATTTTTTAATTTTTGCTTTCAGGCAGACAGGTAAAACTTTCATCTCCTGAAAACTTAGAAAAATCAGAGAATCAAGGATCTACGGCCATAATGAAGTTAAATAAACACTTTAAAGGAGTAAGAAAAGGCAGTAACAGTGTGGCTGTAAGGAGATCCCAAACCTGCGTGCCCTCAGAGAAGCACACACCTAGAGAGCACCAGACACAGCCCACACATTAGGCAGCTGTGTAATTCTACAGAAAACCTTTGTTACTGCCAATAGTAATGAATGCCAAGAACTAACAATGTTTTTAAGGTTTCTGTGGTTTGTTTTTACTGCTGCTCATGCTAATGTCAGCACTAAAACAATTAAAACTCTTTCTGAGAAGACTACGAAACTGTAACACATTTTTGTCTCTAAAAAAGGAAATTCTTTCAAAACTACAAAAGGACCTACTGTGACTCTGTTTACTTGGGACTGGGATAATTCAATCCTGGTCCAGCTATAGGTTAGTTGGTCAATAATGTGCCATTTAAGAATTTCATGCTAGCTGAGCAGTGGTGGCACATACTTTAGTCCCAGCACTCAGGAGGCAGAGGCAGGAGAACCTCTGTGGGTTCCAGGCCTACAGAGAGAGAGCTCCAGGACAGCAGGACTACACAGAGAAACCCTGTCTTGAAAAACCATTAAACCCAAACCATGCTAAAGGCTTTTCTGTAGCTAGCATGGGACCTGCAGCCGCTCAGACAGAGCCTACTTCCACGTGAGCTGCGCACAGTTGGAAAGACACCACTGTGGCCTCCACTGTAATGCACCCCAGGATACCCTCAGTGAGTGTAGCATCTGTCAAGGACAAATTACTCCTGACTATCCAGGCTGAATTAAAAGATGGTTTCTGGCAGCCTCTAAATCCAGCCAGAAAGTAGAATTTTGCCATTTGAAAACTTTGGTAATAAATACAAATTCTTATTAAATGTTTATTGACTGATTTGAGAAAATCTGTATAGAACTTTATCAAAAAACAAAAACACCTGTCTTGAGACAGTTACCTGACTTTCTCAGAGACTTACCTTCTTCCCCAAATCTTCTTTTCTGTATCCAAGAAGCTCAAGGTATTTCCCACGAGAATCTTCCTCAAAGTTTACCTTTTAAAAGAGACATTATCATCAAACAAAGACCTACATTTAAATCCTAGTTTGTCTAAGAACTGACCAAATTCCAAATGAAATTAATAAAGAATCTAAAGTCTACAAAATCCTGAAAATTCACTGTTTAAGAAGAATTTAACTCTGGAAACTGTGCTTTTTAAAATCATGTAAGAATGTGTACACCTTAGTGCTGGTCTGTGCATGTTGAGTACCGTGCTGGCGGAGGTCAGAGAAGGCATCCAGTTCCTTATAGCTAAAGGTACAGTTGCGTTGAGTCCAACATGGGTGCCGGGGCCCCGACTCAACTCATCTGAGAGAACAATATGTACTCTTAAGCACTGAGCCATCTCTCTTGTACAATGCTAGACTGGGGTGGTTTATGTGAGACAGGGTCTCACTCTACAGCTTTGGTTGACCTGGCACTTGCTATATAGACCAGGCTGACCTTGAAACTCTACAATTATAGAATTTAACCTTATTGTCTTGGAAAATTCAGTATCAAGAAACATCCATGAAAGCAAAATGGCCAATAAGGAAACTTTTACTCCCCTATGAAAAGACAACTTGCTGAAAGGTTGTTTTTTTCTTTGACTCTTCTGTAACAGCAGGAAAAGAAATGCCTCTAACCTGCCCCTCTCCTTATGCCCTCTCCACATGTTCATTAACCACATTTGCTATTGATACTAAGCATTTTATGCTTTCATTATAGCATCTCTCATGTTCTAATTTTAAGTCTGCTGAATGATATCTCTTTCCCTTAAATATATCTCTGCACTATTTAGCTCATAATGACATAAGAGAGTAGACTGTGTTCTCTTTATAAGCTTGTTTCTGGCTACACAGGCCAGCCTGGCCTTGAGCTTGAGATCATTATAGGCGGTGTTACTGTGCCCACCTTGGGTCTCTTGAATTTCATCATGCATTCCTGAAGATAAACAGATTTTGGTTATAATAGGAATAATTAAATTTACTGAATATGAAATAAAGTCAACTTTAAGGCTAGAGAGAGGGCTAAGCAGATGAATGTGTTCACTGTAAAATGAACAAGCAAGTGTACAACAAACACACACACACAAGCAAATTCAAAATAAACCCAACTTTACCTTCAAGAAGGACCACACATTTTTCTCAAACTCAGTCTGAGAAGCATCCACCTTCTTTTGGCAGTAGCTGATGAAGGCCTGGGACTGCACCACTTGCTGCAGCTGCTCTGAGCGGCTGAGAAAGTCTTTCTCCGTTACCACCTGACTGATGAACACATGCTGCCGCCGCTGCTGCTCCACCCCCTGCTGAGGCTGCACGCTGACATTCTCAAAAGTTACCAGTTTCCCTCCGAACTGTGGAGAACGCACGAACTCGTTAGCCACCAAGCTGTGCCCCCACCGAATGTACTGTACCTCACTGACACGCCCTCCCAAACCCCAATCGACCCCAATCCACCCTTCAGCTGTCCCTCCGCGGTTTTCAGGAGTCCCTGGGTGAGAAGCACTTTGTGCTGCCCACAATGTCTCGGTTAGTGCTGCCTCAGAGAAGCAAGGTCCACCTACTGAGAAGGAGGCGCCCACAGGCCTCCGGATCCACTTGGGTGGCTTCTTCAGGGGCAGCACGAGGCTGTGCTGGCCAGTCTGCTGCGGGATTTGTAATGGAGGCAGGGGCTGTCCTGTGCCAAACGGATCAAGATTCCCAAAAGATGATGACAGCTATTAAAAAAAAAAATTGTTTTTAAAAAGGACAAATCAGTGATCTATATAAACCATGTTGCAATTTTTCAACATGAACAAAATGTTTAGTAACTAATATCCGGGAAAGTGATATCGCTGGTTGGTAAAATCACTTTAAAAATAATTACTCATATGTGGTTATTTTTCTCACTTGTAATCATCAAAAGCTTTAATACCACCTATTACCTTGTCAACTTGTTTCTGCCTTAAACCATCTATGCTCCCTCCCATGATAGAATAAACACTGATCCGTCCATCAAAGGAGGCGGCTGACAGGACGGCAGGATTCCGAGGACACCACTGGATATCAAAGCACCACTGTGTGTTGGTGGGAAGTTCATATAACACCTACCGCAACATAAATAAAATGAGTACACGTTAGAAAAAGGTGTAGCAGGGTCACAACCAGAGTAAGTAAAGCTGGTGATAAGAGCAGTTGAACATTTTAAGAATCTTTAGCCAAGAAAACCAACAGTAAGTTCTTCTGACACTTCAGTGGCCCTGGCATGGTCCTCTAATACAGGAATGCTAGTCAATATTTCTTTTCCTAAATGGCAGTAGCAGACCAGCTGGAAAGACAGCATTCTATCAAATTCGAGTCCTACTCTTTTCAACTATTTTTACCTAGCAAGATCCAAATAACTATGTTTAGGTCATCTGAAGACCAAATTGCAAACCATCCCCTTAGAAAGAACTGGCAAATCCAGCTTTTAGCCAAAGGAGAAAGTGTGTACATGCCATTCCTACTGCTGAAGAATCCTAACGAAATTTTCTAAGGAAGGAAAGAGACGTGGGAAAATTTAAAATATGCTTTTGCAGGGCTGGGGAGATGGTGCTATCTGTAAAATACTTGCCATGCAAGCATGAGGCTACAGTTCAAGCCCCAACATCCATACAAAAAGGCAGGTCTGCTACTAGCCTGTAATCCCATGGCTGGGGAGGCAGGGACTGGAAGATTCTTGGGGTTAGCTGGACAGTACTGAGGGACACCAATGAGGGACCCCATCTCAAAAAATAGGTACAGATGCAACTGACAAAGACACACTATCAATTTCTGGCAGCCCAGGTGCTTATACACATAAATTCACATGCACTTGTACATACATGAATGTATACACAGGGGAAATTAAAAATAAAATTATCAGAATTGTTGCCAGTCCAGAGTGTGGTGGCACCTGGGATTCCCAGGAGTGTACATGTTAGGCCCTAAGGACAGCCAAATGACATTAACTTTGGCGCTGTGTGGCATTAAAAATGCTTTACTTAAAAAACAAACCAACAAAACCCAACTCCAGAAGTAAGTGCCCCGCCTACTTGTGTCTTTGACGCTGACATGTAACTTGACAAAACCTCACTGAACTAGAAAGTCTAAGCCTGTAGTTGTAGCATATACTGGATAAGTCAATTCCTTTAAACACAGCCACACACAAAAGTTTATTTTTATTTATTCTTCTTCTTCTTTTTTTTTTTTTTTTTTTTTTTGGTATTTTGAGACAGGGTTTTCTGTGCAGCCCTGGCTATCCTGGACTTCCATTGTAGACCAGGCTGGCCTTAAACTGACAGAGATCCCCCTGCCTCTGCCTCTGCCTCTCTGAGTATTGGATGTGTGCCATTGTGCCTAGCCAAAAATTTATTTTACAACTAAGAAAATGATAAAAGAACAGTGCATTTCAAGAAAATCTGCCTAACATGAACAGGTACAGGGAAAAGCACAAGTTGTTTGTTTGTTTTCCTGGCTATAGATGACACAGGCAGAATTTACTGTTGGCTTAATGTTATTCTCAATTCCCTAACCTTAACGTTTACATATTCCTATAGAAAGCATAATCTAAAACTTCAAACCAGAAATCAAGAAATGAAAGAATTTGTTTTTATTAAAATGGATGGAAATCTACTGACAAGCTGGAAATATAGCTTCGTAGAGCACCTGAGACCCCGAGTTCAATTCTCAACAAACTCTATGAAAACATTTTTGGTTATTCACTTGTTCCTGTGTGTCTGTGTGCATGGTATGGACAAGTGTGGGGACAAGTGTCGTGGGGCATGTGCCCCAGCACACACAGGGACGGCAACCCTCAGGAGTCAGTTCTCTCCGCCCACCTCGTTGAGGCACATTCTAGCTTGTTATTTCTGCTGAGCTGCACACCCAAGTTGGTCCAGGTGATTCTCCTCCAACCTTGCTGGAGGAGTGCTGAGGTTATACATGTAGCCACTGCGTGTATAATCAAACTCAGGTTTCCAGGCCTAACAGCTGAGCCACCTGGCCAGCCAGAAGACACTTCTTGATGGTGCTGGGAAGGAAGCCTAGAACTTGGCTTCTGCTAAGCATGTACCAGCCATTTGCATTTTTATTAGTTTCCCATCAGAATCACTTCAAAAGCATCTGCAACAATCTATTTTAATAGAGAAAAGGCAAAGGTATACAGCTATCGCAAGGGTCTGGAGAGATGGCACAGTGGTTAAGAGCACTAGTTGCTCTTCCAGAAGACCCAAGTTCGAATCCAGCACCCACA